>NW_024870781.1:2245000-2625000 GCF_019054845.1 Dipodomys spectabilis
AGCAATTTTTTTCATAGGCAAAAAGATGTGGAAACCATTGAATCTCTAGGAGCACTGCAGTGCTCAGCCATGCATTGCAGCCCCCTGTCAGCTCTACAGCAGAGAAAGCTGATCACCTCTGCTTAGGCCAGTGTTTCCCCAACCGACCTAACCACAGAGCTGTCCTCCAGGACCTGCCCAAACAGAGCCGATGCTGCCCTGTTCAAGGACAGACTGACTTCACCAGACTCACTGGATGCAACTAGATACCAAAGAAATCTTTGAAAATTCCTCTTCAGCTTGGTTTTTTCCTGAAGAGAGAGCTGCTTGGGAAGCCAAGACATAGAGCTAATATATTCATGTTCAGAGCAGGCAGTCACAATGGAGGAGGGTCAGAGCCAAGGCATCAAAACCTGGGATGATTCTAAGATCTGAACATCAATTCCCTTCAGATAGATGAGCTGACCACCATCTCTCATCCAGAGCAGGGCAACAACCTCCTAACTGAACTTCCAGCATTGACACTATCCAACTCCTCTTCCACTCTGTCCCCAGAAACAGTGTGAACTTATATCTTTCAATCAAATCATGAAAGGTTGTGGGTGTAGATTCTTTACTGTACCTCCAATGTCAAGTCCAAGCTCTGTAACACAACCTATAAATTTGCTTTTGTCTGTTTTTTCATTGTGGCTCCGCCTTCTACTTTCAACTACCCAAACATTTTTTTAGCCATTACTTCCCCACTTTCTCCCAAAACCCTTGACTCAGTCCTCCCCTATTCTGCTCCCACTGCAAAAGCAGTATACCCGTTCTCTTCTCAATGACTTGTCTTTTGACTACTGTTAGTGTGTGTGTGTGTGTGTGTGTGTGTGTGTGTGTGTGTGTATATGTGTGTTTAATTTAGTGGCCATTGTTCACTTTTCAGTATCTACCACTATGTCTACTTTATTTGCAATTTAACATTAGTCAATTGTTTGATCAATATTCATATCCATGCATTAGATAGACACATATATAGCAAACTTTAGAAATCCTGAAGGTCAGAAAGCTGGAGAGAATATATTAAATGTATTGAATACAGGTACAACAACTCCTGCCTATAATTCCAGTTACTTGGGAGGTAGAGATCTGGAGGATTACAGTTTAAGCCCAGCCTAGGTAAAAGTGAGACCTCCTATCTCAGCCAATAGTGGGGTGGTAGTGTGTGCCTGTCATCCCAGCTATGTGAGAAATAAACAGGCCTTAAAATGAACTGAAAAACAAAAAAAAATTTTAATAAATACATATGACCAAAGAGATACTCAAGTGAGTAACTTGTAGGAATCTAAATGGAATTATAGCCCATTAAGGGGCAAATGGCATTAGAATGAACTTAATGTAGATCCAAAGTAAGAAAAGAGTGCCTGAGACACTAATTATATCTTGAATTAAAATAATAGATGTGTACTATTTGTTTTCAAAGATGTAATTGTCTCGTATTTTATTGGGAAAAAAACATGACCACAGTAGGTACTTTCTTCTAGGGAAAAAGTTCAAAAAGGAAATGTACGAAGTGAGGGCTGGGAAGGTGGCTCAGTGGTAGAGTGCTTGCCTTGCATGCATGAGGCCCTGGGTTCGATTCCTCAGCATCACATAAACAGAAAAAGCCAGAAGTGGCGCTGTGGCTCAAGTGGTAGAGTGCTTGCCTTGAGCTGAAGAGCTGAGAGACAGAGCATAGCCCAGAGTTCAGGTCTACGACCAGCAAAAAAAAAAAAAAAATGTACGAAGTGAAATATATTCCAAAACAGAATTATGGGAAAGCATCTTAAGGAATCATTGAAGAAATGGAGACAGTTTCACACTGAGGATGAGATGCCTAAGAACCCTTTAAATACCTAGAGGATGCCAAAGGAGATGACTGGAGAATTTGCTCTACATTTATACAAACGGATCCGTGGATAGAAAATTACAGAGAAGCAGATGTCAGTTCATCACAAGAGGGTTAGAGTAGTGAGTATCAGGTAGTGAGTTCTCTGTTCAATCAGAGGCCAGAAACCCAAGTCTTAAGGCTTTCCAGGAGATGCTCCTGGAGTATCCACATGGTAGGTCTACCAGATGGCCTGGGAGTGCCTTTCCCTTGAGACCCTTTGAGCTGTATCTTAGCATGTTCCTTTCTTTGATACTGATGAATGGTGAACACATTCAACCCATTCCTGAGGATTTAGACTTTTAGTTATTTTTTAAAGTTATTTAAAAGCATTGTGCAAAAAAAGAGGAGCAGAGGAGTTGGTCACTAAAGTTATTTTCAACCCCAGATACTTTGGGATCTCCTCACTCTTTCATAGGCTGGTTTAGCACTGGAGAATATGATCTTAATAAAGCCAGAGAGCTCAGGAGAAAGGTGCCTTGGAAAAGAGAGAGGCCTAGAAAATTAAACATCTTCAGCTCACAGCATAATGGAAAGAAAGTACTCTTCAGGGGCCCATGTACTGTGACTGAGCTGTGAGATAAGGTAAAAATAAAACTGCATCTTGTGCTCTACTGAAATGCTGCAGCCGGAGTAACCCATGGAATACCAAGCCATGTGGAGTCTTGTCAGAGTTCCTGCTCTGTGAGCCACAGAACACCTGAAATCTCAAGGTAGTCCAGGTGTCATAGCAGACACATTGTATCATATCTCATTGAGTCCTCATAGAAATTCTCAAGCTACTAGCATCCTCATTTTAAAGTGGAAGAAACTCACCTGTGTGAGTCTGAGAGGTGAAGAACCATACGTGAATAAATCTGAGACATGAGATTATGACCTGGGTTTGGATGAACCTTGAATGTACCAAAGTAAAGTAAGTCAGGATCAGAAAGACAAAGGATACATGTTTTCTCTCACATTTGGGAGTTAGAGCTAACTTATAAACATAGATGAAAATATATAAAGGTAATATGCAGTTATACCAAACTAATGGACCAAAATATGGCATACAAAAGGTGACTACCATACAAAAGGTGTATATCAATGATGTCACTCCTACAAATAATCCACAGTTTAACAGAATGAATTCCAGGAAGCTGGAACATGTGTTGACAAGTTGAGAGTGAAATCAAAGGGAGAAGGACAAATGGAGAGAGAAGGAATGGGTGAAAACAGCTTTAGGTTCCAATGCATATATGTGAAAATAGAACCAGGAAACTTAAGGAGATGGATGGAGTTGGGGGAGATGGAAGAGAATGATGGAATGATTAAGATACATTGTGCTGGGGCTGGGAAGGTGGCTCAGTGGTAGAGCGCTTGCATTGCATGCCTGAGGCCCTGGGTTCGATTCCTCAGCACCACATAAGCAAAAAGAAAAAAGCCGGAAGTGGCACTGTGGCTCAAGTGGTAGAGTGCTAGCCTTGAGCTGAAGAGCTGAGGGACAGCGCCCAGGCCCAGAGTTCAGGTCCCACAACCAGACCTCCCCCGCCCCCCGAAAAAGATACATTGTGCTCATTTTAAAGTGACATGTTGAGCTGAAACCCCCTTGTACAACTACTCAAAGAAAAATAATCATAATGAGGGTTTCAACACTCCTGGACTTCAGTGCTAAAGTATATCTTAAAGAGCCCAACTACTTGGTTTCATTTATGAAGAAAAAAATGGGGCTCCAAGGAACCCAGAGTCCTGCATAGGATTCCTGTGTAAAAGTGGAGATGTCTTTGGAGTATTTCAGCACCATGCCTCTGAATGGGCATAAGCTGAGCAGTATGCTTTTATTTTGCAGCCATTAGGGAAAACTAGTCAGGCCTGGGAAAGGGGGTAGGGGCGTGGAGGGCAGGGGACAGAGCACCCTTCCCAATCTTCTCATCCCCAGACTCCTGGAGAACTCCAGATGTACCCGGGGATCAGATTCTGGGCTTGAATTCCTAAACCACAGTGTAGACTGTAGTTGCCACTGCCTTCCCAGAAGTGGTCATTCACAGAGGGGAATAGGAAAGTGGCAGAGGGAAGTTTTCCTTTGTGCAGGGCTATTCTGGATCAGGCTCTGCTCCTGCTTTCGTGCATGTCATCTCAAATCACATCCACATACATCACCTCCTCCAGATGTTGAAGCACCACAAGATAGTCTGTAAAAGTCAGTGAACATGGGAAAAAATGAGGGAGGGGTAACAATGTTTGACTAGAAATGTACTCACTACCTTACTTATGTAGCTGTAACCCCTCTGTACATCATCTTGACAATAAAAATCGGTGTCCTCATTGTAAAATAAGGAAAGTCATATGATTAGTAAACACACAATTGACACATATACACCTCATTCCAAAAGAAAACTCTGCAATTTTGGCATCAAAAAGATCAGGGTTTGATGTCTAGGTGTGTCACTTGGAGGCTAAGGAGCTGCAAGGCTAGCTTCTGTCTGTAGCTGTAAGCCATCATACTTACCTCAGAGAAATGCTAACTTCCTTTCTGCAGACCTGTTCCCTCCCTCCCCTGCCTTTGAGGACCCAGATCTACTTTTAGAACGACAGGAGAGGACATTTGACCCTTCCTGAGGTGACAGGAGAATTTTGGATTAATGGCCAATTTTGTCCTCAGAATATCCCTTTGAGGCTTTCTCCGATTTGATTCCACCCTTTGGAGAGATGGAGGAATTGAAGTGGCTGCCTCATATAGAGAAGTTTAGGCATGGCGGGGAGAGCCTAGCATAGCAAAACCCAGCGTGTGATGGAGAAGCTGATGCCTTGAACTCTGGCCCTCCCTCCCTTCCCTGTGTCTAGATCTATAAGCCAGCCAGCCATCTCCCCCAAAGTGAGTGTCCTGTGATCTGAAATGAGATCAGGAGTGGAAAAAGCTTACATAAAAAGTAAAACTCTCTCCCTAAGCAAGAACATTACGAGACTGTCAGATCTGCTGTCTCCGCTGTCTCCATACAGACTTTTATTGCTCTCTTCCTTCTTCAGAAAAATAACCTGGCTTGGTTTTATTTTTATTTTTTTTGGTCGGTTGTGGGGCTTGAACTCTGGGCTTGGGTGCTGTCCTTGCGCTCTTCAGCTCAAGGTGAGTGCTCTATCACTTGAGCCACAGTGCCACTTCTGGTTTTCGAGTGGTTTATTGGAGATAAGAGTCTCATGGACTTTCCTGCCCAGGCTGGCTTTGAACCTCAATCCTCAGATCTCAGCCTCCTGAGTAGCTAGGATTACAGGTGTAAGCCATCAGCGCCTGGCTTGGTTTTATTTTTAAGTCTGTGTTTAAACTGAAAGCCACCTAACAGTTTCCTTCCATTGTTTTCTCCATGTCCAGAATACCTTCATGTCACAAGTGTTCACCTGTTCAAAGAGAGATGGGACAGCAACAAGATTGACCATCACACAGACCAGTATGACAACAACAATTTGATTGTCCGCAGAGGACAGTCCTTCTACGTCCAGATTGACTTCAATCGTCCATACAACCCTAGGAGAGATCACTTCAGAGTGGAATACGTCATTGGTAAGTGCCCCATGCAAGTGCTAGACATGACATCATGGGTTGAATTGCAAAGAGAGCAGACACAAGGTATCATTGCATCACACTTAACACTGGATGGGGCAGGGATGGAATTCAGCCACGAAGTCACCCTATGTTCTACTTCAGGCAGAATACCAATAATGTGGGCCTACCCTAGTCAAAGTCTTGTATAAATGCTAGTAAGTATAATGAGTGTAAAATGTTAATTAACTGAATTAGTATTCCCCAAATAGCTTTGACACTCTGTAGCTATGATGTTTAACCTATCACAGTGGTTTAATTGGTTTCTTATGCTGAAAATACTTGTAAATCTTAATATGTGATTTCCACATATGCCTTTCCCAAAGTTTGTTCTGCCCTGATTTAGTCCTGTGGCTCGGCCAGGAGAAGTGGATGGTCCAGTGAAATTTACTGAATGCTTTGTACTATGATCTCCTCTTGAAAACTGGCAGTAGCCTGAAAGGTTGCAGAAAGTGCCATTGTACTTCCAGCTCTTCTCAAATTTTTCTGATCAGGGAACCCTTTTCTTTAAGTTACAGCTAGTAATATTTGATATATTTTGGTAAACATTTCTCCAAGAATTTTCAAGAATATCAGGAATATATATATATATATATATATATATATATATATATATGCATAGGAAAGCAAGAAACTACAAAATTCTGTACATAAATTAAAGGTTAAAATAACTCAATAGTGGATGAAGGATATGAGAAAATCCAACAACCCTTTGTATAAAGCTTGTACTTGTGGAGTTGAGATTTAGCTTAAAGAGAGCTTGCCTAGCAAATCAAGAAGTCCCTGAGCTAGTCCCTCAGTACCACAGTACTACAAAAAGTAGTACCGTGACTTCTTTCAGTAGAACTGAATAAAGCCATGGAAATCAGATTTTCAATGTGATTGTCACAGTGAAAAAAAAGATATAGAGAGAATAAGAAATGTAAATGAAATTAAGTGCTAAGGTTTGTATCATTGGTGTACCTCAACATCAGGAAACCCAGAATGGGAAAATATTGACTTCACAAACAGGAAAGACCATATTTTAAATGGAAGGAAGGAAAGAAGAAAAGGAGAGAGGGAGGAAAAGAGGGAGGAAGGAAGGAAGGAAAACAGGGAGGAAGGGAGAGAGAAAGGTAAGGAACAATCTCTTGAAGTATTTCTTTCAGAATATTTAACATAATTAGTTGTACCACAAAAGTCAGTTGAAATATTACTTTAAAAGATCACTAATGCCTGGAGAAGGCTATTATTATATCAAAACTATAGAAAAATAACTTCACATTTGATTGTTCCATTTTGCCTCCCTCTGACTTTGTCTAAAACGAACTGACGTGTTAATACTTGGAAGTGTCTCTTTGTTTCTATGGTAGGGCATGGCATTTCTTTATCACATATAAACAAACTTCCCACTTTCTTCCTAATAAACTTCCTTCCTTTCTTCCCTCCTCCTTCCTTTCCTCCCTCCCTTCCCTTTTCCTCTCTTCCCTTTCTTCCTTCCTTTCTTTCTCCTTCTCTCCTCTTTCCCTTGGTCCCTTCTTCCATTCCCCTCTCCTTTCCAACCTCCCTTCCTTCCTCTCTTCTTTACCTTCTCCCTTTCCTCTCTTGCTTTTCCTTTCTCCTCACTTTCATCCTTCCATCTCTCTCTCCTTTCATCCCTCCTTTCTTCCTTCTTATTTTCCCTCCCTCCCTTACCTTTTAAATATTTAAGTAAATACATTTTTAGCACTTAAGTAATTGCTTTTTAAATATTTAAGAAAGATGATGCCAGATTAACCCCTGTGTGTGCTCCATTCTCAGAGTAGGGGTAGAGAAGGTGACCAAGTCTGGTGAGCTTTTGCCTGATTATAGTATTTGTTAAGTGCTGGCCAGCAGGGCAGCCTCTGAGAGGCAGGTGGAGGCATGAATGAAGTTCAAGATATGGGTGTGGAGAGAAAATGTACCCAGCAGCCTTTTCTTTCTTTCCAGCTTTGAGGCTGGGGCCAAGGCAAATCATGGCAGACTTGGAACAGGGCATTAATAATTGATGTGTTAACCTGTAGCTCAGGACAGCATGTACTGTTAATTTGCTATTACTTTAACATGGGTAGGACATCTACGATGCCCAGCTTTGAGGAGAGTCATTCTTTATGAATATTATTGATAGCACACATTAGGTGGACAAATTAATGGATTCCTTTGTGCTGTTTCCACACATGCATTAGCTGTGTTCATGCTCACCCTCATCCCTCTTCCCCCCTCCCAGTCTCTCACAGACTCCCTCTTCCTTCCCAGTCAGCTTTAGTTCCTGCACGTGAGCGAAGACATTTTTAACAGCTCCATCCATATTCTTGGAAATGACAGGATTTTGTTATTCTTTTTTGGCTGAATAATACTTGATTGTGTAGATATACCACTTTTTTTATCCTTTATTCAAGTTGATGGGCACCCACACTGATCCTAAATTTCAGCTATTGTGATTGGCGCTGCTACTAACTATGGAGGTTCAGGTATTTCTTTCATATGCTGACTTACTTGACTTCAGATATACACCCAAGAGTGGCATAGCTGGATCATATAGTAGTTCTCCTTTTAACTTCGTGCAGAACTTCAACACAGTTTCCTACATAGAGTCTGCATGAACTTTTATTGCTACTAGTAGTTTATGGGTTTTTTTCCCTCATCCTTGCCAGCATTTGTGATTTTCTTGTTGTTTGGGTTTGGTTTGTTTTACTTTGTTTTTGATAATGGTCATCCTGGCAGGAATGAGAGTGATCCTAAGGACAGACATATGAGTTGTCCTTCCCAGCTCTCTCAAGACCAGAGGGATTGCTAGCCCCTGTGGGCCCTACATATTAATGTTTGATTCTTTTTTCTCCCCAGAGTTTAATCACATAAGACCAAGGCCAGGACTTGGAGATTCTCTAGGTCTTCTCCTCAGACTCACAAAGCCCCCTGTCTAGTTCCATACTTCCTAATTCTGGTTTTAGCAGAAAGAAGAGGGGAAGGAAAACAACCACAAATCTATATATTGGGAAAGCTAAGACTCTCCCAGGAGCTTCCAGAAATCCATTTACAGCTCATCTGCTTCCCTGACCCCTAAGGGGTTGTGTGCGGGCCCTCCCACACACAAGGGAGGATAAGAATGAAGCCTGGGATGTAAGCAATGTACACCGGACTTGCACATCGGCTGTGCTGAGGGGCAGGCGCAGTCTGGTGATGATGGTACTGTGGTGAGACATATGTAGTTATGGTCATCATGTGCTGAGATCCCACAGGGGTCAGTTGCACAGATGCAGTCTCATGAGCCCACTGAACATCAAAATATTCTATTATCAAAAGTATTTCTGTTTCCCTCACTTTGTGAATAATGGTTATAAAAACCCACCTACATTTCAGTCTCTGGTGTATTTTAAAGATGACAATGACAGAGAATTCTCCTTCAGAATGGCATGCTCCTTCCAGCCCAGATTACTAGAACAGGATGTCCAGGTTGGGTAAAGATTCTTGGAGGAAAGAGGATGACAGCCTGGGTTAGGGATGTTGGCTAAAGAAATTGAAGAGTGATGAGATTTGGGAAATACTGAGGAAAAAAAATCTATCGGATGTGTTCCTGTGAGAGATGAGAGGAAAGAAAGAGTCAAGTGCGCCTCTCACATTGCCACTTCCTTTTGACTTTGATGATATGTGCTAGAACTTTCTAATGTGAATGATAATCCACTGGCTCTGGGTACCAAGTATGCAACTGTTGGAACAACATGCATGCATACATGCCTGCACACACTCATACATAACACATACACATAAAGACATGCTTACAGACATGATGTATACCTACAGACACACACATACAAATGTGTTCTGCATTTCCCATTGAGTTCTTCAAGAATCTTTAAAGCTGACTTAAAGTTAGTTATTAAGTAGCTCATCCAGCCCAGACCAGAAAGAGTTGTGCCTGCTCTTCAAACCCAGTTTCCTTTCCTGGTCACACCACACCCTCTTCCATCTAGAGAGCAGCAGAGGTTAAGTGTATTTCTTTTTTACTCTGGTGAGGTTGGACAATTCGGGGGACTTTGAGATTAACAATGTTCAAAGACAGAAGTCTGAAGCCAAAGCAGGAAATGTGGGTAGACAAAGAAAATGTGGGTCTCATTCATCTGATTTACTTGGAAAAAGTAAATGAAGTAAGCATGAGCCTGAGACTTGAGTCCTAGGAGGAAACAACTTCTAGGGAAGAGATCTGGGAACTAGAGTCCCTGAAGGAGGGAAAGGCCAAATGATCACAGAAAGAGAAGTATAATCCAAGCAGAGCAGTGTTTCAAGTCTAAGAGGAATGTGTGCTTAAAGAAGAAATCATAGCCAATTTTATTAAATGTGAGGAAGGAACGAAGTGAAGTAATAACTATCCCTTGGGGCTCAGCAGTCAAGAGATCTGCTTTGTGATGCTTTATGACAGACACACATCCTCTGGAGATTGTCCTTTCTTCTTCTCTCCTCCTCCTTCCTCTTCTTTCTCCTCCTCACTTGGGTAGAAACTAAATTCCAAGATCTGAAAGTAAATGCAATGAGAATAAGTAGAGGTAGCCAACCTGTATTACATTTGAAGGAAAAGAATTCTTTTTATTTTTTGGTGCCAGTCCTTGAACTCAGGGCCTGGGTGCTAATCCTGAGTTTGTATGCTTAAGGATTACCTCTCTGCCACTTGAGCCACAGCTCCACTTCTGGCTTTTTAGTAGTTAATTGGAGAGAAGAGTGTTAGCAACCTTCCTCCCCTTGTTGGCTCTGAATGTTGGATCCTCAGATCTCAGTCTCCTGAGCAGCTAGGTTTATAGGTGTGAGTTGCCAGCCCCATGCTTGGAAAAGAAAGTTTAGATGGTAACTAAATGTTTTTATTTGTTATTTGTCTTAGAATTGGAGAGGCTTGTGTATATATGCAGGGCGAAGAGAGGGAGTCAGTCAGCAAGAATCCTGATGATTCCAGATAAATACTGGGTGGTCAAGGGAGAATTCCAGAGGAGGTTGAAGCAGAGAGTAAGGGATAGACTGAGAAGAGGAATCCCTCTCCTTAGTGGGTCTTTTGAATCAGGTGAAGGAGACTGGGAAGGTTTAAGTAAAGAACGATAGAACTGTGTACCAGGCTTGATGGCCTCAAGTTGTGCAAAGCTACTGAAAGTGAGCAGATCCTTCAGGAACTTAGGAGACACCATGCCCATTCTAAAGTCCAGGTATTCATCCATTTTCTGTTGCTGTGTATTTCACAATGAAATATATATTTAGGTCTATTTAGTTCACTCGTTTGGAGACGGACTAATCCAAGTCTGGGTAGTCCCATTTTTCAATCCTCTGTGAGGAGTCTACCAGCCCTTGTCTGTGTCCCACCATGGCAGAGGGCGTTACGGCGGGAGCACATGCCAGAGGGAGCAATCCTATGGGGGAGCCAAGGAGAACCAAGGGTCCAGCTCACTTCACATGTAACAACCATTCTCACAAGAAGCCACTGGCATTAATACCTTACAAGGTCGATTCCTCCAACGGCCTAGTTACCTCCTACTGGGCTCTACCTCCCTACACCACCACCCTGAGAACCAAGCTTGTGATATATAAAGCTTTGGGGACACACTTAACCCATTTGTAAGCCCCCAAAGCAATCCAAAAGACAAATCTTTTAAGACAGGGCCTCCCTATGGACTTTTGTATCAAAGTATAAATAGTAGTTCACTTCACTCAGTGGACTGAAAAGTCCAAAGCTAGTCAGATGTGTGATTTACACATATATGACATAGGCTCTCTATTGAGAAATCTTTTTTTTTAATTTACCAAAATGTATTTATTTTTGTCTTCTTAATCATATAATTAATATTTTAAAAATAACTTTTATTAAGATTAAGTGATCACATAAATTTCACAGTATTGTGGGATAGTGATACTTAGTTAAAGTCATAAACACATTTTAACCTTCACAAGGCAAGTTATCATTATATTGGTCTATAATGTTTGTGAATTCTATGAGCTTTGATAATACAACTATTTCTTCCACCTCGGGTGATATGTACATTTCTTTCCTTTGCTTCATGTAAGCTGTTCCCTCTTTCCCTCCCATTGCTGCCCTTGAGTTGATTAGTTTGTTTTCATCAATGTCTGGTACAGCTTATGGGTCCTTCTATTGTATATTTTCCCCTGTTTCCCTCTGATTCTGTGCCCTTCTCCTAGCTTCCCTCAGATGTGTGCATATGTGTGTGTGTGTGTGTGTGTGTGTGTGTGTGTGTGTGTGTGTGTGTTTAGAAAGATACAACAAATTGAGTGGAGGTCCTTTGTTTTGTGAGTCCTAGTTACTTTGTCATATCTCCTTCCATTTGGGATTTAACATCCACCTATCAGGGTCAGGGAGACCATGTGTCATTTGTCTCTGCTCTCGGCTTACTTTGCTCAAAATGATTTGTTCTAGTTCCATCCATTTCCCTGTGAATGCCACTATTTTGTCCTTTCTAATGGCTGCATGATATTCCATTGTATATAGGTACCACAATTTTTGGATCCATTTATTGAGAAATTATTTGCCCCAAATCATCAAGCTAGTTAGATGTAGAGAGAGAAGTCTTAAACCACACACCTTCTATACTGCCTTTTGCTGAAAGAGAGTATTTCTTTTTACCATTTTTAAAGTAGCACTTCTCTACGATGTTATTTCAAAATTTTATTCTTGTAAGCTTCTGCACTGATGATCAATGTGTTCATTTTTAAGCATCTCTGTGAAGAGACTAATAATGGCATCTGAGAAACTAGGACAGTGTTTCCTGGAGTGCTTTTCCCATGATCATCTCTCCTGAGAGGATCCTTGGGAGAAGAAAAGGCCTTGTGGCTAAACACATTTGGATCGTGCTGTGTTCTATGTCTTCTTGGAGATGCACAACAAAACTATCAGTGGATGAAAGGCACTGAGTAGGCGTGCAGTCTAAAACAAATCTTGTTTATCTTGACATTTCCACAAACTGTTTTACTACAAACACTGCCTTACTACATCTTTAGTTTGATAATAATACCCTTCACTAATATGTATATGTGTGTGTATATATATATATAATATATTATATGATTTTCTTTGGAAAATATCAAGCTACACTTGTTGTTACTGCCTTAGTTTGCAGAACACTGAAGGGAGTGATAGGGGAACCTCGTTGTCTATGTGTGTGGTAAGTTAAAGTGTTAATCACATTTCTTTTTGGACAACGGAGATTTTGTGTCAATATTAAATTACCTCTGCTCAAACTGGCATTCATCGTCAGCAACTTTCTTTTAAAAAATAATTTCTAAGTATCCTTTTTATATACTTTCCAGGTTTTTTTTAATCCTGGCTTCTTTTAGTACAAAGCCTATCTCCTGTCCTTTCAAATGTTGATTGAAATTGTGTTGATCATTTGTCATCCCACTTGTACTGGGATTGCAGTAATGAGACTTTCACGAACTGCCTTCAGAACCTCCCAGTCAGAGGGCCCAGTCAGTCCTAGACTGAGTTCGTGCCAATTTCTTGGGCAACATGCCTGGTAGGCACCTTGGAGAGAGAGATTGAGAGGAAAGCTAGAGGAATTCTCCACAAAGGGATTTTTGAGTTGGATCTCAAAGTATAAATAGGAGTTCACTTCACCCAGTGGAGTGGAAAACATGGCTAGTGTGTGTGTGTGTGTGTGTGTGTGTGTGAGAGAGAGAGAGAGAGAGAGAGAGAGAGAGAGAGAGAGAGAGAGAGAAAGAGAGAGAGAGAGAAAGAGAGAGAGAGAGAGTTCCATGCAGCATTAAAACTTTGTGCTTCTTTTCTTTTTCCTTTTTTTTGGTGCTGGTCCTGGGGTTTGAACCTAGGGCCTAGCCCATGACCCTGAACGTTTTGCTCAAGGCTAGTGCTCTACCACTTAAGCCACACCTCCACTTCTGACTTTTTTGGTGGTTAGTTGGAGGTAAGAGTCTCACAGACTTTCCTGCCTAAGCTGGCTTTGAGCCAATAGTGTCAGATCTCAATCTCCTGAGTAGTTAGGATTACAGGTATGAACCACTGGCACTCGGCCCTGTACTTCTTGATAAAAACTTGAGATGCAGTTCTATAAACAACCAGGAGCCTCCACAGAACAATTTTTGGTAGAATATTAAGATCTAATTTTATTCCACTTTTTAGATTACTCTGGCAGAAATACAGAGGCTACCTTGGAGAACTTTTGTCAGTAACACTGGCAAAAGACCTCAGACTAATAAATGATTAAAAATACACATGTGTTGCATGATTCTGTGTAACTTTTCTTCTTTTCTCCCCAAGGAATCTCTATTCATATCTATAACAGGATGTAACAAAATGGCTCTATTTTTCTTTTCCTTAGGAGCACAAGTCACATCTAGAGTAAAGTAGAGCACCGTGGATAAAGGTTTCTCTGCGCCAGCAGGACCTGGCCCACTTCTACCTCTGGGGCCCTTTGAGGAACGACCCCATTCAATGGAAGGCTGAGAGCAGCCAGGGGGAGGGGAGATGGACATGGGCAGATCCCAGTGGGAATCTCAGCTCCACCCTAGGGAGCAATGACAGAGCTGTTCAGCCCTCTAAATTAAAGCTTCCTCCTCTAGAACTCCAGATGACAATGCCTATTCTAAGTAGCCATGCTTCGGTTTGGATGAGAAAGCCCAAAAATTCCCAATGGAGGGCCAATTGGGAGGTCATTAGGTCATGGAAGCATGGTCTGGGAGAGGATTATGGGGCCCTCTTCCTCCTTTTTTCTCTCTCCTTGGCTAATTAGATGAGCAGGTAAGCTCTACACAGGCCAACCCGGGCATTCCTCCCTTGCCAGAAGCCCAAAGCAATAGGATCTCATGATTGTGGACTGGAACCTCTAAACTCATGATGTAAAAATAACCTTTTATCTTCCTAAGTTAATTCTCTCAGGTATTTTACTATAGTAAAGTTAATTTGCCACAGTTATGTAAGAGCCAAAGGATGTAACTTGCACAAAGCATCTTTTTATCCTAATAGAAGAACAAGGAACTAGGGAGAATGGAAACAAATCTCTCTCAAAACATATAAACCAAAGTCCACAGAGATTAAGTAATTTATCCAGGGCTTTACCACTTAAACTACAGCTCCACTTCTGGTGTGG
Source organism: Dipodomys spectabilis (assembly GCF_019054845.1). NCBI lineage: Eukaryota > Metazoa > Chordata > Mammalia > Rodentia > Heteromyidae > Dipodomys > Dipodomys spectabilis. The sequence continues at coordinate 2,259,543 of NW_024870781.1, forward strand.
TAGTGATTAGAAATAAAGAGTCTCAGGGATTTTCCTGCCTGGGCTGGCTTTGAACCATGAACCTCAGATCTCAGCCTCCTGAGTAGCTAGGATTACAAGCATGAGCCACTGGTGCCCAGTTGTTTCTCCTTTTTTTGAGAACTGTCTGCTCAGATTCTCTGCTAGTAGCCCTGGATAAATTATTTAATCTCTGTGGACATCCATTTCTATATTTTGAGTGAAACTTTTCTCCATTCTCCATAGTTCCTTAATAATAACTATGTCTAAAGACATAGAGCTGTTCATTTTAGTATCATTCACAACTGCCAAGGTAAAGACTCTGTGTAACCTAAGTGTTCCAGCAATGGATGACTGGATAAGGAAATATGGTACAGATACACAATGGAATACAATACAGCCTTAAAAGAGAAAGAGTTCCTGTCTCTTGCTCTATCCTTTGGAAGTTGAGGACATTATGCCAAGTAAAATAAAGCAGTAAGAAAGTAAAAGATTATGATAAGTCTCACATACTTTGCTGTCCAAGCTGGCTTTGAACCAATATCTTTATATCTCAGCCCCTTGAGTAGTTAGGATTATAGGCATGAGCCAGCAGTGGCTAGCTTGTTGTTTTTATTCTTGATAATGGCCATTCTGAATCTCAATGTTATTTGGTACCAGGAATGTTGAGCATTTCTCCATGTATTTATTGGTTATTTATACTTCTTGTGAGAAGTGACCATTTGTTAATTGGACTATTGATTCTTTGGGGGTTTAGTTTTTAGGCTCCTTGTACTCTGGGTAGTAGGCCCTTGTCAGACATATAGATGGCAAAGATCTCCCATTCTGTAGGCTCTTTATAGCATAGTGACTATATTCTTCTTGTGTACAAGCATTTTTAGTTTAATGCAATCCCATTTGTCAATTCTCTCTCTTATTTGTTGAGCCCCTGGAACTCCATTCAGGAAGCTCTTGCATATGCCAATAAGTTCTAGTATTTCCTTTATTCTTTCCTATAGTAGTTTCAAGCTTTGTTGGGAATGTAAATTGGTAAAAACCACTATGGAAATCTGTATGGATATTCCTCAAAAAACTAAAAATACAGCTACACTATGATCCAGTGATGACACTCTTGGACATTTTCCCAAAAGATTCCAAGTTGGGATACAACAAGGCATCTGCACACCCATGTTTCTTGCTGCACTAGTCACCAGGGCCAAGTTATAGAAACAGCTCAGGTTCCCTACAACTGATGAGTGGATTGAGAAAGATGTATATGCATGTATACAACAGTAATTTTTCCATCCATCAGAAAGATTAATATTATTTTATTTGCTGGGAAGTGGATGGACCAGGGGGGAAAATCACATTAAATGAAGTAAGTCAGGCTCAGAAAGATGAAAGGTCTAAGTTTTATCTCATATGTGACAGACTTAAATATAAACATTGTATAACTAAATATAAAATACATTTAGACCTAAATATAAACATCTGAAAACATACAAAGTCATATTCAAACTGACTAGAATATGGTATACACATAGGAATATTTCCCTGGTGTAACTCTTTTGAATGATTAAATGACAGTTGAGCAAAAATGAATACCAGGAAGCTGAAGCAAGCCTTGTTTGAATGAGGTGAGCATTAAGGAATGATGGGCAAATCAAATCCTAGTACTTTTGTACATGTATCAAAGTGAATCTAGGAAACTTTTAGAGAAGTGTGGTAGGGGAATGATGGCAGAGGTGACACTATCACATAAATGGGAATGCTATATTGAACTTCCTCTGTACATCTATTTGAAGATAATAATAATAATAATTATAATACCCAGTGTCTTTGCAACACTCATGCATTCATCAGAACAGAATCTCTGCAGCCATCAGCTAGATTTTGCCTGAGATGATCACCCAAAGTTCTGTTGAAGTGAAGGAAACTGTCAGTGTGAAAGCAGGAGGGACTGCCATGCATTTTGTAACACTGGAGCCTCCTCAGCCATTCTGGAGGCCATGTCCCACAGGCTGCAAAGCCGAGTTTCTAATCAGAACAGAGCAGCCAATGTGCAGTTGTGATATCCAGAGTGCAGCATAGAGCATAGATGAGGATCATGGGTGTTGGAAGGAGATCTCACAGATGCCTCTTTTTGAGGGGAACATAAAGGTGCAATGCCTATGCATATCTGATCATATAAAATAATATGTATTGAAGTGAACTCCAGGAAATGGAAACAAGAGGTGTTTTTTCTTTTTCTTTGTTGCTGCTTTTTTCCCCCCCTTTGTCTTGTTTGTGTATTTATCTCTTTATGGGAGGGTAAGGAGGGCACAGAAATGGAGGGACAAAGGGTGAACAAATGCAGACATGGTAATGACTAGACACTGTTGAAAATGAACTATACAGCTTGTGGGTGGTGACAGGACAGAAAAACTGGGAGAAAGTGAGGAAAAGGATGACATTTTTCAAAAAGAAATGTACTCTGTCCCTGATTTATGTAACTGTAACCCCTCGTACATCACCTTTACAATAGCAATAAAAAATGCATTAATAAAAAAATACCTCTCTTCCTCCCACCTTTCATCTCTCTCATTTCCTGTCCAGATCTGCCCTCCCTGGCTCCTCCCCTGTGTTTATGTCTTCCTGCTGTGTCTTACTGTGACCTCTTTTGCTTGTGGGAATTTGTAATCTTGGCTCACCAGCCCATGTAATCGAAACCATGATCTTCCAGTGGAGATTGGAATTCAGGCACAATGCAGGGCAGCCACTCCCTGAGACCCATATAAATCCTAAGCCATCTTAGGATGCAGCAGGAGTGAGGGGTGAGGAGGTAGAAAAGCTACCTAATGAAAACTAATGTGCCAACCACTAGACCTTGTACAAGAGCACTCCATTTGACAAGAGACGGCACCTAAGTGCAATTACAACCCACTAAAGAAAGGATCCAAGTGGTCTAATTATCTATCATCCATGCCCTCTGGTCACTCAGTGAGCAAGTTACAAGCACTGATGAGGAGTAACTGGAAGCTCTTTGAACTGCTCAGTGATGGTTGCTTGCTAATAAGATGACCCAGTTACCAGCCTTGTTTTGAATAGTGCAATGGTATGGGAAAGCAGAGTCCTCGTGAAATTCCTTAAGGAAGAATAGCCTACAGAAAAGCGTTCCTCCGTCAGCTCTGTACCCAACAGGGGCTCCATGACTAGAAGGTACTCCAGAAATAACCCTGCTTCTCTTGTGTCATCCTTCTCTTCTCCCTGACTCCACCTTTTTTCTGACCTTTGCTCCTTTTTCCTCCATCTCATCTCTATTTCCCCTGGCATTTACTCTCATGCACTCACCCATCCATGGCATCCTGGGTGGGAATATCTGCATTTACCCATTGGCTGAGTGGGAATATCTGCATTTACCCATTGGCTGGATAGGGGAAGGAGAGTTCCCCAGGGAGGAGGGTTGCCTGGACCATGCAGGTCTGTTCATGAGTATTTCTGCAGCCTGCTGCTTTGAACGTGTTATCCCCTCTCTGGCCAAAGCCTTGCATAGATAGCTATTTGGATGTTCCTTTGTTGCACTGACAGAAGTTTTGCCCTGGCTTGTCTTTAGCTCCCTTGTCTATTTCCTTTGCCTTGCTGTTCAAGAGCTTGAAGGACATCACATCTCATTGTGGCTTAAGGAGCTTCTGATGCAGAAGCACGCTGCTCTGTCCAGTATTTTGTTATACTCTGCAGGGGAAAGGGGCTATAGAGGAGTTCAATATTCCATCACTCAGGGCCTCATGCTCTTGCTCAGCTTTCTTGTTCAACTGGCACTTTACTACTTTTTTTTGGCTAATTGTGGGGCCTGAACTCTGGGCCTGCGCACTGTCCCTCAGCACTTCCGCTCAAGGCTAGTGCTCTACCACTTGAGTCATAACACCACTTCTGGCTTTTTCTGCTTATGGTATCACTGAGGAATTGAACCCAGTGCCTCATGCATGCAAGGCAAGTACTCTACCACTCAGCCACCTTCCCAGCCTCTCAATTTACTACTTTAACCACTCTTTCAATAACCACTCTTTCAATTCAGCGTTTTTTTGGTTAATTAAAGATGGAGTCTGGTGAAGTTTTCTGCCTGGGTGGGCTTCAAACCACAGTCCTTTGAGTCTCAGCCTTCTGAGCAACTAGAATTGCAAGCACAAGCCACCAGAACCAGACATAATTGCACATTTTAATGGGGAACAGTATGATATCTTGGCTCTTTAGGACCTGGGCAATTTAGGGCCTTTAGATTATCTGTCATCTCAAATAGTCCTCATTTCTTTGCAACAAGAGCATTCAGAATCCTCTCCTCCAGCTATGTTGACTCATCTTACATAATATGGTTGATTCTAATAACACTACTGAGTAGCTGTATCCCAGAACTCATTCTCCCTATGGAGCTGTGTCTTTGTTCCCATTCACCAGTCTCCTGATCATGTCTCCTCCTTACCTTCCCAGGCCTCTGATAACTATTATTCCCTCTCTTTCTATGAGGTAAGAGCCTTTTTCCACAGTTAAGTGTAATCATGCACTATTTGTCTTTGTGTACCTGACTAATTCTGCTAAAGTTGTAATCTCAGAACCCACCCATATTCACATGAATAATAAGATTTAGAACAACATGGATGGATTTGAAGATTACTCTTTTCATGGCTGCATAGTATTCCATCATATGTGTACACCATTTACCTTTTCTCTTCATTTAATATCTTGGTTCTTAGCAAGAACAGCAGTAAAATAAACATGGGAGTGTAAATAACTTTTGATATACTGACTTTATATTCTTTGCAGTATATATATATCTAGTAGTCCATCCCTATCTTTAGGACATTTATTATAAGGCATGAGGTATTCTGTAAACTAGTCATACCATTACCATGTAGCACATCATCAAATCCTACACTGACAAAATTCTTTACCAGAATTGGATGTTATAGGCAGGCAGGAACTGCTCTGTCCAAGTGGGATTGGAAGGATGGGCTAGAATTGAAGTCAAATTCTCAAGACAAGGCAGGAATATCTTAAGATCAAGCTTGAAGAATTGGAAATTGTTTTAGAGTAATAGCAAATATATATATACATATATATGTATATATATCTGGCTGGCGAATGGCATTGTTGGAAGTTCAGGGGCTTATTGTTCTGTAGAGGCGTGCTAACTTCCTTCACAGAATCAAGTTGAATGGGTTATTTGGGGCTCAATCTGCAGGTAAGCAGAGTTGAAGTGTGGCATGCCTGGGGACAAGGAATACGCTCTTTTTTGGAAGCAATCTGAAATTAATGCTTGCTCAGTGAATCTTTGCACTTTGCTGTAATGGATTTCAGAGCTTGGATATCCTGTAGCAGATCATTACTTTCCCTAAACATAAGCCCTGAAAATTATCTCTTATCAATGATCAGATCTCATTAACATGATCCAACTAACATAATTACGAAGCCATTCTTTTCCACAAATCGTTTAAAGGCAGCTTGAGAAGTTAGGATGGGGAGTTTGACATGGTGACTTGCTCCTGTAATCAGAGCTACTTGGGAGACAAGATTGTGGTTCAAGATCAGTTAGCTAGACAGCATGTAAGCAACAACAACAAAAGCTGGGTGCTGGTCCACTGCTGGGTCTTGCCTGTAATCCTAGCTACTCAGGAGGCTGAGATCGAAGGATCACAGCTCAAAGCCAACGCAGGCAAGAAAGTCCATGAGACTCTTATCTCCAAGAAACTAACTACTCAGAAAAAGCCAGAAGTTGACTGGTGGCTTCAGTGGTAGAGCATTAGCCTCAAACATAAAGAGACTCAGGGGCAGCACCCAGGTCCCAAGTTCAAGCCCTAGGATTGGCAAAAACTAACAAACAAGAAACAACAACAAAAAACTGGGCATGGTGGCATATAACTGTCATAACAGTTACTGTGAGACATAAATGAAAAGATCATAGCTCAGCATAACTGGGTTTAAAAAAAAACCAAGACCCTATTTGAAAAACAACAACACACAAAACCTAAAGTAAAGAGGGCTGGAGGCATCGCTCAAGTGGTAGTACATCTGTCTAAAAAGTGTGAGGCCCTGAGTTCAAATCAAATATCCCCCCAAAATAAATTGTGTAGACCTTTGCAGATCACAGGTCCAGGAATTCAGTCATGAGGAGCTCAGCTCAAGGACAGTCCAGACAGGATTCAGCATGGAAATGAGAGAGGAAAGGGGCAGTGTTATCCATGAACTGTTCATAGCCCTTCCAAATTCATGTGTTGACACCCTATCCTGCTGTGATGGTATTTGGAAGTAGAGCCTCTGGGGATGACTAGGTCATAAGGGTGGAGCCTCACAAATAGGGTTAGTGCCCTTCTGAAAATAGAGAAACCTGAGCTGTCTCTCTTCCCACTGCTATGTGGGAGATGGGATGATGGGGCCAAGCCACCATCTGTAAGCCAAGAAGGAGGCCCTCACCAGGAGCTGAGGCTTCCAAGTGCCTTGATCTTGGACATCCAGGCCTCCAGAACTGTAAGAAAGGAACTCTGTCATTCAGGCCACCCCCATCCATGTTATGTTTCTATGGTAGCCCAAGCTCACTATCACAGGTATCAAGGAATGAAAACCCTGGAGCTTGATGTTTCCTGAGGTCTAATAGCTAAAGGAAGAATGAGATCCTGAAGGGAGCAGGATATTGTATGTCCATGTGCATGGATGTGTGTGTGTGTGTGTGTGTGTGTGTGTGTGTGTGTGTGTGTGTGTGTGTGTGTGTGTGTGTGTGTGTTGGGGGTGAGGAAATCTTCACCTCTTCATAGTGCTATTAACTTCCAGTAAAGGCATATACTTTCCATTTGGACTTAGAGCTAATGTTGTTTCAAATTCTATTTCTTTGTTTGAGAAAACCCCAAGGGCAAAGCATTGTTCCCTTCAATCTCTTATCTGGTTCCAAAGGTAGAAGCCATGTTTGAGACCCGATGTCCCAAAATTAAGTGAGCCAGGGACCAAACTTATAGGTCTAGGTCCACAAGGTACCCAAAAGCCTTTGGCATGGTGAAGCACTTAATTTCACCAAAGTGACAAAAGCATATTTCTGTGATGCAGTGATGGAAATGACATCTGTGTGGAGACAACTGTGTGACATTTTTCTTTTCAAGAACTTTTTTGATTTGTGCCACATGTCCCCAAGTGACAGGAAATGACACATTGTCTCCATTATCTCCATCCCTTCATTTCCATCCTCTTTAACTTTCATATTTGTGAAACAAATTGCTTAAACATGTCAAAGACGCTTGAGTGGAGTGTTAGCCAAAATTTAAAAATAAAGATGATTCATAAAGACAGCGCTCGTGTTTCAAGCCATCAACACAAAATTTTAAGGAAAAAAATACCATCGTCTTGATTATTTCAGGAACAATCATAAGGTAGATGTTTTCAGGAGTTAAGAAGAAATCTCTCTCTTTTTGTGTGTCTCTCTTTGCTTTATTTTCTCTTATTTGAAAATCCTGGTGTTGTGGGCACCTGATGGTCCTCTTTTCCATAATTCATTAAGTAACCACTGTAGCCATGATTTCTTCAACCTCTGGATTTAAGTTGTGTTATCAGACTATAGGTTGAGCACCCACTGAGGCTCTGAGGGTGTTCACTAGCCTACATGCTCTTAGAACAGATGCTACATAAGAGAAAGGCCACTATATGCACCTTATTTGAGAGAGGAGGTCAAGCTGTCTAGGAAGGGTGACGGGGAGCATGTCCCTTCCACATTTTCTTTTGAAGAACAGAGAGTGCCACTATAGAAAAAGTTCAAGAAATGTTCCTTGTTTTAAGAAACTTAAAAGGCCTATACCACTGATGGCAAAAAAATAGAGGACATATATACATATATATATGTATATATGTAATTATACAAAACATGAATATGTGTGTGTGTAATTGTTTTACCTGAAGTTCTTTGTGTTTGTTTTTTAAATTCTTTGTGTGAATGCTGGGCTTAAAGTCAGTGCCTCTCTCTCTCTCTCTCTCTCTCTCTCTCTCTCTCTCTCTCTCTCTCTTTCTAATCAAGGTGGTATTCTACCACTTGAGCCATATCTCTACCTTTGGCTTTTTGTTTATTTATTGGTGACAAAAATCTATTGAATTTACCTGCCTAAGCTGGCTTTGAAGTGTGATCCTCAGATTTCAGCCTCCTGAGTTGAGTTGTTAGGATTACAGTTGTGAGCCACTAGCACCAGGCCAACATTTTGTTTCAGTTTTGAAACCCTCTTTTACAGGAAATTGACAAGAATACTTCAGGACAACTTATGGTTTTGTTTGTTTATTTTGTTTTTGAGCTTTTTTGTTCAAGGCTAGCACTCTATCATTGCAGCCACAGCTCCATTTATGGCTTTTTGGTGGTCAGTTGGAGATAAGAGTGTCTGCCCAAGCTGGATTCAAAAACAGATTCTCAGATCTCAGCCTCCTGATTAGATAGGATTATAGGCATGAGCCATTGATGCCTAGCACATCTTCTGTTTTTATTCCAGAAACGTGAGAATTGTCAATCTATGTCCTGCCATGCTGGAATATTTCTGTATATCCTTGTAAGCATGTCAAGTTCAGAGTCCATTTGAGTCTCTCCAGTTGTTTGGACGATGACACTCTATACCCAGACAGGCTAGTGCAGAATCACATGATGCATTTGGCTGATCTCTCTCTCATGTCTTTAGTTTTTGTTATGTTTTTGTTCTTGTTTTTTAAATTCAGAAGAGTGTCATAATGTTCCTGTGACTTTTGACTCCACACCTTTGGAGATTATACAGGGGTAAGTTCATGACTTGCCCCTCCTTTATGGTAGATTTGACAGTGCCTCCAATTAAAATCAGGCCATGTACCTTTCACAAAATCATTGCAGAGGTGCCTCTGTATTTTTCTCAGAGCAACTGCCTCAGCCTGTTTTCTGCTGCTCAGAGAGGAAAAACTGTGTCTGGGAAATTTATAACAGGGAAAGGTTTGTTTGTCTTATAGTTCTGATGTCTGGGAAGTTCATGATTGGACAACTGCTTCTGGTGAGATCCTTCCTGCTGCTTTGAGAAGCAGCAGGCAGCACATGGACAGAGGAGAACACACCAGAGACAAAACCACCCTGGCTTTTATGACAGCCCCAGTCTTGAGATAACCCATTACAATAATGCACAAATGGATTCACTGATTTACAAAAGCAGAGCCTTCATCATGGAACCATTGCCTAAAGATTCGTCCTGGGTCCACCTGTCAATATTTCCCAATGAGCATTGAGTTTCAACATGACTTTTGGTGGGGACATTCAAAGCACAACAACCTCCTGTCTGGTCATGTATGTTTTGTGGGTTTTTTTTGCCAGTTGCATTACCTGCACAAAAAGTGATGTTGACTTTGGTCATTGCATTTGGTCATTATTGCATTGTATAACTGGGTATCCCAGACCTTGTTTTTTGCATACAAGAAGTTAATTGGGGGAATGAATGCTCATGGGACTAGCTCTAAATGAAGGAAAAAGTGTTGGGCCAAGGGAGGAGTTGGGTCACAATTACATTGACACAAAAGCCTTTGCTGGCCCTACGTGGAACAACAAAGTTGGGAAGGCCCTTTATAGTTCTGCTGAGAAAAGAGCAAGGGGACTATGCCCTGTACTACAAGATGTGACTTTAGCCCAGGAGGAGATGTCACTCTGGATGAGGTCCTTTACTTCAGCGCAGGCAAAACTGACCTCCTGAGGAACTTTTTCTATCATCACACTCAGCAACTGGGGATCAATTTCTGCAGTTGCTGAAAGGACCAGGCCCTGTGTAACATATCATAGAGCACAGCACAGGGGCATCTGTTGGCATCAACCACAGCACAGCGATGCTTTGTTCTCTGTGTGGCTAACAAGTGCTCTTCAGGAGAGCAAATTGCTGATATATTCCATTCACCAATGAAATGTCTAGTGATGGAGTGACTAATTGACTGGAATCAGTATGAATTCCTTATTTATTTTGATGAAATGAGTTAAACGTGCTATTACCATCAATTAAATTGATGTTCAAACCATTTTAGATTTTGCCAATTAGAAATAATTCCAACTGGCTTCAATATCCTTCCATCCTTATTTTCTGGAACAACAATATACTCTCAGATCATTTTATCTTTTCCCCAGCTAGCCTTGGAGTAGGGGGAATCATTTCTCCAAGGTTCTCTTCTTCCTTTCTTCCTTTCTTCCTTCCTTCCTTTCTTTCTTTTTTCTTTCTTTCTCTTTCTTTTTTCTCCTTCTCTCCCTCCTTCTCTCCCTCGCTTCCTTTTTTCTTCCTTTCTTTTTCCTTTTTTTCATCTTTCCTTTTGGTGCTGGTCCTGGGGCTTGAACTTGGGGCCTGGGTGCTGTCCCTGAGTTTCTTTGCTCAAGACTAGCATTCTACCAATTGAGTCACAGCTCCACTTCCAACTTTCTGCTGGTTAATTTGAGATAAGCGTGTCACAGACTTTCCTGCCCAGTCTGGCTTTGAACCTTAGTCCTTAGATCTCAGCCCCCTGAGTAGCTAGGATTACTGAAGTGAGGTACCAGTGCCCAGCTGCTTCTCTACTTCCTTACAACAGAAAATAATGTTTAGACACCAAGGTCTGGGATCTAGAGGTGCTCATTACTATTTTACCTTATTTCTGCACTTCCCAATCCAACCCAGGGTTCCATTTATTTTTACCCCCATCATGCCTATGAGGACCCCTGACCCCCAATCCTCAACCTCTGTCATATTTTTCATCCTTGCAGCTTTAAATTCATGGTTGAAGAAACTTGAGTAAATTTGAGTAAAATGCTATAATGACAGCGTCAGTTAACATTGAAAGAATCCCCACATTAGGGTATGTTTGGGGTTAATGTTAGTTTTCTGTCACTGGTGTAACAAATTAGCACCCCCACCCTTATGCCTTAAGACAAGAAAAATGTATGACTTTGATGCAAGTTATAGTAATATATATATAGATATGTATGTATGTATGTATGTATGTATAAAGGTAATAGGAAATCTTAAGTGAGCTCTGCAGATCTAGTCTATTCTCTGAACAAGGAATCAGGGGAAATCAGATCCTGGCTATTCCCAGTAAGCCTAGCTGGGTCTGTGATCTCAAAAGGTCATGGAAGAAATTGAGATTCACAAAATGAGAACTGAAGGACAGGAACCCAGTGCTTTCTCCGTGTGTTGTGCAAGGAATGGAATTCTGTTAGGATACTTTATCCCTTTGAGATGCCATAGCACTCTCTCCCACAAAGCCAAAGGAAATGGATTTGTACTCTCAGGTATCAATGAAAGTGTGATTCTTTTGGGACGTGAAGCAGTTGCTGCTGGAGAAGGCCAGCCCAGGGGAGTCCCCTGGGGAATGGGCTTCAGTCCTCTTCAGATGAAATTCTAGTGCATGCTTCGAGTACTTGAGGGTTGAAAAGTAGTGCTGCCCCACCAAGAAAAAGGAAACAAGTAAAAGAAAAATGCTTCATCAAAGAGTGAGCACTGATACATTCTCTACAAAGATGAAAACGCTGTGACCCAATGTGACCCAACCAAAAAGTAAGTGCAGCTGTGTCACGAATACAGAGCACTGTGGCAGGTGCTTTCCACTCTATGCCAAATTGTCCCCTTCTGCCCACATAAGAAGATACTCAGCAATGACTTTTGTTAAAGAGGAGTAGGAGACAAGAAACCAGAGAACACGAGGAAGATTGTTTCCATACACCCCAAGGCCTGGAGAGCAATGAACCCCTCACACAGGCACCCGGGAAGGCTCCAGCCTTCATTTATGTTCATTTACATCCTCACATTCCATTCAAGCTCTTTGTGATCTCTTGTGTAACTTATGTGAGAAGACCAGTCTACTGTCCTTTTTTTTGTTGGTCATGGGGCTTGAACTCTAGGCCTGGACACTGTCCCTTAGCTCTTCAGCTCAAGGCTACCACTTGAACCACAATTCCACTTCTGGCTTTTTCTGCTTATGCGGTACTGAGGAATCAAAACCAGATCCTCATGCATGCAAAGCAAGCACTCTACCACTGAACCACCTTCCCAGCCCTCTACTGTCCTTTTGATGAAGCTTTTAGATGCAGGCAACACACAATCCATGAAGTAACAATGAATATCTAAATATACACCTACACATAAGCATACACGTGCACAAAAAAGTGCAAGTGTTCACTCATGCACACGTGTGTGTGTGTGTGTGTGTGTGTGTGTGTGTGTGTGTGTGTGTGTGTCTTTCTGCCTATTATATTCCTCAAGTTCCCTATTTGTTGTTATGTTTTTGTTTTGGTGGGGGCTGACTCTAGCTAGGCAAAGATTCTGTCATTTAAAGCTACAACCTGGGTTCTTTTGCTATGTAGGTTTTTAAAAAATTGTTTGTGTCAGTTAGGTTTTCAAGTTTTTGTATGGTTTTGCCCCAGACTGGGAGCCTCCTTTCTGTGTGTCTTAGCAGCTGAGATTATAGCTGTGTGCCACTGTGCTCAACCTCTTGTTATGTCTTGAATGTGATCATTCCTGATTCTCTCCAGCAATCCGTTGCTCTTGGTTTGTCGTTCTCATGTAGTAAATAGTATTCTGGCTTGAAATTTAGTCTTAACTTGGCTATCATATTTGAGACCTGTTGAACACAGAAGATATATTCTATGTATCTCAGGGTACCCACCACCCCATCTCCTCCAGATTAAATAGAATAGCTTTTCTCATAGCGGTCACCAGTGGCTATTTGTTTAAACACATGGCTGGGGAGTGAATATCCACTTGTCGATGAATGAAAAAAGGAGCACATCTTCCTTCTCACAGTGTTCCTGAGTTGAGGTTTGCTCTACTGTACTTGGTTGAACCTCTAGCAATGCAGACCATCTCTCACTAGCTGTTACATTGTACTCATGTTTGTTGCACCCAAAGGTAAAGTAATATTTTCTCAGAATTAACAGTGACTTGTTCATATTCCCATGGTCACTGTCATTGAGTTATTAATAAGAATTGACTGTTTTAGCTGAAATGTCATCTGCTGCCCTGGAAAAATTTGTTGGCTCACCTTTTGGAGATTTTTTGTCTTTGTTGGCTTATGACACTTGGCATTTTAACCCAGTTGCTGTGATTTCAACCAATTAAGTCTTTCTCGTAAGATCTAGAATGCTTTCCACAGAAGTGCCATTGCAGAGGGAATCTAGTTGTTGGACTTGTTCGTTTGTTTTGTTTTCATGTGCTTGTGTTTGTTTTCATTGTGGGGTGTGTGTGTGTGTGTGTGTGTGTGTGTGTGTGTGTGTGTGTGTGTGTTTGCGCACGCCTGTGTGCCCTCCTGGAGCTTGAACAGGGCCTGGGTACTGTCCCTTAGCTGGAGTTCTACCACTTCAACCATACCTCCACTTCCAGCATTTTGATGGTTAATTGGACAGACAAGTCTCTCAGACTTTCCTGCTAGAGCTGGTTTTGAAATGCAATCCTCAGATCTCAGCCTCCTGAGTAGCTAGGATGACAGGCATGAAACACAGTAGCTGGCAGGAAAGTCAGTTCTTAAAAGAGAGAATTTCTTACCCAAAGCTGCTAGATGCCAGGGAATGCAAAGTCTCCCTCTACCCCTTGGACTCCCAGAGCCCAATATGAGAAGGAAAGAAGGGTAGCAAAGATGTAAACGTTCTTTGAAACAATTACCTAACAGGTGAAGAAAAAAAAATCCATGTCTACAGTTTGGTATGTCCTCAAGAATTGCAACAAAATACAATATGTTAAGCATGTGATCCAATATTGCTTCCCTTCCTCCCATCTCTACATCAAGGAAGAGCCATGCCCCCACAGGTGCACAGAGCTATGGAGCCTCATTTGTCCCAGTGCCAGGAGAGGGCTGCAGATTCTCTATGAACAAAGATACTGAGGGTGACCTTTGCATTTCTTACATGGCCACATTTTCAGTACCATCTTCCAGAGCACGTTCCTTTATTGCCAACATTTGGTTTCCTCCTGGCAGTGAAAACAAGCTCTCTGAAAAGACATAGTCATCAAGTTTTCTATCCCTGTGTTTAAGCAAATTCACTGCCTTCCCCAGAGATGTAAACATTTTAGCATTATCTCTAATTTCTCCTCCACTGGCAGGACTGTTATTACCAATATGCAAAATAGGATATTATTAGAGGTCAAGGGATGACCACAGGACTGCTCTCCCTCAGTCTTCACAGGCATTTTAAAGAACTTAAGGCAGGAAAATAAACACTGGAGAAAAGGCATGTTCAACTTGTTTTCTAGCAAGAGTCTGAAAGCTCTATCTCTTACCCTGTACAAAAAATCAACTGCAAATGGATCAAAGACCTTAATATGAGATCTAAAACTTTAATTCTACTACAAGAAAACATAGGAAAGTTCCTTGAGGTTCTAGGCACAGTTAAGTATTGTCTAAATAGGACTCTCATTTGCCTAAGATATAAGAGCATGAATTGATAACCAGGACCTCATCAAATTAAAAGTTTCTGCATAGCAAAAGACACAATCCACAGGCAATCCACAGCACAACATAGGAGAAAATCTTTGTCAGTTTTTCAACAGATAAAGGATTCATATCTAGAATATACAAAGAGCTCAGAAATTAATCAAAAATTTCAATAGATAAATGGACACATGAATTTAAAAACTACAAATGTTCACAGAAGGCATGCAAATGTCAAATAGACACGTGAAGAAATGTTCAACGTCTTTACCAATAAAGGAAATGAAAGTCAAAACTATACTAAGGTTCCTTCTCATCCCAGTCATAATGGGTATTATCAAGAAAAGAAACAACAAATGCTGGTGAGGATGCTAGGAAAACACCCTCATACACTATTAGTCAGAACATACTCCCAAGTGGGAACATAGGATCTTACAGCCTCTAAAGAAGTCAGTATGGAAGTTCCTTAAAGAACTAAAAATAGTCCTACCTTACAAACTTGCCAAACTACTGTATTAGGCACATATCCAAAGAAGTGTATATCAATATATAAGAGAGACCTGTATACGTCTGTTTGTTGCAACACTGTTCACAATAGTCAAATAGTGGAATCATCCCAACAACAGATGAGCTGATAAAGAAGGTATGGTACATATTACCACAGAATATTATATAGCCATAAAGAAAAGTGACCATATGTCATTCTTAGAAAACATGAATAGAACTAGCATGTTGAGTGAAATAAGTCAAGCTAAAAAAATGAACATCACACATTTTCACTCATTTGTGGATACTAGACCTAAAGGTTATATGTATAAATGGAAACATACACATATACACAGATGTATACAAAAACCATGCTTGTAATGGTAGGACTTTTTAGGGGGAAAGGAGAGAGGAGGAGAAAAATTTTAATCTAGAAATGCATTATGTCTGAATATGAAGATAGCATAAGGAAACTCACTGGAAGCAGTTGAATAATAAGAGATGGGAGTAGGGAAAAACAGACTGTACAATATAGTTTAATCATGATTAAATATCTTAGTGAAGCCCCTCTGTATAATATTCACGACAAAATGGATGACAAGAGAGGAAATCATGATGAGTTGGGAAGGCAGGTATCAACAGGATAAGGAAGGTGGCTGGAAAAAATGGATGAGGGTGAATATGGTCAAAGTACTTCATTTGCATGTATGAAAACAATACAATGAAAGCTGTTGAAATTATTTTATGACAGGGCATGTTAGAGATGTGGAAGAGTGATAGAGAGGGTGAGGATAATGGGTTATAGTAAGTGCAAGTATAGATCTGTCACATTGAGCCTCCCTAGTCGAACTAATATATGCTAATGCTTTTTTAAAGGACTTAAGGGAGACCATGTCTGTTTTCAGTGACTTTCTTTCTTGGTCAGAATAGAATTTGAAGCCCAGACAATGGCCTAAAAGTCCCTGCTCAATCTCCCAGCTCTCTCTAATTTCCATTTCCCATTTCCCATTGTCCCGTCTGCTCCAAATCCATCAGCCTACTCAAGTGTGCCAGGTTCTACCTAGCCCAGGGTCTTCGCACTTACAATGATGTAATTTCCCCAAATGTCTTGGGCTGTCCACTTACCCACCTATCATTCTTGGTTCTCCTTGCTTGCTCTCTTCACTTTTCTTAGGGTTCATCTCTTTTGGACACAACACATCTTTATCTGTTCATTATCTGTTTACTCCTTACAGATCATACACTCCATGACCCTTAACTCTGTTGACACCTTTGTATTCTCTCTGCCAACAACAGTGCCTAGAGTTCCCCTCGTACTCAGCAAAGAACCTGAGGGTGGAAAAAATCCTTGCATCATACCAAATCAGCAGCCGCCTTCACATCCCCTGTGGTTAATCATAGAAATAGAACTAGTCCAGGGATCAGTGGCTTCTGCCTATAATCCAAGCTATTCAGGAGTTTGAGATTTGAGAACTGAGGTTGGAAACCAGCCTGGGAACACAAATTTGAAAGACCGTTATCTCCAATTAACCATCAAAAAGCCAGAACTGAAGATTTGGCTCAAGAGCAATAGCCAAGAGTACAAGGCTTTGAGATCAAGCCCTAGAACCAGTCGCAAAATAAATAAACAGAATTGAAGTGCGCAAGTGGGTTTTCTTTGCTGTTGTGACCATCAGATACCATGTGATAATGAGAGTAGCAATACTGTGTTTGGAACATGAAATGCCCTGCTATATTGAAGAGCCTGGGTGTCCTCCGGTACATGGTTCTAAGGGGACTTCTGGCTGTGAATACTCAGGATTAATAGAGGTCAGGAGTCTAAAACAGCACTCAGAAGATCATACAAGGAGTTTTATCGCAACCAACAATAACTTAGCAGTTATGCCACACAGGAATTTTAAGGTTTTGTTTGTGAAATTTCTTTTATTTTTTATTTATTATTTTATTTCTTGAAATCAAGGTCTGGGTGCTGTCCCTTAGGTTTTCTGCCCAAAGCTAGCACTATTCCAGAAAAGACCTGAAACAGGTTCTAAGTAGTTTAGAAGGCATTGAAGGAAAAGTGAAATAATATAAAGTGGTCAAAACGCCTTACAGAGAACTTAACCTCACCAGGAATCCGTGGCTCTGAACTACTCAGGAGGCTGAGGTCTGAGCATCTGGGCAGGTAAGTCTGTGAGATTCTTATCTACAATATACTACCCCCCAAAACCTGGAAGTAGAGCTTTGGCTCAAGTTGTAGAATGCCAGCAAAAGAAGCTTAGGGACAGCCAGGACCTCAAACTTAAGATCCTCTTGCCTCACTTCCCAAGTGCTGAGTTATAAGCACATACCACCACACCAGGCAAAAGATGTGCTATAAACCAGGATTAGTTTGAGCATAAATATTGAATGATCTGGTAACTCCTTATGTTTTCTGAGCGGGGGCTGGAGCCCAGGGCCTTGTACATGCTAGACTACTGCTCTATCACTGAGCTGCCTTCCCAGCCCTAGAACACTTGTGTTTCTTTCCTTTTAGTTGCTATCATCCATGACTTCTGTGCCTTCTTGAGTGGTGTTTTTCAGACAATAATGTTTGGTTTATACAGCTGGTACCCCAATGTTTCTAATAGTCACTTGGAGTAGGTACTCTATCTTGGTCCCAAGACAGTCAGTCTATGCTAGGACAGTGAATTAAACATTTTGTTCCCTCCCTTGGGGCCCCAATATCCATGGTATCCAGGCTCCCAGCTCCGTGCTGTACATCATACCTCCTCTGAATACTTTCAGGGCCCATTGAGAAGTAGATAGATCATTTTCAGCACAAACATGGTGCATCTTGGGAAAAACAAATGAATTGAATAGAAAAATGAATTAATATCATGAAATTTACCTTCCCAGCTGGAGACATGATGTATGGGCTCCTTAGAGATGATCCTCTCAGGAGACTGTGCTGTTTATGCTGAGAGCTCAGTTTGGATATGAATAGAAAACATGCATCCTGAAGGAAAAAAATGTTTAAACTAGCAATGTCTTTTCTTCTGCAGAGTGTTGGGAATGGAAAGTTGGCCCGGGACAAGTATCTCATTTCAGAATTTCCAAAAGTCCCTGAGATTCTCTTCCTGGGCAAGATATATGCCAAGAACTCTGTTCAGTCCCATTGACATTTATTGGGCACCTAGTGTATGCAAAGCCAAATGACACTTTATGAAGATTGTACACACTTGGAAAAGTTCTGTTTGATAATAGATATTTAAGTGACAAGAGAAAAGGTTTTGAGTGGGATTTTCTGACAATTAATTTAGATTCATACTACTATTGTCAAATGTAGCATACATAAAAAGACTTACAGATGACGTATGCAAGGGATGAGAGAAATCAATTGTGGGCCCTGGGTTACTGACTTCATTACCAACAGTGCAAAAAAGGGACCGGCA
Source organism: Dipodomys spectabilis (assembly GCF_019054845.1). Classification (NCBI taxonomy): domain Eukaryota; kingdom Metazoa; phylum Chordata; class Mammalia; order Rodentia; family Heteromyidae; genus Dipodomys; species Dipodomys spectabilis. The sequence goes on from NW_024870781.1 coordinate 2,277,800, forward strand.
AATTGCAGTTGTGTCCTGACGCTCACCTCCTTACCTTGGTGCTGAACATGTTCTTCCAGATTATAGGTACAAGCAAAGTAGAGTGGAAACCCTTCAGTGAACAGCATACTGTATTGGCCATATTATATGCAAGTTAATAAACTTCCCAGACAAACCTAATCCAATTCAAGCCTAATCACCACTTAGGACATTGTGTTTTTAGTAGAAAAAAAATTCCAAAGCTATCTACTGACAAAAAGAATGCATTTTCAAAAAAAAAGGCAATAAATTCTTCCACTGAACATTGCCAACTTATGACTTTGGCATGTAGTAGGTCTTTTAGCTATGAAATGACTGGTGAAGGGTTAATTTTCCCCCAAGGTCACCCAGAGCTAAGGCTGAGCTGTAGGTCTATCTCTGTTGTCTGTCTCTTGAATAACACTAATAAGAAGCATCTGTGGGTAAAACTGGAACCCACTTGGTCCAGTAAGGTCATAAGCATTAAATATGTCCATCCCCTTCCTCAGAGCCAGTCTGGGGGGGGATAAATGTGAGAGCATATCTCTGTACCTTCAAGAATACATGTCCAGCCAGATAGTGGCTCATGCCTATAATCTTAGCTATTCAAGAGTCTGAGATCTGAAGATTGTGGTTCAAAGCTAGCTCAGTCAGGAAAGTCTGTGAAACTCTTATCTTCAATTAACCACTAAAAAGCTGGAAGTGGAACTGTGGCTCAAGTGGTAGAGGGCCTAGAGTTAAAAATGAAGGAATACTGCCCAGGTGCTGAGTTCAAGCTCCTGTACCAAGACATAACACAAAAAAACAATGTCAAGAGAGGGAGGCATCTGAATACAGTTAGCATATATGCAATCAGATTTTGCCTTTTGGTCTCAAAAATAATTCACAAGTTAAAGCTAGAATTTAAACTAAGCAAATGTTAATTTTTAGATCACTTGAGAAAACGGCTCCAATTTTACCTAAGTATGAAAACGCAATTGTTAAATCTAATATCTTTTTTGTTGAGTAGCCTAGTTGTAATGATTAAATACTTTAAAACAAAACGAGAATCCTTTGGGGAGATACTGTATTTACTGCTTCTTTTATATCTTTGTGTGTGTGTGTGTGTGTTCTCATTCTTTTGACTCTGCCTTTTCTTTAATAGCAGTGTTGAATGACTGAGTGTTTGGGGGTGGGGAAAACCTATGCAGCCACTGTATTCATCCAGCACATATGTGCATGGCAGTCACTCTACCTAGGGATAGCCCTGCTTCTTACCCAGCTTTGGCCAACAGTAGCAGATTGGCAGCTAAGGATGCTGATGGATGGGACTTCTGAGCAAGTGGTCTTGAAAACACACTCACTCCTGAGGGTGAGATGGGCTATTTAGCAAAATGAAATACTACTCTGTCACAACTTCCTCATTCACAATTCAATCATGGAAAATTCTTCCCCAGTGCTATCGTTGAAATCATTACCCTCAGAATTAAACATGGTGTAATGCTGGTTCTGACAAGACCCTGAGGTCCTATTGACATGTCAGGTCTCACATTAATAATCAGCTTTCCTATATACTGACTTTGTAAAGCTCTGTAAATGGGTAGGTTTGTTGTTGTTGTTAATTCCCTTTGGAATTCATGCAATCATTACTTGTTCCTATTTTGCTTGCAAGTGTTGCTGGGGCCACATGGCCTCACCATGTCCTCTGGGCTGCTGAGCCTTCTCCCTTTGCCATTTGGTGTCTGATGTTACTTTCCAAATCAGCTTAGCTCTGTGTCAGCCTGGAGATCCTCCTGTGAGCCCTTCTCTGCCAGGTCTCCTTTTTCATCTCTCAGTTACCATCCTCTCTGGTCCATATTTCTAGCTCCTGTATATCTGGACCACCACCACGTGTCAGCTGTCTGTCATCTGTCTCTTATTCCTTTAAATACTCCAGTACTGTTCTCTAATTCTGGCATCTTCTACATACTCCATAAAGGCAGCAAGATGCGGAGCAAGAAAGGGCTTCACAGCACAAAGACCATGGTCTGGTCCCTGCCTCTCCCTTTGCCTGACTATGTGAGAGCATGAACTAGGTATTGACCCAGTCCCGCTTTCCTTTCTGTAATTATTCCCTCCCAGAAGGCAAACCTTCATTCTCATTCTATGATCTCCATAGGTATGTGTGAGCTCCCATGACAAGACTAAACAACTTTCAGAATCTTTAGACTTAGAATGTTAGCTATGAATAGTACAAACAATACAAAGTTATAAGCACTGGGTGCCAGTGACTCATGCAACTCAGAAGGCTGAGATCTGAGAATCTCAGTTCTAAGCTAGCCGGGCAAAAAGTCTATGAGACTCTTATTCCCAGTTAACCACCAGAAAACTGGAAGTGGTGCTGTGGCTCAAAGTGGTAGAGCTTTAGCCTTGAGTGAAAAAGCTCAGTGGCAGCACCCAGGCCCAGAGTTCAAGCCCCAGGATAAAAAATAATAATAATTACAAGCAATAGCCTAGGTTTTCAACATTCTCTAAGATGAGGAGTAATTTGACCAGCAGACTTTGAAGAAATTGTTTGTTAGTAACTTAGTAATATATTTCTCTTGGAAAAAAAAAGTAGCTTCGGTAGTTTGACCTTAGCCCCCAGTTTTAGACACTGAATATGTATAATAAATCACCCTTTAAATAAATAAAATGTAATATCCTCTAAGGCAGAGGAGGGCAAATTTTTACTACCAGGGCCATGTAGTAAATATTTTAGGGATGATAGATCATGTGGTCTCTGCCACCATCAGCCAACATAATACTCAAATGAGCATAAAATGCGTTCTAATAAAACTTCATTTATACAAATAGACAAGCTATGCTTGGCCCAGAGATTTTAGTTTGCTGACCTCTGTTCTTAAGCAATGATTGGAGATTGAAGTGACCAGCAGTGACTGAGAACATTATAATCTTCAATTGGATGGCATGTTTCCCGTGACTTGTCTAAGATTCTGAAAATATGAAAGGTTTTTTTTTAAGTGATGGAGATTATGGTAAAGGTGATCTCTTTTGATTTGTACAAGTTCTCTCAACTGGAAAAAAGTAACCTATTGACATCAGATTTATGAATCTAGGATCAAGTAGTCCTTGGAAGTAGATTTGGACTCCATGGGTATTCTGGCAATTGGTAGTCCCTATCCTGATTTCCCATGGCTGGGCCACTGAAGGCATGACTTGGAGCATTTAGAAAGCCCAGGGAAATTGGAGCCACAAATGCCCTTCATTAAGTGCCCACTCCATCACAAATTGGTCACTGCCATCCCCACCTCACAGAATGAGTGACATTTTAGTCACAAGGCATGGGTACTTTGCCAGTGTCACACAGGATCAGAGGGTTACACTGCACTCCCCTGTGCCACAAAACTGCCCTCAACACAATACCCACAGCTTTCCCCTGAGCCACTCACCTATTCTCAGCTTCAGAACCACAGGGGGGCATTACCTCTTCTTCCTCCACCATCACTATTTAGGAGCTCTGATGTCTAAAAACACAAACAATACATGCGCTGGAGCCAATCCCTGCTGTGCATCAGGCACAAAGCTTTCACAGTGTTATAAAATGTATTTTCCTGTTCCAGAACTACACTGTGAAGAGTTAAGAAAATGGAAGCTTTCAGTCTGTGTGTATATGCTCTATATGAAATACAAATGCGTTTCATGCTTAGCGTTGGCCTGAAGATTTCTCATTCTATATGTGTAAATATTCTCACATCTGAAAAGTCCTGGAATCCAAAACACTTCTGATTCTAAGCATTTTGGATAAGGGGTTGCCTCATGCTGCCTGAGTTTGTTCAAAGTTTCCAATAAAAGTGAGTGTTAGTAGACAGGTGATCTGAGATGTCTATGTAATTCTTCTTTAACTTTCATCTCGTATGTGTGTGTGTGTGTGTGTGTGTGTGTGTGTGTGTGTGCATGCATGTGTGGGCATGTGCACATGCACATTGCTATTGAGACTTGAACTAAGGGCCTGATGTACTTGATTAGCTCTTTTGCTGCTCAATGCTGACACTCTACCACTGGAGCCACACCTGCACTTCTGGCCTTTTGTTGGTTAATTGGAGATAAGAGTCTCACAGATTTTCCTATCTAGATGGACTTTGAAGTGTGACCCTTAGATCTCAGTCTCTTGAGTAGCTAGGATTGTAGGTGTGAGCCACAGACAGTCCATTCATCTCTTACTTTTTAAGTTGAACTCTATTAAATACAATACAGATTTTTCTCTCTTCACTTTTACTAAACTTGTGTCTTTTTTTTGTACCAAATCAATATTTTTTGTGGTATCAGCTGCTGAGTGCATGGTAGTGATTGAATTATAGGTCCCATTTATCTGACAAAATTGCCTTTGTTGTCTATACTCCAATAGAGATGGAGGCTCCAGAGAGCAGCAACACCTCCAGGGAAAAGGGCAACCTCGAGCTTGAGTGTGAACCTGTATAAAAAGGAAGGCTGCATGGGGAAAGGGCAGACAGAGGTGTTGTTGATATAAAGCTGCTCCTGAGGGTAGATTTATGTAAGAACTTATGGGACCCTAGGCCCCTGGATTCCCCAAAGCAGTATTTAGACAAACTCTCAAAGCCTCTAATTGTGGCTTCTTGGTAGAAAACAATGCTTCAGTCTTTATTAGATTTATGGTAAGCCTATATAATACTCATTCTCAACTGTGATTAACTGATACCCTTAACAGACAGCAAGCACTGGGATTCTAATCTTTCTCTCTGGTTTGCATTGTGTAAACCAGTCTTCTCATTAAAATTAAGCATCCATACGGAGTTACACAGTAGAAACTTTAACAACCACATCCTTCAAAAGCTCTGTCTCTGACAAAATGCCTACCAAAGGATGTTTTAAAGAGAATTTAAAACCCACTATTATTTGGAAAATTTTCTATACACTTTACATAAAAAATGACTAAAATGGATAAACATTGCTCTTGAAGCTTTCTTCTGCTTACCCAAAACCTGTCTGATTTGCTGTCTTTCTTGAAGAGGACTTAATTTGTTATATTTTGAAAAAGTCTATTAATGAAAGATTTGTTCTAGTTGTAGTAGCTAAAACTTTGATTGTTTCCTAAAAACTAAATTGTAAATGAAACCATAAGCTAAGGAATTAGAGTGCTGTGAAGTTGACTCCATAGCTTAGAAGGCTAGATAAAATTTTGCAATTATGACCATGTTAATAAGAATTTGGCCCCCAAATGGCAGTAATTAAGAAAAAATAAGATTTGGTTTGAAATAGCTTATGCATAATAGAATGAGTTGGAAATATGGTAAAATGACATGCTTAATCTTCTGTAAAATAACAGCTCTTTTTCAAGTATTTGTTATGCATGAGAACTTATGCACAAAGCACCTTACGTATATTATTTTGACTTGTTGTGAACTCAGTGGCCTTATTATCCTTACTTACTTATGAAGATAAAAAAAATGAAGTAAGGATTTGTAAAGGTCAAGTTTTTTTGCTGGAGGTCAAAAGGCTAAGAAGCAGCAGAGACAATATTTTCCAGGTCATTTGCCCAGGGAACCTGAACTAAACACGGCTTGTGACAACAATTTAAATCGTTAAAGGGATTGGCAACAAACACATGTTTAGGTTAAATATAAAAATGGCTGCATGTACTAAACCTAAAAGGTCAGCCATATCATAATCGTAGTTAATACCATAATAAAAAAAAGTCTGTTCAGAATAAAGAAAAAGGCATTTGCCCTAAAAGCAGTATGGTATGCTCACGGTGCTTCTACATGATTAAAAATGAATGTAACATCTTTAAAGAGTAGAAATTTAAGAAATGATAAGCTCTAAAGTAGCCTATAAGCTTTGTTTTGGCCTGCAAGTTGGTGTTCCTACATCTTGTTTGAATTTACTGTCTAAACAACTGCAATGATTGGCCCCTTCTGAAGCTCATGATAAAACTTAATCTCTGTTGTGGACTGTTAAGAGGGTAGAAATTAGCTGGATGTTAGTGACTCATTCCTGTAAATCCTAGCTATTCAGCTTGAGATCTGAGGATCTCAGTTTGAAGCCAGCCTGGGCAGGAAAGTTCACAAGACTATCACCAACTAACTAGCAAAAAGCCAGAAGTAGAAATATGGCTCAAGTGATAGAGCTCTAGCCTTGAGTGAGAAAGCTAAGCTAGAGTCTGAAGTCCTGAGTTCAAATTCCGCTATCACCACACATAGTCATAGACAAGAAAAGAGAATGCAAATTTGATGTGACTATCATGTTAAGGGGTGAGGTCTTCAAGGAACAATTAGGATTAGATAAATGCATTGGTGAGGGATCCTTCCTCCCTATCCCCTGGTAGCTTTGCAAGAAGAGAAAAGGAGACCAGAACACACACATGCTTCTGTGACACACACACACACACACACACACACACACACACACCTTCAATTCATCAGGACGCTGCGGGAAGAGAGGTCAAGAGGTCATTGTCCCATGTGGCTCCTCAACCTTGAACCAGAGCTATGAGTCCAGATAACTTCTTTACAAACCCTCTAGCTGGAGGTGCTGTGTTGTCCGTAACAGAAAACAGGTAAAATCACCTAAAGACTTATTTATCTGTTTTACTTGTACCCATGACAAATCTGAGCATCAAAGAAGTCAGGAAAATCAACTGCTATCATGCTTGTTAGTAACAGAGATGAAATGTAAACCTATGTTGTAGGATCTCAGGCAAATGCACTCTTTCCCTCCTTCACCCACAAACGAAGAATGTGAACACAAAGAGTCAGTGAAATCTCACCATTTCTCTTTCTTCTCCCAGGTCGCTATCCCCAGGAGAACAAAGGCACCTACATACCCGTGCCTATAGTCTCAGAGTTCCAAAGTGGCAAATGGGGAGCCAAGGTTATCATGAATGAGGACAGGTCTGTCCGGCTGTCCATCCAGTCTTCCCCCGAGTGCATTGTGGGGAAATTCCGCATGTATGTTGCTGTCTGGACGCCCTACGGCATCCTCCGTACCCCCCGCAACCAAGAGACAGATACGTACATTCTCTTCAATCCCTGGTGTGAAGGTAAGGGACAAGCATTTCATTTGCTCACTTTAGTTCACACGATTGCAATGCAGCTCTTGGGGGAAGGGCAGGGTGCAGTGCTATTCTAACAGAAAGCGCCCCTTTCCTACAGACCGTGCTTTCGACTTGTACATGTGGGTATAAAACCTGGATATGAGAACTTAATGCCTGTGTGTACTTATTCCAGGAATGAATTAAAGACTACTAAGTTGCACAGTTGAGTTCAGGGTGGAAGTGCAACCTCTGTGTTACTGCTTTGTAAACATAATGAATATCCTTTTTAAATTTTTGAACATGTTTATTATCATTGGTTGTACAAAGGAGTTGCTATTCACCGAAGCAGTTTATGAATACAGTGCATCTTCATCCATGCCAGCCCTTTTAACATTCTCACCCACGCCTCCAACCAACCCCTCCCCTTACTTATTTTAATTTTAGGTTATATATGGAATTTTTTGCCATTTAACAAAGCAGTTTAATGTGTAAAATACTTCTTGATCTGTGCCACCACTTCAACATCTTCAGCCACTTTTGATCCACCTTTTCCCTTACATTTCTCAATTCTGTGGTACATATAATTAATTCTGCCCTGCATTCTCTGCCCTTTTCCTCTTCATTCTTTTCCTCTTCATTCTTTTACTCTTCTCCCCATTGGTCCCACTCTCTCCTCTTACAAATACTCATTTCCTTGTACTTATTTTGTTAGGCTTCTTCAACTTGTCTTGCAGCAGGCTTATCTGTCTATGAGCCAATGTTCAAATTGATGTGACCAGATGTGGATTCCTGTTCCATGAAACTCATCAATTCAACATTAGACATTTTGTGACTGGTTGGTGGGGTACAGAGTTACAGATGCTTTTTACAGAGACAAACTAATATTTCAAAAATATTGAATTGGAGATGAGTATACATAACAAGGAGAAGTTGCAATTAAGAATATGGATCTTGTCAAAATCAGGGATGTGAAATTGAGAGTTACCTGTGGCTAAGAAGGAAATATAGATATAGAAGGAAATAAGGTAGCCTAGTCTAGTAGAAGACCTAGCAAAAAAGAAGAGTGACATAGAACATGTAGGATGTGGTCTAAGAAAATTTTATTTAAAAAATTTATACTTAAAAAAGTTGGAAACATTCAGGAGTTTCTTGTTGACTTCCCTTGCATTACAAAAAGGAAGTAGCAGACATCATATATTTCTCCAGCACTGTAGAGTATGGAAGAGTATGATTTTTCCCCTACTTTATTTTATCCATAGCTTTTTTCTGGATTCATAATTTCCTAGAGAACAGATCTCTAAGCATGTCAGTGGATGTGATCACTCTTCCTGCAATGAAGAGTGTGACTTATTTGTTTTACACGAGAACTACCAGAGTAGAAGGAGGCAATCCAATAATTAGATGCTGTGGTACATTAAATGCCTTAGATGCTGTGGTACAATGGAATGACTTCCCTTTGCTATTTCTACATAGAAAAAAGAAGGTGAGGCTAAAACCAGAGACTGAGTTGTGAGCTGTGGTCCAAGACAAAAACAATGACACTCTGCATGATGGTGGTAGCAATGGAGTTGGGGAGAAGAGGATGGATGGGACGTGTATTTTGGATTTAGAAAAGAAGTCGCACAGAGATTAAAGAAGAGAGCTGAAGATGGGGGAGGGATTAAGAATAACTCCAGGTTGTCTGGCTTTGGCAGCTGAGGTGGTTGGGGGATGGGGAGTTCAGTTTAGAAGCATGACAGGAAGTCTCCTGCTCTCTTGAACAGAGGGAAAATAGCTACTAGTCCCTTAATCCCTTGGCCTGTGGAAATCTCAACATTTCTGCAAAATTGCTCCTCATGGCATCTCTGCTTCTAGGAATCTTCTTTCCTCCACTGTTTACCCTGTGACACCACTAATGAGAAAATTGACCTTCTTCAATTGAAGCATTGTCAGCAGCAATAAGTCACACAAACCATCTGCACATGTCTAGACCTCAGCAGCAGTCCAGTGTGGGAGTGAGACCTAAAGGGTTTCCTTGGTGATACTCAAGCTTAGAGAATGTGCAGGATTACTTAAGACTTCTTTGCAGCACCTTTGACTTGGTGGGTCTGGGTCAAACCTGAGGATTAGCATTTCTAATCATTCCTAGGATAGGCTTAGGTTATGAAGTGGAAAAAAATTCAGAGAAAGATTGACATACATAATAAGCTCAAAACAACAGTAACAAAACACAGAACTGGACACCAGTAGCTCATGCCTGTAATCCTAAGTACTCAGGAAGTTGTGATCTGAGGATCATAGTTCAAAACTAGTTTGGGCAGGAAAGTCTGTAAGACTCTTATCTCCAATAAACCACAAAAAGCCAGAAGTAGAGCTATAGCTCAAGTGGTAGAGTGCTAGCCTTGAGCAAAAAAGTTCAAGGACAGCACTCAGCACCTGAGTTTAAATGACAGGACCAGCACACACACACACACACACACACACACACACACACACACACACACACATACACACACACACACACACACACACACACACACACACACACACACACACGGGACTATAATTTATTTTCCTCCTTAAAACTTCACTAGCTCCTCTGTGATTCTAATCCCAGATTTTCTTCTCTCTGTTTCTTTCTGTTTCTTCACTCTTTTTCAGTAGAAAAGTCTCTTTTCTCATATACAAGGATACTGCAAGCTTTATAAATTTTGTTGTTTGGTGTCTTCCAACAACCCTACATTGAGAGACTGTACCTGTTTGAAGACTATTCCTCCCAAAAAAAGTCTAGTTCCTGCTTTAAAAAATACCTTTTAATCTTCTTATCTTAATGCACACTGAGCTTCTGTGGAAGGTGTATGAAGTGGGAGAATTATTTCTCTTATTGTGTGGATTTTCTCACCTAGCAACTGAGGCATAATCCTAAAAGGAGATCAACACAACTAGATATACTGCAGCCTGATCATCATCACAGTGCTGTGTTTGCAGATGCTAATATATAACAAGGGATTGGTTGAGCAACTGGAAAGTAGGTCCAAAGAGAGATGGGACCATTGATCAGGTGGTAAAGGTCACACAGAAAAGGGGAACAGTGTCCAGAGTTATCAAAAAAGAGCTAGGTGGATCAAGATCCTGGGAACACTGCTTACCACATGTACAGGCCAAGGGAGCAATGGACACTGGATGGAAAGTTCCACCACAGAATGTATTATTGATGAGGAGTTTTCAGCTCTGTTTCTGGGGGCTCTTCAGCCTGCTTTGCATTCACAGGCAATTCATCCTTCTTAATTGCTAAATCACTAATGAAAATCAATTGCATCTCCAGTATGTCCTCCATCCAGGGTCCTTGAAGGGAAAATTGTGCTAACTGCTTCATGCTGTGAGGAACCCCTTCTCCAGTGGTATAGAGATGGAATTGCACCCACAAAAGCAACAGGAATGAGTTGGACACGTATTATAATATCTATCCTGTTTCTCTCAACACTAAGGAACTCTAAATTATCAAATGTATTATTTATTGAGTTTTTATCAAACTGAACTCATTCTTAGTGTGACACAGATATTAGAGTTCTGAGATATTTAGATTTCTGATGGCTTTGCCTGGTACACTGAGGCACTGGTAAGCTGTAATGTTTGAGTGGGGACTTGCTCCTCCCAAGCACTTGTGACTCTTCTGTATTCCTCATCACTGACATCTTCCATCATCCAACTTTATATCCCATGATCTTGCCAAGTACCTGGCATATACTTGCTCCTGTTTTGTGAATTGATTTTACAATCCCAAGTAAATGTCTTTTAAAGTACTTTATACCCTATTATAACAGAGAAGTGATCAATGTAATTCTGAGACTTTCTATCTTGAAAAGCGTTAATTTGGGGTAGTATGCTTGTGAGTGATGGGTGTGTAGGTTTCTATCAGCCTCTAATACTAAGCTAGCATTTAGTGTTCTTTCTTTCTTTCTTTCCTTCTTTCTTTCTTTCTTTCTTTCTTTTTTTGTCGGTCATGGGGCTTGAACTCTGGGCCTGGGCATTTTCCCTGCGCTCTTCAGTTCAAGGCAAGCGCTCTACTACATGAGCCATAGCACCACTTTCAGTTTTCTGGTGGTTTATTGGAGATAAGAGTCTCAGGGACTTTCCTTGCCCAGGCTGGCTTTGAACCACGATCCTCAGATCTCAGCCTCCTGAGTAGCTAGGATTACAAGCCACCGGTGCCTGGCTTAGTGTTCTTCTTCTTTTTTTTTTTTCGGTCAGTCTTGGGGCTTGAACTCTGGGCTTGGGCCCTGTCCCTCAGCTCTTTACCTCAAGGCTAGCGCTCTACCATTTGAGCCACAGTGCCACTTCCAGTTTTCTAGGGGTTTATTGGAGATAAGAATCTCATGGACTTTCCTTTCCCGGGCTGGCTTTGAACCGTGATCCTCAGATCTCAGCCTCCTGAGTAGCTAGGATTACAGGCGTGAGCCACCAGCGCCTGGCCCAGATTAGTGTTCTTAACTTTGCTTATTCAGTGTACTTTTTGCATTTTATTTTAAACATAATCCTTTTTGCATTTTCCTTGAATGTAAGAAACCATTACATTTTCAGTATCTTAGATGGCCAATATATGCTGGATTATTAAATTCACCCATAGGCTATTTACCTTGTAATACCCATATTCATGTAGACACTTCAGTAGGAGCAAATCCACATTGACTGGTATCCTCCAAGTTGCAATGGTCAACATTCCCATGTTAGAGATGCCCATGAGCCCAGTCTTGAATTTACACCCTTAGGATACAGCCATTCATCATCCATCCACACATATTCGTGGTCTGTTTTTCACCATGGTCATGGCAACACAAATTGCCCGTGCAAAGCACAACACCATTGCTTATTTAGTCATAAATATTGAGTCAATGCTGAATCCATCACTGGGATATGCCAATGAAAAAGATAGACATTTATTTGGCCCTCACAGGGCTGCTAATAAGGATTTTTACAAATGAGCTGCTCATAAAGTTTAATTATAATTGTAAAAAGTACTAAAATAGATCAGAGACAACAAGAGCATAAAACAAGGGCTTCTCAGCTAGCTGGGGATCAGAAAAAGCCCATCAGTGGCTTGTTTTTCTGTCCCCTCCCCTCCCAGAACATTGCGTATGAAAAACAGCAATCAAATTGAATTGATTGATTAATTCAACTCGCTTACTTGAATTTTCATGAAGTTTCAAATAAAACTTCTTTAGCTTTCTGTTTCATAAAATGGTTTATCTATTCCTGTCCCCTGATCTATAATTTTGTATATTGAGATTTCAATTACCTAAGATGTAACTGTTTCAAAAATGTGAAATGGAATTCTCCAGAAAGGAATTTCCATACATCTTAAGTTGCATGCTATTCCAAGAAGACAGTCTCACACCATCCAGCCCCATGCATCCTGGATGCGAATCTTCCCTTTGTCCAGGGTATCCATACTGTATATGCTACCCACTATAGGTTATTGAGGAGTGTCTCAGTAATCAGACCGACTGTCACAGACCACAGTACTTGTTCAAGTAACCCTTACTAATGGTTCCAAAGTGCAAGAGTAATGATGTAAAGGAAGCAAAAGGTATAAAACATGAAAGGACAGGCGAATCCCAACATTGCATAGTAATGCTGCAGAATAAAACACTGGAAACACCAAAGCATAGGATGTGTAGGATTCTAAACTCTCTGAGGTTTAGGCACTCAGTAGGGATGGAGAATGTATCTCCTACGGAAAAGAGAAGATTACTGTATCACTCTTCCCAATGCGAGTCACTTACGGCTCCCTTTGTCCTTATTATACCAAGTATTATGCAGTATAGAACTACAATCAGAGGAACCCCAAAGATCTTACGGTTAATTCTCTCAGTGGCATATAGAAGACCACAGGATCAAGATCCAAAGCTGTTTATGTTTCTGGAAGGAGCAAGATCATAGAGGTGTAATTCAGAAACACATTCATCTGCCAATATATGTAGCTTACAATTCTTTTCATGTGGAATTTTTTAATATTCTTCCAAGAGTGTTCATCATCATGTTTTCTTATTTGTGTGTTTTGGAAAATAATATCCTTATCTAATTCATCCTGGCATGGGTACCTGGCAGAGAGTTGGAGCTCTGTGAGTGTTTGCAGAAATTAACTAATAACCAACTACTCCAAGAGAACTCTGGGAGAGGGCTATTAGGCTCCTATAACAAAAAGGAAATAGGTTTCTTTCACAATGTTACATACATTTCTCAAGGTCATACAGAAAATTAGGAAAGATACTGGGGTAAAACTTTAAGTATCAACTAGAGCAGGATTTTTTTTTTAAATAAAAGTCACTGACATGTGGCCTGTGAAGCAAGACAGACAAGATGAACAGGGCCAATGAGAAACTTCTCTGATGATCTGTCATGTTGGAAAGCCCTGCCCTTCAAAAGAAAGAAATTAGCAGACATAAAGCGATAAGAGCAAACAAACAGAAGGAAAGGAAACTAAAGCATGCCTGCCAGGGTGCAGGTTCCCTCAGAGAATATATGCTAAGCAAAGCAGCTCTGACATTTTCTTTGTAGAACTGCTTCATGAATAATATTCTATCTTCTGAAGGGAGTCAAACTGAAAAGTCCTTAACCAACAAAACTGGCAAATTAGCATGCAAGGAATATATTTCCTAGGCTGGTATGTGCTGTAGTGTCCTGTGACGTATGGGCAGGGCAAGAAAGCAGATACAACCACGAGTGTCCGGGCTTGAACTCAGGGCCTGGTGCTGCCTTTGAGCATTTTTAGTTCAAGGCTACTGCTCTACCACTTGAGCTATGTTTCCTTTCTAGTTTTTTGGTGCTAAATTGGAGATAAGAGTCTCATAGATCGTCCTGCCCAGGCTGGCCTTGAACCCCTGTTCTCAGGTTTCAGCTTCCTGAGTAACTGGGATTACAGGTGTGAGCCACCAGCACCTGGCTGGAAGATTTTTTTTGTATGCCTATGGCACGCACAGCCTGCCGTTTCCTCTGATTTACTTTGCAATGGATAAACACATCATGATGACCCCAGTCTGGAGCCACATGTGCTCGGCAGAGAAAGCCACGCCCTTCAAGAGTGATTGTGGACCTCCAGCATAAATCTCGCCTCTTTCATTAGCGATGTTCAGCTTTCACGTAAAGGGGAGGCAAGGGAAGTGACACCTAATCCTGTCGCTCTAAATCCTTCCCTTTACTAAGAAGGTGACACATTTTGCCATTATTCCTCCTAAAGGATGGATAACAAAAGCAACCCGTGATGAAAACAGTCCCTCCAGCTAGCCTCCCCACACCATAGTTTTCTTTGATTTCTGAGCCATTGCTTTACAAAGCTTGAGCCTAATAGCACTGGAAATTGTACTTGTTTTAACTCTAAAATAGCATGTAAACCAGTAACAGGAATTTTTCTGTCCAGGTAGTGATGAATGGCCTCCCTTCTCCCAAAGAGCCTATTCCGATGCTGAAATCAATGAGCTCAACATTCATCTTTACATGTTTGTTATAAATCCGTACTTTCTCTAGGTAAGGAGGCCAGTGGTCATTTCTGAGAGTGCCTGAAATCAGCTTTTAAGTGAGTCCTAACATTTTGCAGCCCATGATTTTCCTTTTTTTTTTTTTAACAACCTCACTCTTTCCAACAGAGAAACAGTCAAAAATAAGATCTTCAAGTCGTTGCTACTTGCCTTGTGTAAATTGTTAGTCACCCTGGAAGGGGTGGTATTTACAAGGCCTTTTGAAGGTCTGTTGTGCGCCAGGGTCTCTCAGGGACACAAAGGAGATACTCTGCCACATCTGCCCATGAAGCTGTGTGTAATCTGTTTCCTCTTGAGTTTTATTGTAGTGATGGGGGTTTGTCAAAGGTTATTGGCAATTCTAATGTTGTCTGAAGGCCCTGAGGATACCATACTCATCCTGTGAGCTCTCCTGACTTGCTCTCTGTTCTCACATAACTGAGAAGTGAAGTTCCCATACCCATGGACAGGCAGGTACACACACAATCACAGAAATGGACACACACACACACACACCCCTTTACCATCTACCACATCAAATTGTTAGAGCTCTATCACAGCGAGTTAGTTTTTCCTGTTAGTACCAACCTTTACTAATTAGAACCAGCTTTTCCTTGAAACTAGAACTCACTCCTCCTGTGAAACCTACCAGAAATTATAAAACAAACAAAAAAAAACAGCAAAAATCCCAGAAGAAAAATGCAATTTTTTAAATTCTATTTTTATTTGCTTCCCTATTGTAGTGATTTTTCTTTTAAATTTCATAGTGGGAAGTGTGTGTTTGTGTGTGTCTGTGTGTGTGTGTGTTTGTGTGTGTCTGTGTCTGTGTCTGTCTGTGTGTGTGTATATATGTCTGTAAAGCGTAGCATTGGACATCTATTTTTAAAGTGACAGACTGGAATGAAAACAGAAGAAATAAAACATTTGCTTTCCACCCTCAATCGCCTTTAAAAACCATAAATTTAAAATTAAAATTGAGGCTTCCCATTTGACTTTCTTCCCTTGCTGGGGATTCACGGTGATGTGGCCTGGTTGGAAGTGAGATTTAATTCAGCAGCTGGAAGGAAAAGGATGGCCTGGGGTGGAGCCACTCCTCCTAGTCATAGTGTTCAAATTTATAACTTCCCATCAATAATAACCCAGGGCCCCAAAGTAAATGCTTCACTTTCTTGAACTTTTCTTCTATTCTCTGAGCTCCAGACACAGACCACTCATTATTACAACAAACAGGGACTAACTTTATACCATGCTCTTGGTTTTACCATGGTTCTGGTTGATAGGGACACAGACCATCAAGTCCCCATGGGCTCCACCTCTGGTTGGAACAGTCACAGCCTACAGGAGAGCAAAATGATATTCACATCCTGGCTTCCTGTCTCAGCAGTGGGATGGACTTGGAAATTTATTTGGGTCAGACTCAGTCCCTTTATCATGAAATGGGGATAATAAGCTGAGCATCAGTGGCTTGTGTCTGTAATCCTAGCTACTCAGGAGGCTGAGATCTCAGTCTGGAGGTTCAAAGTCCGTTGAAGAAGAAGAATCAAACTCTTATCTCGAGTTTACTAGGAAAATACCAGACTGGAGACATGGTTCAAGTGGTAGAGTACCAGTTATGAGCAAGAAAGTCAAGTGAGAGCACAAAGCCTTGAGTTCAAGCCCAAGTACTGGCACATAAAATTAAATTAAAAATGGGAATAATAGAATGCCTTTATCATAAAGATGCCATGAGTTATGATGAGTTAACTTTTGTACATGTTGAAAGTTCCTGGCATATAATGAATATTAACCACATAGATTGTTCATGAAAAAAATCTGCAACCAAAAATGACCATTTCTATGTAGTAGAATGAATGTAACCCCAATATCTATAGGACATAGGAACAAGGCTTCACTCAGGCTGCACAGGAAGGAATGAGATGGAAAGTTGTATGGATAGATGATAGTTAATGAGGACATTGGTAACTAAAAAGGAGAACAATTTTCAAGAAAAACGTATTTGTGAAAGTTGGGCTTGTTAGTCTCTTATTAGATAGCTTTACATAAATACACCATTTTATTGGCTTATAGCAGCCATATTTTTAAAGTAGTTTCTGATTATGGAAGTCTTATTATAGAAACAAAAAATAATAAAAGTTCAAAAGAACTCAAGCACCTACAAGTTGAGACACCACTTGGGAAGATTTGGATGTATTCTTATCTATTTGATATTTTGTTCTTCTAATGAATACACTATGCTTTCTAAAACGTATAACTATGTGCACATGTCCATGATAAAAAAAAAAGTGAAATTCCACTTTCTCTGCATCCTAAACTTGAGGAAACCAATTTTGTCTAGTGCATACGTAGTGTGTGTGTGTGTGTGTGTGTGTGTGTGTGTGTGTATACTCTTTGACCACAAATGAGATCGTGTTATATATTTTACTTACTACCATCCTAGGCAATGTGTCTTGGACAGTTTTGTGTATTGGTACATACACTTTTTAAAATTTTTTTTGCCAATAGTGAGACCTGAACTCAGGGCCTGGCACTCATTCCTTGAGCTTTTGTAAGCTAAAGGCTAGCACTCTGCTGTCCCTGAGCCTTTTTGCTCAGGGCTAGCACTCTACCACTTGAGCCACAGCTCAAGCAGTTAGTTGGAGATGAGCCTCATGGGCAGGAGACTGGGTTGCATTCAAATCACGATCTTGTTAGCATTTGTCTTAGTATTAGTCTCTATGATGAAAAATCATGGTTATTTCATGGCTATTTTAATTTGCATCCCTATAATTAGTAGTGATATTGAGCATCTTTTCATATGCTCATTGAATATTGTTTCCACATCTGTTCTTATCTGAAACATATTAAGAGTTGTCCAAAGGAAACACACACGCAGCTCTTAGATGACTAAATTTTCTATATGAGGGAAAGAGATCTTACTCAAATTTCTTTCCCACATGGATAGCCAGTTGCCAGAATGCCATGCATTGATCAGACCTATCATATCCAATGATTTCAAATGCCATCTTTAATGCATATTAGGCTTGAATATACAGGTTGCTCAATCTGCATATTGCTGTGTCATGCAGATATCAGATTAAATTATAGCTTTACTTCAGTCAGCTATAATCACAGTAATGCTTCATTTAAAAAGAAGGAGGAGAAGGAGAAGGAGAAGGAGAAGAAGAAGAAGAAGAAGAAGAAGAAGAAGAAGAAGAAGAAGAAGAAGAAGAAGAAGAAGAAGAGGAGGAGGAGGAGGAGGAGGAGGAGGAGGAGGAGGAGGAGGAGGAGCAGGAGCAGGAGCAGGAGCAGGAGCAGGAGCAGGAGCAGGAGCAGGAGCAGGAGCAGGAAGAGGAGGAGAGGAGGAGGAGGAGGAGGAGGAGGAGGAAGAGGAGGCAGCTATTTATGAGGCATACAAAGATACCTGTTTGTTCTCAGAACCTGGGGTTAGACTAATCTGGATGAGACTTCACTGACCAGTTCTGCTTTAGCTCAGAAGTTTCACCTCTTGGTTCATCATCCTTCAACCAGTTGGCTGCCAAAATGTTTTTCCCATGGTAACAGCAGAGTTGTAAGACCACATGCTTTGCAGGCCCATGCTTGGGTCACCTCTGCTATCCCCATCTTACCAAAGCCTTTACAGGAATGTTAGCATGGCACAGGCCATAGAAAGAGGAACCAAAAGTTCAGCTTACCAACGGGCAAGTCACCCCAGTGTGTTTCTTCTCATTTACCATTTTACTCCCAAGCTGTGGTTTTTTACTTTATGTCTTCTACATAAACTTCTGAATTAACATGCAGAATTCTAAACAAAAATTTGGATTGGTTTTACATTAACCTTATAGACTCATTTGGATAGAATATATCTTTATAATATTCTTGACATCAATTATAAGACTTTTTTCTACTAAACTTGTGGTGAAACTGGATTGTCTCTAAAAGTTGGCACATCCTTAACCTTGCTGCTTTTGTTTCCTTAATTGAATTTTCTACTCATGTGAATTCCTGTACACTGGCTTCTGGCTCCTTTTTCCTGCCATCTAGAATCTCTGATCACTTCCTGTTATTTATCAGACAGAATAGTAAGACAAAGGACAAGTAGGGAGCCAATGCAACAGTGATATTTACAAGATAATATGTTGGAAATTATCTATACAGCTTTGGGAGGGGTGGGAGAAGGGAAAATAGGAGAAAAATAAGGGAAAGGGTAACAAGTTTGACGAGAAATGTACTTGTTACCTCGTATGTAACTGCAGCCCCTCTGTGTATCACCTTGACAATATAAATAAATAAATAAGAAAGTAATGTTTTAGGCTAGTGTTATGTATTTTCCCTATCCAGAGGTGTACAGAATATGTTCAATATGCCCTCCCATTCATAAATATGTTCCTCTAACCCTTGTGGTATTATCTGTTACTTTGTAAGATCTAGAGACTAGATTAGACTCATCTTCATGTTTTGGGGCCTTCTAAAGGAAAGCAAAGTGTTTCTCGGGGCATTTAGTGGATTAAGTTTAGATATGTTTACATTTACAATAGAATTAGGTTTCATTAGTCTGTCTATTATGAAGTTTCTCTGATTTGATTTCAGCCTAGACTCATTAATTCCTTAGAAATTGCAAAATAGTGATGTTTTAATTCACCATTCCTTCTACAGTTATTAATACCAACTTGTTCATCACCTTCAAGTAAAAAAATGCATATGCTCTTTATTTCTCAGTATTTAAGTTAATAAGTTGATTCCTAGCACTCAACAAAGATAACTAATGCATCTTTTAAATATTAACTTCCTGGGCACTGTGGCTAACACCTGTGATTCTACTCAAGAAGCTGATATCTGAGGATCTGAGTTTAAAACCAAATGGGAGCTGGGCGCCGGTGGCTGACGCCTATAATCCCAGCTACTCAGGAGGCTGAGATCGCGGTTCAAAGCCAGCCAGGGCAGAAAAGTCCGTGAGACTCTGATCTCCAGTAAACCACTAGAAAGCTGGAAGTGATGCTGTGGCTCAAGAGGTAGAGTGCTCGCCTTGGGCTGAAGAGTGCAGGGACAGCACCCAGGCCGAGTTCAAGCCCCACAATTGACAAAAAAAAAAAAAAGCAAATAAAACCAAATGGGCACAAAAGTCTGTGAGACTTTTATCTCCAATTTACCAGCAACAAGCTGGAAATGGAGCTGTGGATTAAGTGGTAGCATACCAGCCTTCATGAAAAAGCCAAGAAAGAACCAAAGACCCTGAATTGAGCCCTGGTACCAGCACACACACACACACACACACACACACACACACACACACACACACACTATTATTAATTTACAAATACTGAAATATTTGATCTGTTCCTATGATGTGCAATAAATACTATTGGGTCCTTTTTTCTTCATTAGAGGTCAATTTTATTTTCATCACAATTGTTCACCAGATAGTGAGTGGAAAACTCACTGTCTGCACAGTTGATCACTTGCTGGCAGCCTGGTTGCTGGAGATTTCTCAGGCAGCTTTGAGGTCTCGGACCTCTGGGGCCCCACATCACCAGCTGTACAGGAATTCGTTGGAGGTGGTGGAATCTTCTTCATTACTCTCATCCTCTTTGGGTTCATCTTGGCGGAATTTTGCATTCAGCTTATGGTAATGGCCAAATTGTACTGGTGCTCTCCTTGTCTTAGTTTTGTTTAAAATCATCTGTGCTTTGGAGGAGGCTTTATTCTTTGACATCCCTTGATGGCGTCTGCTGATTTTCACTGTTCTCTTGACCAACTTGACTTTGGATGTGGGATGAGAAGTAGCCTTCTTCTTCCTTCTTTGCTGGTTGCTTAAGGATGGATTTTCAGTATCCCTGTTGGATGTTGGTAACTTTCTCACCATCTTTGCCACTTGATGACTGCCAGTGGTCTACCCCAGGGCCTCCTGACTACCCTGGGCACCTCCAGAAACTGTGTAGCCACACCCTTTCCCATTGTTTCCTCATCAGCCATCCCCCCCCAACCAGTGCAGCTCTGGCCTAGGAGGGGCTTGTACATCACAAAGCACCACCCTGCCTCCTGTGTGAAAGGAAGGAAAGGTCTTCCAAACTGACCTGCCATCCCTCCACATCTCCCTGTCACAATTCTAGTAGGTCACACAGTAGGTGGGAGAAGGGGTTCCTCCTCCACATGTTTTCCATGGACCTTCAATTCAGTGGCACATTCTGTTTTCTCCCATTCTTCATCATAACCTAAGTCTTACCTACAGCCACCCATGGTAGTGTGACAATATTTAAGTCGTCGTAAGGATGTGATTATTCCACTTATCTCCTACAAATTGCTCTTAGCTATCTTGAAGGCCTTCCTTCTTGGGATACCATCCCACTTCCTTTTCCCTGTGTCCACAGCTGTTCCTTTAGTGTTTGGTTTTCAAGGTTAAAATCTCTGTCTTCAGATTCACTGAGTAGAGTCACTACATTGTGAAGCCTCCACTTCTGTCAGGTCGGGGTCAGGCTTATCTCAGATGGTGAATATTCCAGGCTTAACTTTTAGCAATGTGAGACAGATAATCATTGCCAGAAGTTGTGCATCATGTGTATATGCAAGTAGCTATAACCTAAGCCTATAGTGTTCACAGGGTGGTTGGGGTGGGGAGGTAGCTGCTCAACACTACTATTGTCAAGTGCAATCAGAAAAGGAAAAGATATCCAGATTGAAAAGGTAGAGTACACATCTTTTATTCCACATAAACATTCCTACAAATCTAAAGCATGTGCTTCTAGAAATAATAAAAATCAAAATTAACAAGATTCACAAGATAAAATATCTATCAAAAATTTAAACTATTTTCTTACACTGGCCATGGCCAATTAGAAATAAAAAGCAATACAACTGAAATACAACATTAGGAAACATAAAATATATAGAGGAATAATCCTAACAAAATCTTTAGAAGATTATCTTTAGACCACAAGTTATAAAGCATTGTGGATACTTCTCTCATCTAGAGAGAAAATAATCTAGGTTGCTATAGGTTTCCTCTGCTTTTATTTTTTAATTCAAACTTTGAATTCATTTATTTATTTTGTTGTATGGGAAATGTACTTTTCCCAACAATTTTCTCAACCGAATTTAGTGAATATAATTTTCAAAATTAGATTAATTTTTAAAAACAAACCTCATATATATGTATATTAATTTTTAAAAGACACATGCATGCCATCACATCTATTTCTTGGCTTTCCATTTTTTATCCATTTATCTGTCTTATATAAGTTTTGATCCATTAACCTAGTTTATATAAATTGTGAACATTGCTGCAGCTTTTTTTATTTTCTGTAATATCTTACAGGACCTGTCCATAAACATCTATTAAAGGAAAACATCATAATGTCACCCTTTAAGACTTTCCATAATGGTACTTCCAGACCTCACCAGTCTTACAAGGAGATTGTGTCTCCACAACAAACATCGAAAACCATTTGGCTGAGATGGCTATTAGTGTAATTGTCAGTTAGGCTATTATCATAAAAGAATAAAAATACTCAAAATTCACAAATTACCCTTATACTTTCTGGATGTTTGACAGCATCTGGTAGACAGATATGTGCACATAAATAAATGTTCAATGCCCTTCGCATATATTCTTGGCTTATTTTCTTCTTAAATGTAAGTGCTTTTCTAGTGCATTGACTTAGAAATATAACCTCAGATTCTAATGCTCTTCACTCCTCACATGTTGTCTCTGTTTAATCTTACTAGGGAAGGAAGCTGAAGTTGGGGTTAGTTGTCTTCAACCTGTATCCTCAGTTTACGCAGAAATTGGCATTTTACCTCCAGAAGTTAGCCAGGCCAGTGGTTCAAAGGCATCATAGCTCAACGGGAAGCTAGACATACCTATAACCTGGACTCTTCTGGGAAGATGAAATGGCTTTGGGTGGAATGAACTATTAATAGATGCAAAAACTTGGGCACATTTCAAATAATGGAGCCCAAGTGAATGAAACAACCTCCAAAAAAAAACAGCACATGCTGTGTAATTCTACTCATATTAAATTCACGACAATTTACAGTGACAGAAAATGAGGAGTGGTTCCCGAGGCAACAGAGTGGGGAGAGAGTGATCTCAGAGATGAATAAGGAAACTTTGATAGCTATGCATGGGTGTAATCCTAGATACTCAGGGGCTGAGGTCTGAAGATCACGGTTCAAAGCCAGTTGGGGCAGAAACATCTCCAATTATTCCACAAAAATCTGGAAGTGGAAGGATGGCTCAACAGATAGAGGAACAGCCTTGAGAAGGGAAATAAAGCCAAGTGAGAGTTCAAGGCTCTGAGTATAAACCCCAGTACAGACAGACAGACAGACAGACAGACACACACACACACACACACACACACACACACACACACACACAAATGGGAACTTTTAGGGTGATGAATGTGTTTATCATCTTGATTGTAAAATTGCATGATTTAAATGTGTGTAGTTAACCGGCCATTGAAATATAAAGTATTTCCTTATATCCACAGCAGGTGGGTTATATGCTTCTTTCTCAGAATAACAAACTCTGGGGGTGCTAATTTCCCTTATATAAATGATTTGATATTTGGACAGAACCTAGTCCTTTTCTTGTATACTTTAACTCATCCCTAGATACTTATAATGGTTCAAATAGCATAAATGCTGTGGAAATAGTTGCTATACTCTATTATTTAGAAAATGATGACAAAAAATTACAGATGCTTTCTTTCCAGATATTTTTACATTCATAATTGAGTGAATGTGTAGTCTTAGAAACTCAAGGTGTGTTGGGAGGGGGTTGTGATACATGAGAGAGTTGTATAAATCCAGGCAAGTGGAAGGTAAAAGGCAAAGGACAGAAAGATATAGGAAAGTGCCAGAGACCAAACCAGACAAGGGAATACCCAAAGACTCAATGAAAACCACACTATACTCAAAGTGGGGTTCAAGCTGATTAGACTGAACAGAACTCCTCAGGCTTCACGGAGCTCATAAATCTCCTAACAGTTTTATAGATTCTGACTGAGAAGAAGCCTGAGCATTAGTATTTCTCATAAATTCCCAGGTGTTATCTACACTATTTGTCTTTCAGGCATTCTTTGGGGAGTTGGGGATCACACTGATCTCAACTTTGGTTGCATTTGAAAAATCACTGGAGAGCTACAAACAAAATCCTCATGCCTAGGTCTCATCCCACCCCCAGAGATATAGATTTAACTGACCTAGGGTTCAGCCCGAATGTGTCAGCTTTTATTTGCACCTAAGATAAATGAATTTATAGGAAGAATGGCATAGTTTGGCTGACGATTTCAGGCATTTGAGCCTATGGTCACTTGGCCATTGTGTTGGGGCCTGTGACAAGACAATACATCATGGCAGAAGCACATAGCAGAGAAAACCTATTCACTGCATGATGGCTGGAAAGCAAAAGGAAGCAAAGAATGGGCCAAGGCCCCAATATTCCCTTTCATTTCACACCCCCATAACCTAACTTCCTCCCATTAGGCCCCATTTTCTAAAGGTTCTACCATCGCCCAATAGGCCATGAGTTTAGCATCTGGGCCTTTGGAAGACGTTTAAGATCCAAATCATACTCCTTGGGAATCAGGAATCTTTAAATTTCTCCATATGCTTCAAATGTGTAGCCAGGGCTGACAACCATTAACTTGAGAGAACACAATAAAATTAATCAGGCCATGAAGGTGACAGAACCCCAATAGTAACAGGAGAGAAGGGGGATGTTCTGGACTAGATAAACATAATGAATCACGCCTCCAATCAGAGACAAGATCCATCCCAGTCCTGTTTTGCAAATTTACTTGAGTATGATTTACAGTGATAAGGAATAATGTTGAAGATGTCTTGCCGTTCTCATATCAGGCTTGGGAATAAGTACTGGGAATATTTGTACTTGGGAATAAGTACTGGGAATATAAGTACTTGGGAATAGGTACTGGGAATAAGAGACTGCTGGCTAGGTAGACAGATAGGAAGTGAGGCATCCTGAGATAAAACTAGCAGGAATGAAGAACTCTGCAACAATGAAGTGAATCATAGGGGCTACACACCAGTTACCAACATGTCCTCAAGAATTTCCTATGAAAAGAAGACAACCTATGGTCTCTTTCCTCTAGCCCAATGGGCCACAAAGCAGGCATGACAATGCTGCTGTCTTTCAGTGTGTCCTAGATTTACTTTAAAAATCATGTTCAATTCAACTGTTTTTTCTAATACTGTTAGTAGGTAGGAAATTATTTTTGATCCATGCTGCAGATTTGCATCTGCCTCATAGAATTCTGATTAGGAAACTACCGATTCACTAGAATCATAAAATGTCTAATGAGTCATGTCAATTTAATTGTGCTGGTTAGTGATTCCACAGCCCGAGTTTGTCAGCATTTTACTGACAAATGTCATCATTTACAGACTGATCTTTGGGTGCTGATTATGTTCCCCATGACTAAAAGTATTGGGAAATGAGCTATGCCTTGTGCAATAAGTCATTTTTTTCCATTTGGTTGATTAAATTTCAGTTTAATAACATAATAAACCTGCAAGTCTGTTAAAAAAAAAAAAGTCTGATCTAGTAATGGTCACTATATTTAAATCCTGATGCAGAGGACGCAGTGTATCTGGATGATGAGAAGGAAAGACAAGAGTATGTCCTGAATGACATTGGAGTCATTTTTTATGGAGACTTCAATAACATGAAGAGTAGAAGTTGGAGCTATGGTCAGGTGAGCCACTCCAAATTGGTCATTGTCAAGGATTTTTATTTAATATTTTTTGTCACACATATTACTGCAGAATGCCTTGTGTCATTATTAGACAAGCACAATTTCCTGCTTTTCAGGAACTGAGACTCCAAGATAGAACATAGGAGCATAGACTTATAAAGAAAACTGCATAATTCAATAGCTGAAACCATGTATCTCCCTCTTACTGCCAATGTTGCAGAGACCAGGGGTTATATGGCAACGTGGCTATCACTAAGAAATACTTCAGCATCTTGATAGTGATAAAAGAATACTGACAGATCTGCACCTTACTCAAAAAGCTTTTTTAAAGTGTTATTCTAAGATACTACTAATTAGAAAAATTACCATTTTATCAAAAGCAGTCTCATTGGCTTCAGCCTGGAATTATTGTTAGGCTATAGAGCAGCCAATGGCATTTCTTTAAGAAAGTCAATAATTCAAACTACTTTAACCATGGTGCAAATGAATGGAATCCTGCTACATTTTCATAAGTAAATGTATGGCCTGGGATTTTTTTTCCCCACTAGCAACATAAGAAGAAAAAAATGTCATTTCTTTTGGGTATTTTTATGGTGCTTTGGTTAGAACTCAGGGCAGTGAGCTCACTCAGCTTGCTTGGTTACAGCCGGTGGTCTACTATGTGAGTCATTTCCCCAGCCCAGATTTTCACTAGTTAATTTGGAGACAGTATCATACACACACAAAAAGACGGCGGGCTATACACTGAACTTGGATGGGTAGTATGCAAGATCTCTGTACTTAAATAAATCTGTTAGAACAATCAGTGCAGTACAGGTAAAATCTCCCATCTTGCCATTTTACCACTATCTGGTATTTATTCTCTTTTGAAGAAAATTCTTCCATTGCTTGTGGCCAGCAGTTGTTGCTAAAGATAACACAGTCTACGTTTCCTCAGTATTTGTGCACTCTCTGACCTTGGGTCTTGACTCAAGAGAGGGCATTCTTCAAATGAGGTCTCCTTCTATGTGGGGGTTCAAGCCCATTGCCCCTGGATTACCTTCCTGTGACACATTTGAGAGCCATGTGCACTCAGGTTACTTCTGTCTTCATATAATTTTAAATGACTTTAGTAAATCGTTTGTTTCTTCTCTCTTGGACACTGGAGCTCATACCTGTTGGAAGGGTCTTCTAAACAAACTTGCAGATCAGTTTGTGATCCTTGCGTACATCAGCTCTTTAATAGTTCTGCTTGTGTTTTTTGCTTCCTTTTCTGCTATTCTTTACTTTTCTGAAAGAAGAAAGAATTAGTATCCTTTCTTCCATTTTAATAGTTCATACTAAAGACTATACTAAGTAACTTTGTATTACACATTTTTAAACATTGGTTGTGGTTTCATTTTTACCTTTCCACAGAGCAGAATGAACATGATGTAGTTTCTCATTTTTCCCCTAAATAGTTTGAAGATGGCATCCTGGATGCTTGCTTGTATGTGATGGACAGAGCACAAATGGACCTTTCTGGTAGAGGAAATCCCATCAAAGTCAGCCGGGTTGGATCTGCAATGGTAAGCAGTAACTCTGATGACTGAAAGCTATTACACATGCTATTAGCCCCCATAGAGTATCAGTTCATTAAGAGCTGTTGAAATAGTGACTTACACTTAATAAACTTTTATTTGTTAGACTCTGGTTTATGTTACCCAGTATAGCTCTTGAAATCTCTGAGCTACTCATATACTATCAAGCAAATTTTTCTCTCAATTCTGTTTCTTCACCTTCAGACAAATGGTGATGGAAATCATCATAGTATTGAGTGCTTATATTTAAGAACCTTTTGCCTGGGGAGGGAAAAATAACCATGACAAAAACATCAATGATTATAATCAAAGGATCAATCAATCTATCAAAGATTCACAATCTAGACAAGGATTCACAATAAAGCTTTTCTCCAAGTTTCCACTTATAATAAGAGTAAAGAAATAAAAATGAATAGCACTGAATAACTCGATCTCCATTGTCCAATACTTTGCTATCAGGCGTTAACATGTATGAAGTAGGTATTGATTCTCCCAGCAATATCATGAAAAAAACGTCAAGGTAGTCACTACTCATACCATGACACCAGTAGGGACACAGAGTGACAAAAGTCTGTTAGTGACAAAGGCTCTACCACAACCAGGTCTGCTAACTTTTAGTCTAAGTACGTTCTACCTCTCAAGTTGATCTCTGCAAGTCATCCTGAGATATCTTCAAAAATATAGATTCCCAAGGGGAAAAGCTGTAGAGGAGAGAGAAAATCTGAAGGTAGAAAGTGACCTTGTGTAGTCCTGGATCATACTGATATACCCTGTCTGCATTCAGCTCTGAGTACAGAAAGGTATATCATGTCTCATTTTGGAGGAAAATATTTCTGAAGATAGAAATACTATACTAGCCTGTGTTTTATATAAAAACTGAGAAAAATTACTTGTATTATCTGTGCTCTTAAAAGTTTTCTAAACAACTCTCCCTGAAAAGAACTTTTTTCTTTAGTTTGATTTATATATCTTTTGAGTTAAATATTATCAACATTGGTTACTTGCAAATATTAGTCTGATGATGATATAGCAGGTTAATTTCTGACAATCCAGTAAGCAGGATTTAAAAAAAAAAACAAAAATTAAGCGAAGTGAGCTGGGCACCAATGGCTTTTGCCTCTAATCTTACCTACTCAGGGGATTGAGATCTGAGGATAGTGATTTGAAGCCAGCTCAGGCAAGAAAGTCTAGGAGACTCTAATCTCTAATTAAGTACCAAAAAGTCAAAAGTGGAGCTATGGATCAAGTGGTAGAGTGCTAGCTTTGATCAAATAGCTCAGAGATAGCACCTCAGCCCTGCATTCAAGCTCTTGGAGCATCACACACACACTAATTTAAGTAGTGTATCAGTGGTTTACATGTGTAATCTTAGCTACTCAGGAGGCTGTGATTTGAGGATTGCAGTGCAAAGCCCACTTGGGCAGCAAAGTCTATGACACTCTTCAATTAACCATTAAAAAAATGGAAGTGGCACTGCAGTTCAAGTGGTTAATGCTACCTTTGCATGAAAAGCTGAGGGGTGGTCCTCAGGTCTTGAGTTCAAGTCCTACTACCAGCCACACATACATGCACACACACGCACGCATGCACACAGAGCTAAATGTAAATATAAACAATAGTAAACTTTAAAAAGTGAAGACAGCATGGGCAAAAGTGAGAGACCTTACCTGAAAACAAACTAAAGTAAAAAGTGGTAGAGCACTTGCATCATAAACTCAAGGTCCTGAGCTCAAACCTCAGTAACACACACACACACACACACACACACACACACACACACACACACACACAGTGAAGATAGGTTAACATGTAACTAGTTTATCCCAGTAGTAAAGTATATTCTTAACATCCATGAGGCCTAGGTTCAATTCCCAGCAACAAAATAAAGAAATAAAGGCAGTTTTGTTTTATGTTGAGAAATTATATTATGTAATGGTAAGACAGAGTTCTAAAGTCCTTAAGAATTTTGTTATAACCATTTATACAATGAGTTGGAGAAATAGCCCATCCTTTCTTTTCCTCCTTGAAAGTTACCATGCCAAGCTTTGAGTAAGATGGGAAGCAATATCTGGGAGCAAGAAATTCCTTCTTAAATATTTTTAAATGGTGTGTATGTGCATACTCACTGAAATATTGTATCTTTGCAAATTCGGAAATCACTGCCTAACACAAAACCGGTATACAAGGAAAACAAAAAGCTGACCTACTCCCATCTGCAGTGTCATCTGCCCAAGTGGAAGCTGTTAAGTGCTGCTAATGCAAATTGCCTTGAAATTTTATTAATTATAAAAAGCCCATGGAGTTTTCATCTTGAAAGTGTACATCCCAATTATAAGGTTTCGAACTAGACAGAGAGACTCTGTTAGGGAAGTTAGTTGGTATGGTTTGGGGTTGGTGCTTAGAGAAGAATTTTGATTTGAAAGGGGCAGGAATCCTGCCCTGAGCAATTTCAAGCAATATGTCCATTCCACCATGTGTTGTTTACTAGAATGAAGATGCATAGTTTACAAAGATCTTTCACCCTTATAATGTCCTTTAACCTTAGAACAGCTCTGTGAGTCTTTCAAATTTTATTATGTTACTAAAATATTGAGCCTCTAAAAATCAATGAAAAGATGGTATGGTGCAAAGTGGGGATTCTCAAATGGTTTCTGATCATTCAGGTAGTACTCCTGTTTTAAAGTCTTGAAATTGTGTCATGAAATTTCTGAGTGCAGATTAACAAACGAAAGAAAATACATCCACTTTCTTTTTTCCCATTCATGAATTTATTTTTTCCTTATTGTTATTAAAAAGGTGTTACACAGAGGGATTACAGTTACATAAGGCAGATAAAGAATAAAACTTAACCAAAACTATGAGCCAAAATGATCCTTATTGTGAAAATTTTAAAAATCCAAAGGAAAAAACAGAAATTGAAGGAGATTTAAGGAAATAGACAAACCTTCCATGCTCCTGGATTGGAAGAATTAACATGGTGAAAATGGCAATACTGCTCAAAGCAATTTACAAATTTGATGCAATACCCATCAAAATCCCAACAACATTTTTCAATGAAGTAGAGAAAGCAATCCAAAAATTCATATGGAATAATAAAAGACCCCAAATAGCAAAAGCAATCCTTAGCAGGAAGAACAGTGTTAGAGGAATATCAATACCAAACTTTGAACTCTATTACAAAGCCATAGTAATAAAAACAGCTTGGTACTAGCACAAGAATAGGTCTGACATAAAGGGGATCCAAATAGGAAAAGAAGAAATAAAACTCTCCCTCTTTGCAGATGACATGATCTTGTATTTAAAGAATCCCATAGACTCCACTCCCAAATTACTCAAGCTGATTCAAAACTTTGGCAAAGTAGCAGGTTATAAAATTAACCCCCCAAAATCAATGGCTTTTCTGTATGCCAACAATGAGAAAAGTGTGGCTGAAATTAGGAAAGCAACTCCATTTGTAATAGCCCCACAAAAAATAAAATAAAATACCTAGGAATTAACTTAACCAAAGAAGTGAGGACCTCTATGATGAAAACTTTAAAATCTTAAAAAAGGAAATCAACACAGAACTTAAAAAATGGCAAAACCTCCCATGCTCCTGGATTGGAAAGATTAACATCGTGAAAATGGCAATTCTTCCCAAGGCTATCTACAAATTCAACGCAATACCTATCAAAATCCCAACCTCATTCTTCAAGGAAATAGAAAAGGCAATCCAAAAATTCATATGGAACAATAAAAGACCCCGAATAGCAAAAACGCTCCTCAACGGAAAGAACACTGCTGGAGGAATATCAATACCAAACTTCAAACTCTACTATAAAGCCATAGTAATCAAAACAGCTTGGTATTGGCATAAGAACAGACCTCAGGACCAATGGAATAGAATTGAAAACCCAGAAATGAACCTACAGACCTATAGCCATCTAATCTTCGATAAGGGAGCTAAAACAATAGAATAGAAGAAAGACAACCTCTTCAGTAAATGGTGCTGGCAAAATTGGTTAACTACAAGTAGAAAACTTAAGCTAGATCCTTATATATCACCCTGCACCAGAATCAACTCCAAATGGATCAAAGAGCTTGAACTCAAAGCAGACACTCTGAAAACATTACAGGATGGAATAGGAGAAACCCTAGGTCTCCTTGGCTCAGGCCGAAATTTTCTGAATAGAGACCCAGAAACACAACAAATCAAAGAAAGGTTGGACAAATGGGATTGCATAAGGTTGCAGAGCTTCTGCAGGGCAAATGACATAGCTAGCAAGATCAATAGAAAGCCCATGGATTGGGAGAAGATCTTTACTAGCCATACAACGGACAAGGGTCTCATATCTAAAATATACTTGGAACTCAAAAAATTAAACCACCCAACAACAAATCCTCAAAGAAACAACTGCCCAATAAAGAAGTGGGCAAAAGACTTAAAGAGAAACTTCTCTGAAGAAGAAAGAAGGATGGCTAATAGACACATGAAGAAATGTTCAACATCCTTAGCCATAAAAGAAATGCAAATCAAAACAACATTGAGATATCACCTCACTCCAGTTAGAACGACAAAAATCAAGAACTCTAACAACAACAGATGCTGGAGGGGATGTGGACAGAAAGGAACTTTACTTCATTGTTGGTGGGAATGTAAACTTGTTCAACCACTTTGGAAAGCAGTATGGAGGTTCCTCAAAAGACTTCACATAGAACTCCCCTATGACCCAGCAATCCCACTTTTGGGCATTTACCCAAATGTTTACAAACAAGACCACACTAAAGCTACCAGCACAACTATGTTTATTGCAGCATTATTCACCATAGCTAAGATATGGAACCAACCCAGATGCCCCTCAGTAGATGAATGGATCAAGAAAATGTGGTATATATACACAATGGAATTCTATGCCTCCATCAGAAAGAATGACATTGCCCCATTTGATAGGAAATGGAAAAACTTGGAAAAAATTATATTAAGTGAAGTAAGCCAGGCCCAAAGAAACATTGGTCCCATGGTTTCCCTTATTTGTAATATCTAGTATATGTATGAGTCAAGCAGAAAAGGTCAGATAATGTGATGTCAGGAAAATGAACCCTTAGATGTGTATTTTAATGTTTTTTTCTTTCATGCATGTGTTTCTAATGCATTTATAAGATTATCTCTTTGTTGCTTTGTATGTCCCTCCCCCACAGTATAACCCCTGCTTTCACTATATTTGATGTCAGTATAACTTGTGGAGGAGATGGGGAAAAACCAGTTGTTTAAGGATACAGGTGGACTTGTTGCAACAATGAGAAGTACAAGTTGTCATGTCCAAAACGAGCTTTACAATGTCGGGGGGGGGGGGAAGGAGAAAGGTAGGGATGGGAGGAGGGGGGAGGCTGGGAAGGGATGTGAAGGGTAAACAAAGGAGGAGGCTACAATGCTTGGTAAGAAATGTACGCATTATCCTGCCCATGTAATTGTAACTCCTCTGTACAGTATGTTCACAAATAAAATAAAATTAAATTTAAAAAAGAGAAAAAGAATAGGTCTGAGCGTCAATGGAACAGAATTTCTTAATGAATTTGCCTTAAAATGTGTATCTTTGGGGAAAAACAAGTCGTTTAAATAAGGATACAGGTGGACCTGTTGCAACAATGAGAAGTACAAGTTGTCATGTCAAAAACGAACTTTACAACTTGGGGGGGAGAGGATTGGATGTGGGGGGGAGGATGGGAAGGGATGGGAAGGGTGAACAAAGGAGGAGGCTACAATCCTTGATAAGAAATGTACTCATTATCTTGTCCATGTAATTGTACCCCTCTGTACAGTATTTTCACCAAAAAAAAATGTGTATCTTTGGAGCACCAACAAGAGTGAGTTGGAGCTAGGCAGTTCCAGCCAGAATTAGTATCTGCGGGGAATGTTCATACTGCGATGGATTTGTTTTCCAGGGATGACCCGGGCCTCAGGAACTGAGCCTGCTACATGGGAATTTTCTCAGGTGCCCTCTCAGGCTAATCTGTGAGGATGGAAATTTCTCTCAGAATATGAATGCTAGAAGAGGCATAAATGGGGCACGCAATTCGTCCCAGAGGAGTTACACACAGCAGATAGAACTCTTGAGAGAAATTGCTTTGGGAAGGAGTGGGGATGAGCAGCCCATCCCTGCCTAGATACGTAAAGGAAGTACAGCTGAGTGTAGACAAGATCCAGGAACACATAACCAGGATCCCAAGGAAAACTGGATTCCTGAAATCATAACCAAGTCCAGCACTAAAGGTTGACAAGGGGCTTGCAGGACACCAGCTGCACATGATGCCAAAAGAGCTGAATGACTCAAATTGTGCAAACAGTTTCTAAGAATAAGGAGAAACAGGAAGAGGAGAAAAAAGAGGAGGAAGTGGGGATGGGGAGGAAGAGGAGGAAGGGGAGGAGGATGAAGAAAGGGAAAAGGAGGAGCAACAACTTGGATCTTAAGCTCACAACCAGCAGATAAAAATCTCTACGGCCCCACGTCTGTGACCTCGGACAGCTTTGTGGTTGTCTCAGCATGATGGGATGTTCACACATCCCCAGGGATGTCAGTAGCACCTTACTGCCTGCACAGTCACACCAATTGTGACATCCCAACATGTCTCTAGTTGTTACCAAGTGTCCCATCTACCCTTCTAGTGAGAAGCAGAGCACCAAAGTCCTCCATAGTCCTACGGGAGAGAAGTAGCACTCTTTTCTTGGCTTCATAGAGAATAAACCACCTTAATTCCTCCAAATCCTGCCCCATTTTATCATCTGCTGAAGAGGAAGTGGTGACAGCATCAAAAAGCTGGGCCTTGGCTCAGATCAAGAGATGGGGCCTAAGTTCTGCTTCACCTGCCAATTCACAAAACACACAGCTCTCAAGAGCACTTCTTCATCTTTAAAATGAAACCTTGTCTGTCCACTCCAACCACATTTGTCATTCCCATTGGTAGCAACAATATACTTTTTTCTGTTTTATAACCATGTTCTCTTTCCTTCTTTTTTTCATTTTATAAATTCAGATCTCCTCCAGTTATTTGGGATTGCTGTTATTTTGCTTTGAAAGTAGGAAATGCTGGTGGCAATTTGGGCAGCCTACAATTCTTAGAAAATCCAGAGAAAGAATAACCAAAAATCTTACAATCCTCTTGTCTGGAGATTGAACCTGTGATGTTATAACCTCACACTGGTCAAATTCTGTCTCGACTCTGAATACTAAATGGTACACGTTACCAAAACTATACCAGAGATTCATTTAAGAAGGAAAAGAAGGGGCTGGGAAGGTGGCTCAGTGGTAGAGCGCTTGCCTTGAGCTGAAGAGCTGAAGGACAGCACCCAGGCCCAGAGTTCAGGCCCCACGACTGGACAGAAGAAGAAGGAGGAGGAGGAGGAGGAGGAGGAGGGAGAGGAAGAGGAGGAGGAGGAGGAGGAGGAGGAGGAGGAGGAGGAGGAGGAGGAGGAGGAGGAGGAGGAGGAGGAGGAGGGAAGGAAGAGGAGGAGGAGGGGAGGAGGAGGAGGAGGAGGAGGAGGAGGAGGAGGAGGAGGGGAGGAGGAGGAGGAGGAGGAAGAGGAGGAGGAGGAGGAGGAGGAGGAAGAGGAGGAGGAGGAGGAGGAAGAAGAAGGAAAAGAAGAAGTTGAGGGTCAAAAGAACCTGATCCACGTTATACTTCCTCTCTTAAGTCACACCCCTAGATTGTTGTTATCTTTCTACCTCATTTCTATTTTTTTGGGGGGGGTCTGGTCGTGGGGCCTGAACTCTGGGCCTGGGCGCTGTCCCTCAGCTCTTCAGCTCAAGGCTAGCGCTCTACCACTTGAGTCACAGCGCCACTTCCAGCTTTTTTCTTTTTGCTTATGTGGTGCTGAGGAATCGAACCCAGGGCCTCAGGCATGCAAGGCAAGTGCTCTATCACTGAGCCACCTTCCCAGCCCCTCTACCTCATTTCTAATGTGACAGTCTCCTCCAAGAAAATTTCCAGGAAGTATATCAAGAGAGATGATAAAGAGATACGATAAAGATGAACACTTTGCATTGATATAGCATTCCATTGCCAGCTGTGCGTGGCTATAAAGCCACCAGACCATGAAAACACTCATGCCATGGTACTTTGTGCCACAAAGAGCATGGTGCTGGAGAAGAGAAGCAACAGTGACTGTAATCTGGCATTACTGCTAGGTGGTTACCTGGCCCTGCCGGCTCTTCACCATGACTGAATCTAGCAATGACTGTGAGCTAAGCACTTTCCCATAAGGCAATCTGCTGGTGCTGTAGTCACCCTTTTACTGCAGGTGAATGGCCTTCTAAGTCACTGGGAAAGCCAGCATGTCCCCATCTTCTGTGCAGGTTTGTTCTTATGGATCAAGATGTGGCCAAGTGAAGATCTGCACAGCCACCAGCATATGAGCTCTGGAGGAGGGTTCAGAGGTCTTCCAGCTGAGGAAGCAGAGGCCCTGAGCGGGGATGTGATTCACTCAAGATGACACAGCAAATACGAGGCTGAACTAGAAGTAGACATTGTCCTTGCTCTCAGACTGTATCCCCTCATTGCCAATGCATTATGATCAGTAACAAAATTACTCCATCAAATTGAGTAGGTACCTCTTAAAATAGAATACGTCCCCAAGAGCAGGTGAATTTTGCAAACAGGAAATAAATGCAAAAGGTATAAATCAAAGGATTCTAAATAGCCAAAGGCACTGTCTCCCTGGGAAAGAGGTCCCTAGAAGGATTAGGTACTAAGTGCACCATGATAGTGGTAGGTGTGGTGATGATGACAGTGGTGGTGGTAGGTGTGATGGTTGCTATGTGGTGCTGAGGAGGAGGAAGCAGTGCTGATGCTTTTTGAAGGGTGGGAGTGGCAGTGGGGATGATGCTGGCAGCATCTAGGAACTGCGGTACAGTTGTGAACAAACACATAGTGTCTGTCATCACAGAGGGTCTAGTCTAATACAGAAGACAGACAAGTAAATGGAAAAATGTTCAATACATGTCAACAAATTTGCTGACTGAAATAAACACAAAATTGTATGGGAAGACAAATATCTCACATTTACCTCAACACTTCCCCCAAACTAAACACTGGCCTAATGAGTATGGGTACAATGAATCAAAAGATCAAGAGAATGGCTGACTAAGAGCTCACAGTAATAATAAATAGGCCATGCCATTATCCACAGAAACTCCTTTTACATGCTGGAAACTATATCCAAACAGCCAGTTACCAAAAGCACTGGAGGAAATTTGTAATGGGTACCATAAATTACTACTCCGGGGATTTGGTTGCTTTGTCATGCAGAAAACATAAGGTTGGAACAGCTGGTTTATCCCATAGTGTGCCAACACTTATAACTGCTTGATCCCTTGAAACAATTCTGAGAAGAGAAAAGGTAAGATTAATGGTAAACTTCAGAAGGCAGGGAAGAAGGAAAAATGTGACTATAATCAGAAATTTTAGAATTCCTGTGCTATACGCTGTTGTCAGTCTGGTCTTCCCTGCTCCCCCTGAGGTATGCACATTTATTTTTAACCTTGGTCTTTGGCTGATATTGAACCATGATGCCATCATTAATCCCCATTAATGCCTTGCTCTGACTGTGCCTGTGGGGAATTAACTCCAGATTGCACTTTTTTAACCAATCGATATTCTGTGTACTCTTTAGTGTTATTAAAAAATCTTGACCTACAGCTATTAAATCTAACTGACCACACTGGTGGCAAATCCTGGATTCTTCTTGAGCCCCATAAGAACTGAATGACTATAGACCTGTGAGACAGAAGGGACTTTGACTTGTCATGTTCAAGGGTATACAATGACTCAATGAACTGAAAACAATCTATGTTCACATCATCTACCGTTCTCTTCTTCTCATCCCAGTATTTAGAAATTTGTTTTCCGCCAGGCATTGTTGGCTTATGCCTAGAATCCTAGCTATTTAGGGGACTGAGATCTGAGGATTGTGGTTTGAAGCCAGCCTGGATGCACAAATCTGTGAAAGTCTTATCTCCAATTAATCAGCAAAAACCAGAAGCGGCGGTGTGGCTCAAGTGGTAGAACAGCAACCTTGAGCAAAAACATAATTCACACACACACACACACACACACACACACACACACAAATGTTTGTTTTCCTTTTCATATAGGAAAAAAGACAGTCACAAAATTTCTACCAAGATATGTTGCCAAGCAACTCCACAGGGCTTTACTACAAAACCATGTGGGGTTTTTGCTTTTCTTTTTTCTTTTTTAATCTTCCTCTAGTTGTTTATTTGCCCATCTTGAGTGGGAAGTTTCACATTTAGCAAACTTCTTCATGCCACAAAATCTTAATTGCAAACATTCAGATTATATCTATATATATATGAAGTTGCCTGACTTAAAAATTCCACACGTGAGTCAACCACAATTTTTCTTAAAAAGAAACAAAACAGCAACAACAAATCAATGTACTAAGCAATACTTAACTGATTGTAAAGCTTGAGAGGTCATAACCACCCTATCACATTCCCAACAAAAGACAATACAACAGGTCATTTGATTTGCCAGGAATTCTCATGTGTATTAAAGATTTTTAACAATTGGCCAAACTCTGTGAATCCAGTGAGAAAACAGAATTTACCTAACAAGAAAATGTCTTCATAGAAAGGTACTTTTGAGACATCATATCTATTCTATACATACCCAACATGCAGATGTGAAAGACTGAGGTATCAGGAAGCTGAATGGCTTTATCAAGGTCATAGCTAGCATTGGAGATGGACCTCTGATTGCCTGACCACTTACAATGTTATTAAAAATCTCCTATGTGTCCTTTCCTGTCACCTCTGAACAGCAATAAACCCCTTGGGTACAAACATAATGTCTTTCACATGCTCTGATTCAGTCTTCTTCTAGGTGGGGAAAATAGGGCACCGTGAGCTGTTCAGACATCATTTGTTTTCTCTTATGGCAAAAGCCAGCAATGTAATGAAGTTTCCATTTGTGGGCAAACAGCTTGGTTTCTCAATTATTAAGGTTACATTTCTTATGCGTGTTCTTCCCATATTTTTGGGAGAAAAGCAGACATTTATTACAAGCCATCTCTCAAATGTGATAATCATAGTCAGTCTAAATGTCTGCCTTCCCTGAATTGCTTCCTGGAATGAGGTTTCAAGACAGCATCTATTTTGTAATCACACAGGCTATTTCTGAAACACGGGGGTGCTAGCTTTGCGGCCCTCCCTCCAAGCTGTGCAGTCGGAACTGCTCTGGTCTCCTGGGACAGATGTCCCAGGATCGATGGCAAGAATGCAGCCTAGTCAGGGAAGTCCTTTAGGATGTGCCTTTCATGCCCTTTGGGTTTCTATCTTGTCTCCTTTTTTCTTGTCTCTCCTCCTTGACATCTTCTTTCTCTCTTTTCTCCTCTTGCTTCCCATATCCCCCCTCTCATCCATCCAGTTTTCATTGAAATATTTTTGGAGACTTGATCTATACCAACCTGCTTTCTAACACCTAGCAGTAACATGGAAGAATGTGAGCTCTGTTTCTCTCCCTTGCAGCTCACATTTGGCTATTTTTCTTGTGACTGTCAATTAGTAAAAAAAAATTCTGTGGCCAAAAAGAATGCTTCAGCTGAGCACTGGTGGCTCATACCTTTAATCCTTGCTACTTAGAGGTTGAGATCTGAAGATGTGGGATCGGCCTGGGCAGACAAATCCAAGAAACTCCTACCTCCAATTAACTGGCAAAAAGCTAAAAATCGGAGGTATGGCTCAAGTGATAGAGCAGCACATACACACACACAACCCTCCATTATTGAGACACAAGTTAATAATTTAATAATTTCTTTTTGTATTGATTATCATGTAAAGTACACCTAGTTACCCACCTTTCTCAGAGTAGTGTGGTTCATGTAGATAGATCTACCAAAAGGGCAATTGCAGAACAGTTTTTGTGTAACAATGTAGATGAGAGGATTGCAGGCGGGAGCCACTGCTGCCTGTATTTTTTAGGGACCTTTTTTTTTGGGGGGGGGGGGTCCGGTTGTGGGGCCTGAATTCTGGGCCTGGGCGCTGTCCCTCAGCTCTTCAGCTCAATGCTAGCACTCTACCACTTGAGCCACAGCGCCACTTCTGGCTTTTTGTGCCTATGTGGTGCTGAGGAATTGAACCCAGGGCCTCATGCATGCAAGGCAAGCACTCTACCACTGAGCCACCTTCCCAGCCCTTTAGGGACTTTTAATTGAAGTAAAATTTACATACAGTAAAATCATGAATGTGAAATGAACAATTATCATGGGTTTTGATGAGATGAATTACTCTCCTTTATCAGAACACAGAAATTTTCACCACCAGCTCAGAAGTATCTCTCTATTTCTTGTAATCAGCCTGAATTTCATGGACATTTAAGGTTTCTATCTTGTTTTTCCTTCTTGTCTCTCTGCTTGTCTCTTCTGTGTTTTTGCAATCAATTAAGTTTGCCTCCTCTTAAACTTTGTGTAAGTGGATTCATAAAGTAGTGGAGGGGCTCATTTCTTTTACTCCAACAACTGTAGCATGTCTTTAATTTTATTTTTATTATTACTGAGAACTAATTCATTGTCTTGGATATCACACTTTGTTTTCCCATTCACCTGCTGATGGACCTTTGAGATGTTTCTATGAGTGTGCATGTACAAGTCTTTTCCCTATGTCTGGAGTAAATAGCTAAAGACGGCATGTCCTAATCATAGAGGATATAGATGTTTCAATGGTTATTCTGTTCTATTCTATTCATTCAATTCATTCTATTCAATGTTCCAATGGTTATTCCAGTCTTATTTTCTCTGAGGAGTTACTACCTTCACCACTTTTTCAAGTCTTTTCACATGTTCTTATTAGATGGTTTATACTTTTTATTATTGAGTTATCATTCTATGTATAGTCTGAATATGTCAGACGTGTATAGATGATATTTACCCCAAAACTGTGGGTTGAATTGACTTTTTCGTTTGTGTTTGTGTTTGTGTTTTTGGAGGGTGGCTTTTTCCCTTTCTTCTTTTCTTTTTGTACATGGAATTTTATGTGTGTGTTCATGCTGGTCCTGGGGCTTGAACTCAGGTCCTGGGCACTGTCCCTGAGCTTTATTGCTCAAGGCTAGTGCTCTACCACTTGAGCCACAGCTCCACTTCCAGCTTTTTTGGTGGTTAGTTGGAGATAAGAGTCTCCCAGACTTTTCTGCTCAGTCAGTCTAGCTTTGAGCCACAATCCTCAGATCTCAGCCTCCTGACTAGCCAGGATTGCAGGTGTGAGCCACTGATGCCTAATCTCATTTTGAATTTTTTTGAGCCTGTCTTTTAAACTCATGATCCTCCTGTCTCAGCCTCCTGAAGACTGAAAGTACAAGCTTGCACCACCATACTTGGCTTTGCAGTTAATTTGTTAAATGGCATTATTTCAGTAATGAATATTTTAGCCAAGTGCCACTGACTCATACTCCTGGCTACTCAGTAGGCTGAGATCTAGAGGATTGCATTTCAAAGCTAGTCTGGACAGAAAAGTCTATAGACTCCATCTCCAAAAGGTAAAAACCAACCAGCTAAAAGCCAGAGCTTTTTTAAAGTAGTACAGTACCACTTGAGCAAACCAAGCAGGCATGAAGTTTAAAAGCTGGTACCACCAAAAGATTAAAAAGGAAAAGAAAAGAAAGGAAAGGAAAAGAAAAAAAGAATTTTTAAATTATTGTTTAAAAAGTTGTTTGGGTTTTATAGTGCTAGAAATAAAATCCATGGTTTGTAAACACTAGGTAAGTACTCTAGTACCAAGCTATACTCCAAGGCTTAAAATGCTTTTTAAAGACAATCCTGTCTCAGAAATATTGCTTTTTTATGATGCTTGGATATGAACTTGGGGCCTTGCATTTGCCATGTGGGCCCTCTACCATTTGAACCATTTACCCAGCGCTCTTTGGTTTTACCTGTTTTTCAAAGTCATTTTGCTTGTGCTAGCCTCTGACCTCAAACCTTCTACCTCCATCTCTCATCCCATTTGGATTATAGGCATGTACGAGACAAGAACTAGAGCGATTGTAATTCATAAACTGCTTTGTTAAGTGCCAACTCCTTTGGACAACTACTTAAAGATAATTTTAAAAATCAAAATAACAGTATTTTTAAAATAAAAACATAAAAAATCAAAATAAATGAGTAAGTAAATAAGAAATATCTTCTGTGGCAGGAAATAATGACACCATATGTTTTCTTTTCAGAATTTTATAATCTGAGATTTTTACATGTTAAACTATGACCCATCTTGAGCTTTTCTGCATGGTACAAGGTAGAGGATCAAGGTTTTTTAAATTAATTAATTTATTTCCTAGCAAGATTTATTTTAAAAAGACTTGCAAAGCCTTTCATTTGCTGGAGACTTTCATTTGCCCTATCAAATTACTTCAATGATTTTGTTGAAAATCAAGTAATTATATCAGTGTGGCTATAGCTCTGAATTCTATTCTGTTCCATTGGCTCTTCTGTCTTTATGCTAATACTACTCAGTACAGATGAGTGCATTGCTATAATAAAGCCTCAAATCAATTATTCTTCTACTTTGTTCTTCTTTTCAATATTATTCTGATTATTCTAGATCTTTCCAATTTCAAAATGTCTGTTGGCATGCTCCCTAGCCCATCATCTTGTTCTAGTAAAGAAATATTAAGCTGGGTACCAGTGGCTCACATCTATAATCCTAGCTATTCAGGAGGCTGAGTGAGGATCATGGTTTGAAGCCAGCCAGTCTGAAAAGTCCCTGTAAGACTCTTATCTCCAGTTATCCACTCAAAAACTGGCAGTGGTGCTGTGGCTTAAGTGGCTAGCCCAAGGGGGTTCAAGGATAGTGCCCAGGCCCTGAGTTTAAGCCCCACAAATGACAAAAATATTAAAAAGTGGCCAGTAATAGTATATCTGTCTAGTGAACAGAACTTTGAGTGCTCACTCTCTGGTAGGCTTGGACATGCATAGTCAGTACAGCACAATTGTTTCCTTCCTTCTAGGAACACACAGTCTGATTATGGGAACAAAGACAACTAAAGCAATGACACAATACAGAGTGATAAACAGAAGGACACACTGCTAAGCCAAGGTACTGTACAAGCTTGGTAATGGTGTCAAAGGCATAGGTGAGAATATCAGGAGCAAAACCACTTGAGTTTAAAACAATCAAGAGACCTTCACCAAGTAAAGGAAGGGTTGCATGTGGAAACAGAGTAACATCATTTCCAAGGGCACCAGGGAGAAAAGCACTTGTTAAAGTCACCACTAGGAAAAGTGAAAGAGAATGAATGAAGCAAGTAATTGTCACCCTGGCTGTTATAGGTACCATGAAAGACCAGAAAGGATCAAATCTGAGGTGCCAGGAAGGGAAACAGAAATTCCTGCCATCCCAGGTCCTCTCTCTCTCTCTGTTGACTGAAAAGCATGCCCCTGACTAACCTGTTAGAGTACTTCATCTTCAGTAATCTCTCCTCCTATCCTCTCCAAATAGCTTGGTAAATAGAACAATACAAGAAATAGATGTCTACATTCCCAGATCAGTGAGTTCTCCAATTTTCTACAATTGTTTTCTGTTGTGTTGGTTTTTAAAAAAAAAAAAGTAGCAGTTGAATCCAAAGGCAAAACACTGTCACTGAGGAGAGACAGTAGCTGAAACCCTCATCCTCATCATTCAGTCTTCTATTGCTTCACTCACCTACAGTAGCTACTGATATACATGAACCAAACCCAGGAGCATCAGAACATAGTAGGTGCTCTGCCCTACCACTCCTGCCTCTAAGATGTATGACTAGCAGATTGTAGTGACTTGTGATTCACAAAAATCTAGAAAGGATTTTTACAAGGAATATTTTTTCTCCATCTCAAATTTAACCATATGGAAGTGGCACTGTAGCTCAAGTGGTAGAGCGCTCGCCTTGAGCTGAAGAGCTGAGGGACAACGCCCAGGCCCAGAGTTCAAGCCCCACAACCGACAAAAAAAAAAAAAAAGAATCAAATTTAACCATATACCTTCAAAGCTAGTTCATGCTACCCAAAATTTACAGACAATAGTCTTAGAGAAACGACTATAGCCATGGTTCGGTATAAAAGTGTTTTCTAAGCATTACGGAAATTCTAGCTTTTATGAGAATATATTTTTAACAATGAAACTTAGCAGATTATAATAGGCTTATAGAGAAAAGTCATTTCATCATAAGCATATAAAATGTGCACATGATAAGAGAAATACCTTTCTATGTGTAAGAAGAGGTAGGAAAACAAATTGTAACGACACAAAATGTAAATGCCTGCTACAGGAAATAGAATCAAGAAGTGCCCCCTTGTTTTACTTGTCAGTATCAAGTTAAAATCTACTGGAGCCCCATGACCAAAAGTATAGAGAAGTTCAAGAAGAGAGAGAGGTCCTATTCTTTGAATTGTACTGAAACCCAGGACTTCCTGAGCCAGATCCCAAGAAGAAAGCATGGTCAATCCCGCATCCAATCTTCCACAAAGAGCCTCCTACCCAAAAGGCATTGCACTTCCTGTGCATTTTTCACATGGCCTGTCTCTCCTCCACAAAACCTGGAAGACCCACCTTCAGAAAGGCCTTCAGCCTTAGCCTCTCCCCATATGTGAACAAAGCCAGTTTATCTACTGAGACCAGAGTCATTGATCCCAGATGCCCCGTCACACCAAGAGAATTACAGCTGCGTTCTCTCCCTTGAAGTAAATATTGGGGACATTTTCTAATATTCAAAAAAGAATGAAGAAGAAAACAATGACTAAATACATGCCACAGAGTTGTCATCTTGGTGATGTTTTATAAATAACTTTTCTTTTAATTCAAAAAGAAAATAGTTCTTTCTAAAAAAACAATTTAAGATAGTCCTAGCAGAGGATCACAATAGCTCAATAGCTATGTACACATGACCGTATAAGATGATGCTAATAGAAATGAACTCTAAGATATGGAAACACGAGGTTTTTCTTTGTTGTTGTTTTTATTGTACTGTATTATTTCTTTTTTCTTTCATTTTTTCCTTTTGGTTTAATCACTTTTTGTCACTGTTTTGGGGAAGGAAAGGGGAATAACAAAATAATGAGACAAAGGACAAAGGATGAACCAATACAACAATGATACTTATAAGACAATATGTTGGAAACGAACTTTACAATTTAAGGGGGGGATAATTGGGAGAAGAGATAGTGGGAGAAAGACGAGAGGGGTAACGATGTTTGACAAGAAATGTACTCATTACCTTACATATATAATTGTAGCCCCTCTGTGTATCATCTTGACAATAAAATTAAGTTTAAAAAGTAATAAATAACAATTTAGGATATCCAGAAATGCTTGTTCAGAAAATCCAGAAAAGCTTAAACATTAAAGTTAAATAAATAACTTCCTGTAATTTCTTTACATCTTCCCTGTGTGTGTGGAGGGGGGGGGGGTATACAAGGGTGAAGAATACATTGAAAGTACATTGTGCATATATATGGATATATGAAATTTTAAACCCATTAATGCTGATAATAAAACTGTAAGGAAAAAAAAAAACAAGTCACAACAAGAAAAGAGCATTGTAGATCAA
Organism: Dipodomys spectabilis; assembly: GCF_019054845.1. Lineage (NCBI taxonomy): Eukaryota > Metazoa > Chordata > Mammalia > Rodentia > Heteromyidae > Dipodomys > Dipodomys spectabilis. Next base: position 2,322,120 of record NW_024870781.1, read on the forward strand.
GAAAGCAGTGGTTGGCATTTTGCCTTCTAATTTGGCGAGAGGTTTCCAAATTATAACATACAACACATTAGGATCCTAGGGTGACATGGTGGTCCTCATGATATTAAAATAATGAATGAAAAGTACTGACCCTGAAATGCAGTGACCTGGGTTGGTGATTGCTAATACCTTACAGAGGTTGTTTAGAAAATTCTCTTCTTTGTAGGGTAATTACAATCAGCATATACATGTCTTGGCATTAAATAGGAAATAGTGGGGGCTTTTTTGTATACCAGGATTTGAATTCAGAGCATCTGATTGCTTGACTGGGTTGGTGCTCTACTACTTGAACCATGCACCAGCCTTTTTTGCTCTGGTTATTTGGGGAATAATCTTGCTTTTTACCTAGACTAGCTTGGGGTGCTGCAATCTTGCCAGAGTCTTTAGGAGAGGTGTGCACCTACATCTGTTTTCTAGATTTTTTTTTAACTTGGGTCTCACAAACTTTTTTGGTTCAAAGTGGCCTGAAACTCTGATCCAATTACTCCCACCCATTTGTTAAAAGATTATGTTTAGTTAGTAGATGAAATTCCCTTGGGAACTAACAAACTATATTTGTGTGGGTATATTTCTGTGTTCTGTATGCTGTTCCAGCAATCTGGTTGCACTTACGCTATTTAATTTAAAAGTATTACAATGACTTTAAAAGTATTATATTCAATTGCACTCAAATTTTATTTAATTTTAAGTTTTCTTGAATCTTGGTAATTTTTACTTTAATAGAAGAGAAAACTGAGTTGCAACAGAAGAAATTGTTAAGTTTCAAATGAGTAGTCCCTTATAAGGAAATCATTTCCCAAGAGATGCCTTTAAAATTATTTAAAAATTATGAAACCGATTAAAAGAAAAAGTAATTATGTATTTTTAAATTACATTTTATCTTTAGATTGTGCTAATTAATTATGGGAGACCAGCACATTAAAAGTTAGTATTTTCATTTCTTCTCTCAGCTTTCCCCTCTCACATCTGATTTTTCTTACAGTGATTTGTTGTTTTTATATTACCAAGTTTTCAAAGTTTCTCAGTAACTATGGTTCCCAGACATGCTGGACTTACATAGATTTTTCTCGCCAATGTCTTTGTTTCTGAGCTTTGATTCAGTCTTAGCTTCTTTGTTGTTATTTGCTATTGTGTGTTAAAGTTTTTATTTAAGTAGTTGCACAAAGGAGTTGCCATTTAACAAGGCTATTTATGAATACAACATCTTTGATCACCCCTTTCAACATTCTCACTCATCTCTCCTCTACCTATCCCTTCCCTCACTCCTGTCAATTTTGTAGGATAAGCATTGGATTCTTGTCAACATTTATGGCTGCTCTCAAGTAGCTCGTGAGTAGCTATCCACTGAGGTCTTCCAGGTCTGACAATGTTCCACTCACCCCTACACTCCCACCACACCTTCAGTGCACACAGTACTCTCAGGACAAATTTCTTTTTTTTTTCTTTTTAATTGTCAAGATGATGTACAAAGGGGTTACATAAGTAAGGTAATGAGTACATTTCTTGTCAAATGTGTTACCCCTTCCCTTAGTTTTCTCCTGCTGTCCCTCCCCCACCCCCAAGTTATACAGATCATTTCCAACCTATTGCCTTGTATATGTGGCTGTTGCATTGGGCCCCCTTGTTCTTTGCCTCGCCATTCTCTTATTCCCCTTTCCTTCCCTAATTCAAACACAAGTATATGCAATACCAGGCTACCAAAATCAAATATATTGACAACAGGGGATGTACCATAGGGGGAAGGACATATAAAAGAGACAAAAAAAATCACATAGTACATTACAAACAACAACAACAAAGAAAAACCTCTTTTGTCCATGTCTTAGATTTCATTTCCCTTAGCATCATCTTTTTTTTGTTTATTCTTTTTTTTTTTAATTGTGAGAATACCGTACAGAGGAGTTACAATTACATGGGCCTTAGCATCATCTTATATGGTCGTATGTACTATTGAGCTGTTCTGCTCATCTGATAAGATTATCTTAGACGTATACTAATTATTGCAAATAAGGGAAACCATGGGACCTATGCTTCTTTGGTTCTGGTTTACTTCACTTAATATGATTTTTTCCAAGTCTTTCGATTTCCTTACAAATGGGACAATGTCATCAATGTCATTCTTTCTGATGGAAGCATAGAATTTATATATATATATATATATATATATATATATATATAAAGCTAAGACTAGTATATAATATATATATATATATATATATATATCACAATTTCTTGATCCATTCATCCACTGAGGGGCGTCTAGTTTGGTTCCATATCTTAGCTATGGTGAATAATGCTGTGATAAACATAGTTGTGCTGATAGCTTTAGTGTGGTCTTGTTTGTGATCGTTTGGGTAAATGCCCAAAAGTGGGATTGCTGGGTCATAGAGGCTCTGTGAGTAGTCTTTTGAGGAACCTCCATACTGCTTTCCAGAATGGTTGAACAAGTTTACACTCCCACCAACAATGCAGTAGCGTTCCCTTTTGTCTGCATCCTTCCAGCATCTGTTGTTATTAGATTTCTTGATTTAGCCACTCTAACTGGGCTGAAGTAGAATCTCAATGTTGTTTTGATTTGCATTTCTTTCATGGCCAGAGAAGTTGAGCATTTCTTCATGTGTCTATTGGCCATTCTTATTTCCTCTTCAGAGAAGTCACTTTTTAAGTCTTTAGCCTACTTGTTAATAGGGTGGTTGTTTCTCCAAGGATTTGTTGTTGGGGGATTTAATTTTTTGAATTTTAAGTATATTTTAGATATGAGACCTTTGTCCTTGTCCGTTGTATGGCTAGTGAAGATCTTCTCCCAATCTGTGAGCTTTCTATTGATCTTGCTAGCTTTGTCCTTTGCCATTCAGAAGCTCTGAAGTTTCATGCAATCCCATTTGTCCAAACTTTCTTTGATTTGTTGTGTTTCTGGATCTTTATTAAGAAAATTTAGGCCTGTGCCAAGGAGCCCTAGAATTTCTCCTATGCCTTCCTATATGTTTTCAAGTCCATTCAGTCTTTAACCTTGAGGTCTTTGATCCATTTGGAGTTGATTCTGGTGCAAGGTAATAAAAAGGATCTAACTTCAGTTTTCTACAGTATTTAACCATTTTTTTCTAGTACCATTTACTAAAGAGGCTCTCTGTTTTTCATCCTGTTTTTTTGGCTTCCTCATCAAAGATTAGGTGGCAATAAGTCTTCGGGTTCATTTCTGGGTTTTCAGTTCTATTTCATTGGCCCTCAGGTCTGTTCTTGTGCCAGTACCAAGCTGTTTTTATTACTATGGGTTTGTAATAGAGTTTGAAGTTTGGTACTGATATTCCTCCAGTGCTATTCTTTCTGCTAAGGATTGTTTTTGCTATTCAGGGCCTTTTATTGTTTCATTTGAATTTTTGGATTGCTGCTTCTATTTCATTGAAGAACAAGCTTAGTATATTGATGGGTATTGCATTGAATTTGTACATAGCCTTTGGCAGTATAGCCATTTTCATGATGTTAATTTTCCCAATCCAGTTCTGCTTTAATTTCCTTTTTCATGTTTTTAAAGTTTTCACTATAGAGGTCCTTCACTTCTTTGGTTAAGTTAATTCTTAGGTATTTTATTTGGGGGCGGGGGCTACTACAAAACTAGTTGCTTTCCGGATTTCAGCCACACTCTTCTCATTATTGGCATACAGAAAAGCCATTGATTTTTGAGTGTTAATTTTATGCCTTGCCAAAGTTTCAAATCAGCTCAAGTAATTTGGGAGTGGAGTCCATTCAGGTCAAATTTCTTTCTCTCAGCATGATGTAAGTACTGGCTAGCAGTGCTTTCTTACTGAATAATACTGGGGAGAAAACCAACTTCATTCCCCTACTTTTTACTATTATGCATTATTTTTCTGGATAACTATATACTTCCTTTGTGCTAAAGTTTAAACTAGTTACAAGTTACAGTGAGCATTCTGTAACATGTTACCACAGAGCATGCATTGCTCTTTCAATGTGTAGCTTCATTTCAGTGCATAGATTCATTATTTCTTCAATGTATAGATTCATTTTCCTTCAACAGAGTATTCTTCTATTGTGACTGTACATTCTGTTCCATTGGTGAGGGGGAGCCCTCTGTTTTAAGGACACTAGTATCCTTGTGCTGTATCATCTTTGTCTCTGATAACTGTTTTCTTCTCTGTGCATGACTTGGTCTTTTTCTTTAGCATTTTCTTTAATTATCTCATGCTTATCTTCTATGTCATTTGTTCTATTTTTAGCATCTATTCTTTCTGCATAATAAATCTTTAATGATTGATTATGAGTTCTGTAATGACATGATTTTAGTTTCTTAGCTCAGTGATCTCCTAAGAGACTGTAAGAAGACCTCTTTCCTTCCTTCCTTCCTTCCTTCCTTCCTTTTTTTGTTATGGGACTTGAACTCAGGATCTGGGTGTTGTCCCTGAGCTTTTATGCTTAATGTTAGCACTCTACCACTTGAGCCATAGCTCCACTTCCAGTCTGGTTTGTTTAGGTGGTTAATCGGAGATAAGAACCTCATGGCCTTTCCTGCCAAGGATTGGCTTCAAACTAAAATCCTCAGATCTCAGCCTTCTGAATAGCTAGAATTACATACAGCCGTGAGCCACCAGTGCCTGGCAGTTTTTGTTCTTTCTCTCTCTGTGTCTTTTTCTCTCCCTCCCACTCTCCTTCCCCCCCCCTTTTCTCTCTTCTTCCCTTTTTATGGTTTCTTTTTCTTTTATTGATGTTTGTACTTACATGACTTTTCATTTGTTCTAACAGAAGACATCTTAACTATTCTGAACCGAAGATAAATTTGAGACAGTGTACTTAACTCTGTCTAATCTTCAGTTCCCACGGAGACTAGAATGGGGGAGGAAGTTAACTGAGAAATGAGTTGTCTTCATTAGAGCATTTGCTTCTGCTCCTTTCATTAAGATGGTTAGTTTTCTCCTTCCAGAACCCACTCCCATAATAGGAGCTGGATCTCTTTCCCATGAAAGATTTTCTTGGGCTTTATATCATTCTCCAGCCATGGACATAGAATATCTACCTCCTCTGAGGTGCAGGCCTTTTATTCATCTTTTTCTTCACAGAAATTATTCCCACAATATGAGGAAACAACAAACAAAAAATTAGTGAACATTAATGCTCTAATTCAGTATGTTTCTTTCCAGATTTTGAAAGACAAATGGAAAAAAAACTCAGTTTTGTGTTAACCTCACAGTAAGGCTTAAGAGGGAGTGGTTGTCAAGGTCACGAAGTAAGCCAGGCTGCCTCTGCTTCAATCAAGTGTCATCTTCTCTTGGCACTAGGTTTTGAATATTTTGCAGCATATTATGCCACTGAGGTTACTGATAGTAACTTTTAGAGGGCTTGCACTTTTTTTTCATTTCCTCAATTCTGTAGTCATTGTGGGAGGGAAACATAATGTAATTATATTGAAGTTGAAGATGTCTCCTGTCCAGAGTTCTGGGCTCATACTGTCTTTTGATCACCAGTGACTCAAGGCCAAGATATTTCCTTGCATCCCTAGGCAGCTCCTGAGTTCATGCTAGGTTATTGCATCAGGCAACTGTTGGAGAAAGTGGAGTAATATGTCCTTGAAGAGTATTCCAAATATATCTTATTCTCTAGGGAGAGAGATTTTACTTTAACCCCTTATAGCAGTCACCGAAGACTTATCTATTTCAGTGTCTGAACTCCCTAGAAATCAATATTCTAATTAGAAAACAGTAGCTAATCTGGCCAAATGCTAATAAATGAGAATTGTGATTTATCTAGCAACAGGGAAACAGCTCAGCATTAACAATTAAAAGGTCTGTAGAAAAGAGAGCCTTTTTTTCCTTTTTACTTTTCTGACTTATGCTATAAATAACCCTGCTAATTAATGAGTATCTAGCTGAAAAACAAGGCATCAGAACCACAATTTAGGAACTTTTATTTTCAGGATTCATAAATCCTATTCTATTTCTCAATGATAAGGGAATGATATAGTGAGTTCAAAGTTAAATCAACCTGCCATTAAAGACCAACCATATCAGAGCCAACCAAGATACTCTTGGGAATCCATTATAATAGACACAGATTAATAATCAAATCAACTGTAATGGAAAGTACTGACCATGAAGAGAACAGAGACAGAGTGTCAGCTGGATCCTCCTGACCCCTAGTCATTACATGGATCTACAGGCAAAAGTCAAAGTTCATATCAAAGGCATGAATTTCCAATCAGCTGAACAAAGTCTTTTAGAAATCTTCAGAGAATATTTTTTTCTGCATGGAACACATTAACTGGAAGAGTTACTGAAACTCTTTAAAATTATATTAAGTGAAGTAAGCAAGGCCCAAAGAAACATAGGTCCCATGGTTTTCCTTATTTGCAATAATTAGTACATGTCTGAGCTAAACAGAAAAGGTCAGATAAGATGAGGTTAGGTGAAATGAACCCCAAGATAAGGACACAAGTGTTTTTTTTCTTTCTTGCTATTGTTTCTAACATATTTATAAGGTGATTTTTTTGTTGTTTTGTATGCCCCTCTCCCAGGGTATAACCCCTTTTTTCACTGTATTTGATGTTGGTATAATTTGGGGAGGGGAAGGGAAAAAACAAATTGTTTAAATAGGGATACAGATGGACCCATTGGAACAATGAGATGTACAAGACACTATGTTGAAAAATGAACTTTACAACTTTGGTGGTGGTGGGAGGGGGGAGAGGGGGAGTGTAGTCTTGGGGATGGGAGGGAAGGGATGGTAGGGGAAAGACAAGAGAGGAGGCAACAATGCTTGATAAGAAATGTACTCATTACCTTGCTCATGTAATTGTAACCTCTCTGTATGGTATTTTCACACTAAAAAAACTTATTAAAAGAAAAGAAATTTAAAAAACCTGACTGGATAGAGTCAAAAGTGAGAAATAATGTGTCTAAATCAGATAGACTAGTGATCTTCTAGGTAGCACACCCCATTATTTCAGTGGAGTATGTGTCCTTCACTGTAGAAGGTGCTTGTGCACTTTTTCTATATTCTTCTGACATTTCCTATTTCAGTCCATATAACCTACTTACATGATATTCATACAGAGGACCCTGAACCTGCTGCGAATTATTTTGATTTCATCAAGGATTCATTTAATTCTTTCCATTATGTGGATGACTTTTCTGGCCAGTTTTCCTCTTATCTCCTCAAAGAACCTCCACAATTGCCATCACTCTGGAAGGTTCTTTGGTTTTTCACTCTGCCTATATATCTTTCTTAATTCTAGTAATCTTTGATTCCACTTTATTGGCTCCCTACCCATCTCTCTCCAGGATTAAAGGTCTTATTTTTCTTCATTATAAAAGGTGCGTGTGCTTGTTGAATACACGGGTGATTATTGAACAATTATGGAGCACCAACTCTGCTCAGACTTGTTAGAATTCATAAAAATCACATTTCAAGAGTTCTCCATGAACTCTTGAATCATTTGGAAAGACAGGCTCCTCTACAGCCAAATGCAGTAAGCAGAACTGAAAGGCCTGGGCAGGTGCTACGGCTGCACTGTGAGTGAGGCAGCAGACACATTTTTTCAAAAAACATATTTTAGTAGCTTCTTGGTAGTTTTCATAATCCAAATGCATCTCATCATGAACTTCCTATTGCTGGCCATGTCTTTTCAGCATCACCCAGACCTATGTTTCACAAGCTAATGTGCACACAGGCCAATTCTCTTCCAGTAGACCTGGGAGATTCTGTATTCCTAATGAGGTCCCAGTAAGAGTGGGCACTGCTGGTGCACTTGGAGTAGCAAGGCTCCAGAACACTATTGTCAATTGTAAAATTCATTATAGTGGTAGCTATTACTAGGAAACTCCCACTGCTCTCCAACTAGGATTCTTAACTTCAATTAAATCTCATGATCCTTCAGTACCCAGGAGAAAAACAAACAAACAAAAAAAAGTGACAGAATGCTTCAAAATTGTCACTTCTCTTACTTAGTGGTTTTGTCTAAACATGAAAGGTGTTTGCTACTAAGGTCCACTGTGATTAGCTGATTGTAGTCTGAGGGGTTTCTTAAATATTCAAGATTGCCACTGTCTGCAAAAGTCTCCTTTGTTCTGGGTACTTTAGGTAAACAGAACTGCCCTTTAACGAAACTATCAAGCTTAGATTTGGAGGTAGCTCAGTGGTAAGTGCTTAAGTGCTTCAATATCATGTGCAAGGACCTGAGATTCACACATTGTATCCTTGTTTTTAAACTATCACAGAGACTATTTCTTTAATAAAATTTATAAAAACAATTCTGTAATAGTACCCATAGGAATTCATTCTTTTTTTTTTTTTTGGTCAATCATGGGGCTTGAACTCTGGGCTTGGGTGCTGTCCTTGCACTCTTCAGCTCAAGGCGAGTGCTCTACCTCTTGAGCCACAGTGCCACTTCCGGTTTCCTAGTGGTTTATTGGAGATAAGAGTCTCACGGACTTTCCTGCCTGGGCTGGCTTTGAACCGAGATCCTCAGATCTCAGCCTCCTGAGTAGCTAGGATTACAGGCGTGAGCCACCGGTTTTATTTTTACTAACTCAGTGGTTCCTATGGTAACATCTGTTCTTTATCAGTTTATTGGAATCTGACACTTATCACGTGAATCAAAGCCCACTGGACAAGCATTTTTCATTTATCAGTCTTGTGTTGCCCTTCTCACCACAAGATTCCCTCCCAAGTTTTTTTTTTTTCTTTGCAGGTATTCCTTCTTTCTTCCCCATGTCATTCTCACCCAAACCAAGTGCCCTGTGCATCTTGTCCAAAGCATGTCACAAGATTCTTCCTCCCTGTCATTCAATACCTGTCAAGGGGCAGTCTCGCTTATTTGGTCTTCCCCTTTGCACACTTGGTTTGTGCACTATTGAACAGAATTGAACAGCAGTGGAACTGTTGACACAATGCAGACATATGGAAGCCTTAACTTGCCCAGTTTCATAATTCAGAAGTGCTTATTTAAATGGATTTTCTTCCTTTTCACCTCTCCTGGCTTCATTCAGGTGAATGCCAAAGATGATGAAGGTGTCCTTGTGGGATCATGGGACAATATCTATGCTTATGGTGTTCCCCCATCAGCCTGGACTGGAAGTGTTGACATTCTACTGGAATACAGGAGCTCTGAGAAGCCAGTCCGTTATGGCCAGTGCTGGGTTTTTGCTGGTGTCTTTAACACGTGTAAGTATCCAACCGAGTAACATATTTTTAATATAAAGGAAATTCCAATTCAAGACATTTTATCTATAACCTGGCAGAGAGACTTAGCATCCACTTTTGACTCTATAGAATTTATAGATGACTATTCTGGGATGTAGTCAATGCATAATTAAGGTGTACTGGGTCAAATATGTTCAAAGTATCTGATTACAGAATCTTTATAGAAAGAATGATGGACTGTTTCCTACATCATCCACCAGCCAACACCCACTGCCATGGAGGCTTGCAGGGACTAAGGAAGAATGTGGGAGAAATGATTAGCTATTTCTAAAAATTATTTTTAAAAGACTAAAGAGGGAAAACTAAAATAATAATAAGAAAAGAGATAGACTTATTGAAAAGATGCAGACTGTAGCTTGTATGCTGATTTGTTGTTGAGTTTTATAAATATTTCCATTTAATTTTTATCCCAATTATGAAAGGAGTTATGAAAAGTACTCTCATCTCCCTCCTTCACATGCGAGTCTCAATACCTTCGAGCAGTTAGATATCAACTATAATGAACCATCTTTACCTCCTCTGTTGTTTCTCAGATACCCAATCCACCCAACAGCCAATCTATAGGGCAAAACAGACAGGAACTAAATTATTCTCTTCAGGCTTGTGCCTCATTTGTCAAAATGGCATTTGCCTCTCCAGGCCCAGATAATGTTATAGTGAATTCAGTGAATATCTTAGAAAATACATTTGTTTCTGTGTGTCTCATCATTGGTAATGATTTCCATTCACCTGCTATTTCTCCAGTCTTGGAGAAACACTTAGCTCAAGTTAAAGTTACCTTTCTGCTCGCTTATTCATAAGGAATGTTTTGCCTATTTAACTTTTTTTTTTGTCGGTTGTGGGTCTTGAACTCTAGGCCTGGGCACTGTCCCTGAGCTCTTCAGCTTAATGTTAGTGCTCTACCACTTGAGCCACAGTGCTACTTCCAGTTTTCTGGTGATTAATTGGAAAAAAGCATCTCACAGACTTTCCTGCCCAGACTAGCTTTGAACCGTGATCCTCAGATCTCAGCCTCCTGAGTAGCTAGGATTACAGGTGTGAGCCACTGGTGCCGGGATCTAGTAAAAATTTTTATAAGAAAAAGAAAAAGAAGCAGCAACTGGAGGCTAGGACAAGACTATTTTTAAAAACATGATTGTGAAATCCACCAGTTTTACCTCAAAGTGGTAACAGTCTAGGATTTAGTCAATGATACAAATAGAAAGTAATTTTAACTTTGTTAGTTTTGTTTCTCATTGGCATTAACTGAACAATATATATTTTCTTAGCCTTGAGACCAAAGCATTGGTCTCCTGGCAGTGACAGTCTCTGAAGTTCTAGGCATCAACCTGGGCTTCAGGACAGGCTGAAGGTAACCATGCCAGGAGTTTCCTTCCCTATAGAGAAGGAAACCACACCAATGCAGTGAGAAGTCACAAGTCTTGTGAAATGATTCCTAAATGACAAAATAGACCCAAGTCTTCTTTTGCCTACAATCTCACTGTTCCTTTGGGCTTAGAACCACATAAAACATTGACCACTTTACATCCATTTATGCCTCTTTTTTTTCTGATCCTGGGCCTTGAACTCTGGGCCTCGGCATAAGCTCTTTTTGTTCAAGGTTAGCACTTTCTACCACTTGGGCTACAGCACCACTTCCAGTTTTTTCTGTGAGTAATTGGAGATAAAAGTCTCATGAACTTTCATGCTTGGGCTGGCTTTGAACTGTGATCCTCAGATCTCAGCCTCCTGACTAGCTAGAATTACAGTCCTGAGCCACCAGCACATGGCTTCATTTATGCCTTTTATATAAATTAGCTGAGATCTGTGCCTGAAAACAGGATCTGGTGGTAAATTAAGAAAAGCAGAAGCAAGCTGAGCACCAGTGGTTCACACCTATAATCCTAGCTCCTCAGTAGGCTGAGAATTGTGATTCATAGCTACTCTGCACAGGAAAGTCTGTGAGACTTTTATCTACAATTAACAACAAAAAAGGCAAGAAATGGAGTTTTGGCTTTGCACACAAAAACTTAAGGACAGTGCCCAGACCTTGAGTTCAAGTTCCAGGACTGGTACAACACAAAACAAAAAATGAATAGGAAAAAAAAAAAAAGAAAAGAAAAGAAAGGCAGAAACATACTCCGGGGAGCTCACAGTAAAAAGAAGAACCTGAAGAAAGTAATTGCAAGGAATACAGAGGTGATACCCCAAAGTCAAGCTTTGTCTGTCTACAAAAGATGCAAAAGCAGACTTGGGAACAAGTCTTATTCTATATTAGGAATTACTATTCAGCAACTCACATTAAAATTCATCAAAAACAGCCAAGCTTTGGTGGCTCATGTCTGCAATCTTAGGTACTCATTCAGGTGGCTGAAATCTGTGGATCCAGGTTCAAAACCAGTCAGGGCAGAAAAGCTGTTGAGATTATCTCCAATTAACCAGCAAAGAAACTAGAAGTGAAGGAGTGGCTCAAGTGGTAGAGTGCCAACCTTGAGCAAAAAAGGTGAGTGAAAGTATAAGGCCCTGAATTCAAACCTCAGTATTAGTGTACATGCACACACACACACACACACACACACACACACACACACACACACACAACACACACACACACACACACACACACACACACACACACAACACACACACACACACACACACACACACACACACTCACCAGAATCAGAATGAGAGTGCCAGTAAATTTTCTGGTGAAGATCATGTGAAAAGGCGCTGAAGGTCAAGAGAGGAAATGTAAATGGGAAGCCAGGAGGCTTGTTCTTTGGGATTTAAGATTAAGTCATTTCAAGGGAGCCAAAAAAATAGAATGAAAGAAAGACAGCCTCTTCAATAAATGTGTAGAAAACTAAAGTTAGATCCCTATGTATCACTCTGCACCAGAATCAACTCCAAATGGATCAAAGACCTTGAGGTAAAAGCAGATACCTTGAAAATATTATAAGAAAAAATAGGAGAAACACTAGGGCTCCTTGGCACAGTACAAAAGTTTCTTAATAAAGACCCAGAAACACAACAAATCAAAGAAAGGCTGGATAAATAGGACTGCATTAAACTGCAGAGCTTCTGCACTGCAAACGACATAGGTAGCAAAATATATCGAAACCCCACAGAATGGGAGAAGATCTTCACCACCCATACAACAGACAAGGGTCTCATATCTAAAATACACCAACAGCTCAAGAAATTAAATCCCCCCAAAACAAACCTCCAAAGAAACAATCACCCCATTAAAAAGTGGGCTAAAGACCTTAAGAAAGATCTCTCTCTCTCTCTCTGAAGAGGGGATTAAAATAGCAAAAAAAAACACACATGAAGAATTGCTCAATATCTCTGGCTATAAAAGAAATACAAATCAAAACAACATTGAGATTCCATCTCACCCCAGTTAAAATGGCCATAATCAAGAAATCTAACAAAAACAGATGCTGGTAGGGATGTGACCAAAGGGGAATGCTACTATACTGTTGGTGGGAGTGCAAACTTGTTCAACTGCTCTGGAAAGCAGTGTGGAGGTTTCTCAAAAGACACATAGAGCTCCCCTATGATCCAGCAATCCCATTCCTGTGAATTTACCCAATTGACCACAAACAAGGCCACACTAAAGCAGCCAGTATGACAATGTTCATCACAGCATTATTTACCATAGCCAAGCTATGGAACCAATACATATGCCCCGCAGTAGATGAATGGATCAAGAAAATGGAATTCTATGCTTCCATCAGAAAGAAGAACATTGTTCCATTTATAAGGAAATGGAAAAACTTGGAAGAAATTATATTAAGTGAAGTAAGCCAGAACCAAAGAAAAGCAGGTTATATGATTCCCCTCATTTTTAAAGAACTAGAATATGTATATGATATCCTTAACAAGGGATCTCAACAACCCAAATGCTTAGTGCAAAGAACTATATCTAATGAAGCACACAACTTATGGAAACATTAGACCCTGTATATAGTTCTTTTTTTTCTCTATTGTTGTCTTTTCCTTTCTTCATTTCTCTTAGTTTTTTGTACCTTGTGTTTTGCATAATAGACAATGCAATATGTGAAAGAAAAAGGGAATCACAGAAACAGCAGAACAATGGATGGACCACAGCAACATTGATAGTCACTTGACACTATGTTGGATATGAACATTATGACTTGCAGGGCAAGAAGGAAGAATCAGTTGGAGATAAAGAGGGATAGAGTAACAATGATTAAGCGAAAATGTACTTATTGCCTTACCCATGTAACTGTCATCCCCCAGCTCATCATCTTTTCAATAAAAATAAAAAAGTAAAACACAGCCAAAAAAACCAGATTAAGTCATTTAAGGGAACACTTGATTTCTACCAGGCTTTTGGGACTTTCAAGGTTGTTGTCCTGAAGGAGGTGGATAGTCTTCATTTTAAAATGTTAAACTATTCTGAGAGTGGAAAAAAAACGACAAGCCAAGTCATTAATCTTAAAATTGTCAGCCAAATTATTTTCAATGAGTCCTGATGTCTGCCGTCCTGGGAGCCAGGGAGGGCATTTAGATTAAGCTTAATCAATAGATGCATATGGCAACAAATGCACCCAGGTAATTTATTATATAACAATTAAAATGAATCTGAAGTGTCACCCTTACACAGAGTGTCACAGGAGTGACTTCCAGCCTGGAGAAACAAACCCCATTGGGGCCTATTCTGTACATTTCTAACTTACTGTAAAATATGACTTCTTTGATGACCCTATAATTCAAAATTAAACTTCTAAGGACATGTGGTTGGGTTATTATGCCAGTCAGATGCATTTGTCATCAACTAAATTTCTGAAGGGTCCCACACACAGCAATATGTCTTTCTTCTGCCCCCAGGGGACTGAACAAGTCGCCCTTCTTCAATCTGGACATTCAAGGACATGTCCAAGAGGGAGCTTCTCAAGATGAGAAAGAAGAAAGCTTCCATTCAAGAGAGTTTTTTTCCCACTCTGCATTTGTTAAATTTGTGGATGTTCCTAATGATGGTCCTTTCTTGTAGTTCTGCGATGTCTTGGAATCCCAGCAAGAGTCATCACCAATTATTTCTCAGCCCATGATAATGATGCAAACTTGCAAATGGACATCTTCCTGGAAGAGGATGGCAGAGTGAGTTCCAAGCTCACCAAGGATTCGGTGTGGTGAGTTTGATTTATGAGGGCAGTGACTGATATCAAATTAGAATGGTATCACACACTTTCCACAAGACAGGCTCTACTTCATGCTTCTTTCTCTTCTATTTTAAGAGCCATTCGATACCCATAGGCGTAAGTGTCTGGTTGTCAAGGAACTGGAAATGATACTGGACAGGCAGTTTGGGTTCCTAGTAATAAAAATCGATCATCTCTTATGACAGCAATTACCCAAACAGGGCATGGTTTTCGCTTCTCGGTTTGCCCATCCTGGGCCACCTCTAACTTAGAGCATTAGTATAACAGTTGACGACAGAGGGATAGGGGTAGAGCATTCTCTAGGGCAGTGCCCTGAGTGAAATTTACTGTCCTCCCTGAAATTTACAGTCCCTATGTGTGCACAAACTCACCTAATTCTTTCAACAGTCTTATCAGGTAAGGGCTCATAACATCTCCACTTACAGATGAGGCAACTGAGGTTGAGAGAAGTCTTGCCCAATATGACATGTCCGATACGCTGGCAGTAAATTCCAAATGCCTCTGGTTCTTAACCACAACCTACTTTGCATCTGTATCTATACAGTTGTTCTTCTGAGTCTAGAAGTGAGGTTTGCTTTGATTGTAGCCCCACCTTTCACTTGGAGCTGGAAGTAAAGCTATCATCATTTCCACACACCAACCCCAGCTTGTTTCACTTCCCCAAATGGCTGCTTCTCAGGCAGTTCAGAGAGACTGTAAAATCCACTGTGAATTTTTTCCCCTTGAGATTCACTCAATCCAAATCAGGACTCTTAAAAAAATAACCAAAAACAAAATCTAAAGAGTTCAAGTTGAAAGGGTGATCCGTGTGTTAAAAAAAATTTTGGCATTGGGCTGGGAAGGTGGCTCAGTGGTAGAGCGTTTGCCTTGCATGCATGAGGCCCTGGGTTCGATTCCTCAGCACCCCATAAGCAGGAAAAAAAGCCGGAAGTGGAGCTGTGGCTCAAGTGGTAGAGCGCTAGCCTTGAGCTGAAGAGCTGAGGGACAGCGCCCAGCCCCAGAGTTCAGGCCTCACGACCGGACCCCCCAAAAAAAATTGGCATTACTTCAGCTGTCCCCTAGA
Source organism: Dipodomys spectabilis (assembly GCF_019054845.1). Taxonomy (NCBI): domain Eukaryota; kingdom Metazoa; phylum Chordata; class Mammalia; order Rodentia; family Heteromyidae; genus Dipodomys; species Dipodomys spectabilis. The sequence continues at coordinate 2,337,603 of NW_024870781.1, forward strand.
CTTTGAACCAAGCTGGAATTTCCAAGCTCAAAAGGTGTCCCATAGAGTTGTTCTTTATAAGTAACAAAACTATAAGAATGTCCAGTGTGAAAGCATCCAAATGGGTATGGCAGAGAGAGAAATGGGTGTCAGTCACTGGAAAAGAGATAGGAAGTTCGCAGTGCCTGAGGTTCCCAAGATGCCAGGATTGGTTGCACGTTGAGGGTGGTGTTAGCTGATCAGGACCTTGGGGTGCTCTTTGGAGAAGGTAGAAAGAGAGAATTGCCAACTGGTAGTAATGAGATTTACTACCAGGAAAAAAAATCCAATGTGGTTCATTTGAAGGGAATGAGCTGAGCCATAGTGAGCAGAAAAGCTAGGGCAAGGCAAAGAGAGCTTCATCACCCCGAAAACCATATAACAATTTAAAACGCTATTTAGGCCTGCAGAATTACAGGTTAGCAGACCTTCATATGCATGCAGTGACAATACAAACTAGAATAGCCCTCAAGGACAGTGAAAAATGGGAAGATAATGTATGTGTGTGTTTGTATGTGTGTGTTTGTATGTGTGTGCGTGTGTGTGTGTGTGTGTGTGTATGCACGCATGTGCACAGACATGCTACTCCTGAGGGGCTAAGCATGCTCAGGGAACTAGATGCTATCCTTTAACTTTTTCTTTTCCCTCAAAGCTAATGCTCTAGCATTTGAGCCACACCACTTCTGGCTTTTTGCTGGTTAATAGGAAATAAGAGTCTCATGGACTTTCTTGCCCAGGCTGGCTTTGAACCCTAGTCTTCATATCTTGGCCTCTGACTAGCTAGGATTACAAGCATGAGCTACTGGTGCCTAGCTACAAAATGACAATTATTTAGTATTTTCTACTCTGCATCTTTTCCTTATACACATGGACATACTTATACTACACACACACACACACACACACACACACACACACAAAATGTATTTTCAGGCACAGTTTCTTTTCCCCAACTCCTTTATCTACCTCTCCTAAGTGCAGGGAACACCCACCTTGGCCCTAAGAAAGATCGATGCAAAATCATAAAGCAGAAAGATCTTGAGCACCCTACTTCAAATCTTTCCCTGTCCCCAATACCTTTTGTTCCTTCAGGGCTCAAATATCTACTGATGCACCCTGACACTATGCTCACTGGCCTGACCCTCAGCTACCCACACTGCACACATGGCTCCTTTCCCTCCTCTCCTTGTGGGTTTTCAACACATGACAACCAACCGGCAATGGCTGGTGCTAACCCAACGCAGCACACACCCCCACCCTGAGCACAGGACTTAAAGAGCTCTGCCATGCAGTGATACTAAGCCAGGCCCAACTTCTTTGCCTCTTTTCTCCTCTAAACTGGAGGCTTTGAATTCCCCACATCACCTAGCACAGAATAACAGGTGGCTAATGAATGTCAGCTGTCACAAATGCTTTTATTATTAGACACACAGCTGGAACTTTGTGGAGACAATATGCTGCCATCAACCAAAGTTCCTTGAAGCAGTCAAAAAAAGAAGGGTGTCTGGTATTCTAAAGTGACAGTAGAGGCTTGTTCATCCCCTTACAAGCTCCACAGGCCTTTACAGCTCCAGGAAGCTGGACACACAAGGACTGCTGGTCAAGGAAGAAGGGCTTGTCATGATCCATCAGCCCTGGTGTGGCCACCACAGCCACGCCTGTGAGTCAAGCTCTGGGCTGTTACTTGCTGTGTGGCTTTGAGAAAATGACTCTGCTTTCCTGAGTTCCAGGTTCCTCTTCTATAAAATAAGGGTAATCTTAGCAGTTAGGATGTCCTAATGGAGTGGCCATGATAATTAAGTGGTTATCATAGTAAAATAAAGGTTGAGCATCTCTAATCCAAATATTTGAAATCTGATATGTTACCACATCCAAAAGGTTTTGAGTATAGTGTGACACCACAGGTGGAAAATTCCACAGATGCCCTTATGTAAGGGTCATAGTTGAAATTCAGTTGTGCTAAAAAATGTATAAAATGTCCTTCTGAATATGTGTGTACAAATTATATGTGAAACAAATTAATGTTTAGACATGGGGCCATCCCCAAGATATCCGATTATATATATGCAAAAGTTCCAAAATCCAAAAATCATCCTGAACACTCTGGTCCTAAGCATCTCAGTTATGAAAACTCCATAAATACCTGCCACAGTGGTCAGCTTGGTGCCAATCCCAACAATGAGATGTACAAGTCGTTATGTCAAAAAACGAACTTTACAACTTTTGTGGGGGGGGAGGGGATCGGGTCGGGGGAGGTGGGGGAAGGATGGGAAGGGATGGGAAGGGGAAACAAAGAGGAGGCAACAATGCTTGATAAGAAATGTACTCATTACCTTGCTCATGTAATTGTAACCCCTCTGTATGGTATTCTCACAATAAGAAAAAAGAATAAGAAGGAGGGGCTGCCTGAGCTAGGGCTAGAGCCAGAGAAGCTAAACCAAAGCTACAGTGAGGGTGGCAGTCATTTGTTTGGTGCCTGGAGATTGGACTAGTGAACTTCCTAGCACAGGTCCCAGAAGCAGTGGCCACATCCAAGCCCTCGATTAACCTCCTCAATAGGCTTCAGTCACCCAATCTACCCCAGCCTGACCATTCATTCTTGATTGTGTGTGCTCCCTACTCTCTACACTGGCCCCTCTTCCCTCCTTCTCCTCCTTTCCCTTTCCTTCCTTTCCTCTTTCTCCCTCCTCCTTTCCCTTCTTTCTTCTCTCTTCCACTTTTCCCTCCCCCCCTCCTCTCTTATCTCTTCTTCCCTTTCTTCTCCTCTCATATTTCCTCCTCCTCCTCCTCCTCCTCCTCCTCCTCCTCCTCCTCCTCCTCCTCCTCCTCCTCCTCCCCCCCCACCCCCCCCTCCTCCATCTCTCTCTCACACATACCTACCTTCAACACTTAGGTCCCAGTGGCCCATGGTTTGCAATGAATCAAGTGTACAGTTCAGCCTCAGTGACCCAGGGCATCCTCACTCCAGGATTCTGCCAAGTCTCAGAGTGCTAAAACCAGAAATAAGCCAGCAGAAGGTGCAGAGAGAGCTTAGGAATACAGAAGCAAGTGTGGTATGCTCATAGCCCTCCAAAACAAGGGACAAAGTTTGGACCTCATCCCTTGCTCTGACCTTCTCTTTCTGATCATCAACCATGGAGGACAGACAGCTGTTTGCCACCTGGGTCCCCTGCCTAGTGGCTGTTCACACTCCCAGAGTGCCTTGCTACCTGGTGGCTGCAGAGTTATCCCCAACAGACATCCTTTCAGCACAGTTGTGGGGGGGAGGGGGGAACTCCTTAGCTGTTCAGGAGCAGGCAAGGAACCAGGGGACCTTAGAAGGCCACATCCCGGCAGAGCAACCCCATCAGAGACGATAAGTTCTCAAGTAGCAAAGGTAAGGTCACAGGTCCTGGACAGAGAAGTCTAAGCTGCTAGTCTCCAGCATGCGACTGGGTGCTGAGTGTGTGTGTGTGGTGGGGGGATCTGTGAGCCCAGTGGACAGGATGATAAAGCTGCTGCTGCCCAGTGCTTCACTACAGTGCAAATAACAAAGGGGAACATGACAGCCCACTGAGGAGGGACAGCCGGGGCTCACGCAGATGGGCAAGGACAGGGACACTTTCACTAACCCTTGCAAGAACCCTGTATGACTGCCTCATTATGCAAAGGCTGGGGTAGAACTAGAAGCAATTTGAAAAGACAGGGATGGTGGCACTTATCAGAGTCATGAAAGAGTCTCAATGCTAGGCATAGCTCCTCCTCAATGTATGTGGTACTGGAGCAAGCAGAGACAGATTTGATTCAGGCCAGAACACTGTGCCTCCTCTTAATGTGTACCCCCACCCCAAACAGCCACCCCCAAACAGGGGATCAGGGTATGATCTCTCTTTTGTTTGTGTTGCCTGCATGAACAGCACTCGGGGTATAGAGTAAGCACTGAGTAAATGTTATGGGTTAAGAAATTTTTTAATGTTCACTGAATTGACTAAATATCACTCCATCTAACAAACCCTGTTATACAGTACTATGTCCAAACACCAGATGCTGGCTCCAAAGAGAAATGAACCAAGGTCGCTTACCTTAAAGCACTCCAGATAATGTTGGGGGGAGATAGACATAATTTTAACACTCTAAAAGAGATTGAAGGTGAGTTATAGGGTACACTGGAAATCAGAGAGACAAGGGCAGGGGCTGTCCCTAGCCTAGGGAGTTAAGACTGTTCCCACAGAAGTAGCCATGAAGTGAAAGCCAATGTCCCCTTGCCAGCTGTTCTGTGCAAAGGCAGAAAGCCTTCCTGATCCAGCCCTGCAGCTCATCCGGTATGACAGTGGTGTCCTGGCCACCCTGCTGGATGGGCTAATGCCTGCAGGCTGGACACCCACAAGGAGCAGATGGAATTATAACTAGCAGGGGATGGGTGCTAGTACCCCACATCTCCTCTCCTCCTTCTGCTCACCCTCCGGAGGGCCATCCCAGCACACGGTCTGCCACCCTTGCTCTCTTACTTTCAAGAACAACGCCTTCCTGTGGCCATCTTAGAAGCCATGGTGTCCCCTTCATCCAGCTTCTAAGCCTTGCTTCAGATATGTTCCCTTTCTGCCTGCTCCCAAAGCCAGAGGAAGGACATTCATGGCTATAGGAAGGTGAGAAAAGCAATTGTACAGTCAGCAGAAACCACACTTTAGGTATTGAGTTCGGATGTTTGCAGGAGCTAGGGAGCCATGGGAGGATGCTCTCTCTCAATGCTGGGCAGGCAGCAGCAGCAAATCATAGCTGGACCAGCCATGGGGTCATAACACAGAAATAACCAACACAGCTGAATGGTCAAGCTAGGATGCTCAGAGGGCTGGATGAATTCAGAACACTTTACACTTAGGATGGCAAAACCTTATTGTAAGTATAGCATCATTTGTTTCGGGGGAGGAGGGTGGAAATCCATGGACTAGAAAGGAAGGAGGCTGAGCACACATGAGCTGACCTCATTTGTTTCACAGACAACAGCTAACTGACCAATTGGCAGCTAGATAAAAATAGCCTAACCTAAGAGGTTTAAATATCTTACTTTATGTTAGAGACAATTGTTAAGAACTGAGTGTTAAAAGAATTAACACGTCTTAATTACCTATATCTCCTCTCCATCTGAAATAAACTGGGTTTGGTTAAAGTGGTTTTGTCAATTTAGTGTTTTCTAAATAATTATGAACTAGCTAATTTGCATTTATCACTTTCAGCTCAAAGTCATGACTATCTAATATTTAGTCAGTGATCCAAACAGAAAGAAATCTCATGTTTTCTTTTGTTTTTCCTGGAGGTACTATGGAAAAACATCACAGTCAAACTATTCTTTGCAATCTTCATCCTTCCCTTTCTCTCTCTCCTTCTCTCTCTCTCTATCTGTCTCTATCTCTGTCTCTGTCTCTGTCTCTATCTCTCTGTCTTTCTCTTTTTCTCTCTCCATGAGCAAGGAAACATGATTTGCTCAGCTAACAATTAGCTGAATAACCCTAAACAATTGGTTCAACTTCTCTGAGCATTCATATTCTCCTATGGATACTTAAAGTTTGAGTTTTAACGAGCTATACTTTCCTTCCCATCTCCAAAATTGTTTAAAATAAATTGTGGTGTTCTTCCAGCCCAGCCTTTCCTCTGGGGCTTGGCAGTTCCCACCATTTTCTTAGTGTGAAGAACTACTCACAGCACCTGGCCAGGCTAAGATCTGCTCCCTCACATCTAGGTGATAATTTGCAATTTGTTAATTTGCATACCAGCTCCCCTGGAAGGCAAAAAACAGAAAACAAAGGCAATGTAGTAAATTCTGCAATTGTCTAGCCAGTCTCAGTGCCTCTGGGTCTACAGATGAGAAAAGAGGATAGAGAGAGAAAAGAAAAGCAAATCTCTGTTCCACAGATTTTAGAAAGGGTACCATTTTAAGCTGGGCACTGATGGTTCATAACTGCATTCCTAGCTACGTAGGAGGCTGAGATCTGAGAATCATGGTTCAAAGCCAGATGGGGAAGGAAAGTCTGTGAGACTCTTATCTCCAATTAACTAACAAAAAAGCTAGAAGTAGAGCTGTGGCTCAAGAGGTAGAGAGCCTTGAGAAAAAAAAAAACAAGTTCAGGACACTGCCAAGACCCTATTTCTAGCCCCAAGACTAGCATACACAAAAACAAAAGAGTACTATTATATTATTTTGGTTTTGAACCCCAAATGGGAAAAAACCTACTGTGATGCATGGTGCATTATAAAGTATTAATCTATAAACAAAGCAAATTTGAGAGCACTGACTCACTGGTTTCACACGTAGGAGCTCACCCTCAGGCAATTTGAATGCTCATTGCACCCTAGATAGTGGCTTACAGCTATTAAGTACATCTGTAAAATATAAACTTTTCCTTCTTTACGTAAATGTAAATGCTTAGTAGGCTAGGACTTATTGTTAACTTGTCTTCAGCTTTAATCACTTTTGAAAACCAGAATGATCTCTAAATGAATTCCAAATAAAATATTATAGAAAAGAAATTCTAAATATATACCCAACTGTTTAAAGATGCTGAATGATTTGTAAAATTATTCCACGACACATCCAAGTTACTAATTCTGTATGACTATCAACCATGTTTATTTTCAAACATTATCTTTTAAACCACACATTTACTCCAAGCATTTATATAAATTTCTCCCAGAGCCAGACCATGAAACCTATAAGACTAGAACTGTGCACCAAAAGCATACCAGCATGTAGAAGAAAGGGCATAAACCAGGCACCAGTGGCTCACATCTGTAATTCTAGCTATTCAGGAGATTGAGATCTGAAGAGTAGTGGTTTGAAGTTATATAAGGTAGAGCACAAGCCAAACAAGTCAAGCTGAGGAAGCTCGAGATCCTGAGTTCAAACCCTAGTACTGGTACTGGCACATGCCCAAAACATACACACACACACACACACACACACACACACACACACACACACACACACATACACACACACACACACGAAAACTACTTGCCACCTGGAAACAATAAAATAACGTATGTTTGTGGCTGACTTCCTTCCCATCAGGCATTTCTTTCAGTGGTGGCATATTTAACTTAACGATTCCTTTAACAGTCTTTCAGGAAATTATAATCGTTGTTCTCATTTATATATGAAGACACTAAAACAGACAGCTTAACCCAGGTCCTAGTCAGTAAGACTGAATTACAAACAAAGAGGACTGACTCCATAGTCTATTCTTTTTCTCTATATAAGTAATATCCTTATTGGAAGATAAACTGCATACCTCAAAATGCATTCTTTTGAGGTATCCAGTTCCAGTTCCGTAACGTTTGGTATATTCACAGTGCTGTGAATCACTAAAATCCTGTCACCGTCTAGTTATAGAACATCGTCATGACCCCAAACACCCCATCACCCAGCCTATTCCCAGTCTTTCCCATTCCTCCAGCTTCTGGCTGCCCCTATTTTTCTGCCCATTGATACTTCTTTCATAATGATCATCTTTAAAGCACTGAAGATTTTAGTTCTTCTCAAATCCAGTTTTTCCTTTTTTTCTTTGCTTGCATATGTTTTTGGTGTCATACAAAAAAAAAATTACCAAACCCAGTATCACAAAGATTTGCTTTTCTGTTTTCTTTAGAGTTTTCTGGTTTTAGATCTTACATTTAGGTCCTGGATCCATTTGGAGTTAACTTTTTCTTTTTTCGGGTAACAGTTTGAACTCAGAGCTTTGTTTCTTTCTTGCTTTCTTAGCTAGAGCACAACCACTGTAGCCATGTCTCCAGTCTAGATTTTAGCTAGTTCTTTAAGAGATGGAGTCATTTCTGTCTGGGTTGGTTTGTAAACATTACCCTCCAGATCTCAGCCTCCTAGTAGCTAGGATTACAGACGTAAGCCACCAGCATCTGTCTTGCAGTTAACATTTTTTTTTTTTTAATTTTATTTTATTTTATTTGAGAACATACTGTACAGAGGGGTTACAATTACATGGGCAGGATAATGCATACATTTCTTACCAAGCATTGCATCCTCCTCCTTTGTTTACCCTTCACCTCCCTTCCCAGCCTCCCCCCTCCCTCCCACCCAATCATACCCCCCTCCCCCCCCCCCACCGACATTGTAAAGCTGGTTTTGACATGACATTTTGTACTTCTCATTGTTGCAACAGGTCCACCTGAATCCTTAAACGACTTGTTTGTCCCCGTCTCCTCCACATGTTATACTGACATCAAATATAGTGAAAGCAGGGGTTACACTGTGGGGGAGGGACATACAAAGCAACAAAGAAATAATCTTATAAATGCATTAGAAACACATGCATGAAAGAAACAAAAACATTAAAATACATATTTGAGGTTTTGTTTTCCTAACATCACATTATCTGACTTTTTCTGCTTGACTCATACCTATACTAGATATTGCAAATAAGGGAAACCATGGGACCTATGTTTCTTTGGGCCTGGCTTACTTCACTTAATATAATTTTTTCCAAGCCTTTCCATTTCCTAACAAATGGGGAAATGTCATTCTTTCTGATGGAGGCATAGAATTCCATTGTGTATATATACCACATCTTCTTGATCCATTCATCTACTGAGGGGCATCTGGGTTGGTTCCATGTCTTAGCTATGGTAAATAATGCTGCAATAAACATAGTTGTGCTGGTAGCTTTAGTGTGGCCTTGTTTGTGATCATTTGGGTAAATGCCCAAAAGTGGGATTGCTGGGTCGTTGGGGAGCTCTATGTGGAGTCTTTTGAGGAACCTCCATACTGCTTTCCAAAGTGGTTGAACAAGTTTACATTCCCACCAACAATGAAGTAAGGTTCCTTTCTGTCCACATCCCCTCCAGCATCTGTTGTTGTTAGAGTTCTTGATTTTTGCTGTTCTAACTGGAGTGAGGTGATATCTCAATGTTGTTTTGATTTGCATTTCTTTTATGGCTAGGGATGTTGAACATTTCTTCATGTGTCTATTGGCCATCCTTCTTTCTTCTTCAGAGAAGCTTCTCTTTAAGTCTTTCGCCCACTTACTTATTGGGCAGTTGTTTCTTTGAGGATTTGTTGTTGGGTGGTTTAATTTTTTGAGTTCCAAGTATATTTTAGATATGAGACCCTTGTCCGTTGTATGGCTAGTAAAGATCTTCTCCCAGTCCGTGGGCTTTCTATTGATCTTGCTAGCTATGTCATTTGCCCTGCAGAAGCTCTGCAACCTTATACAATCCCATTTGTCCAGCCTTTCTTTGATTTGTTGTGTTTCCGGGTCTCTATTCAGAAAATTTCGGCCTGAGCCAAGGAGACCCAGGGTTTCTCCTATTCCATCCTGTAATGTTTTCAGAGTGTCTGCTTTGAGTTCAAGGTCTTTGATCCATTTGGAGTTGATTCTGGTGCAGGGTGATATATAAGGATCTAGCTTTAGTTTTCTACATGTAGTTAACCAGTTTTGCCAGCACCATTTACTGAAGAGGCTGTCTGTCTTCCATTCTATTGTTTTAGCTCCCTTATCGAAGATTAGATGGCTATAGGTCTGTAGGTTCATTTCTGGGTTTTCAATTCTATTCCATTGGTCCTGAGGTCTGTTCTTATGCCAATACCAAGCTGTTTTGATTACTATGGCTTTATAGTAGAGTTTGAAATTTGGTATTGATATTCCTCCAGCAGTATTCTTTCCGTTGAGGAGCGTTTTTGCTATTCGGGGTCTTTTATTGTTCCATATGAATTTTTGGATTGCCTCTTCTATTTCCTTGAAGAATGAGGGTGGAATTTTGATAGGTATTGCGTTGAATTTGTAGATAGCCTTGGGCAGTATTGCCATTTTCACGATGTTAATCTTTCCAATCCAGGAGCATGGGAGGTTTTGCCATTTTTTAAGTTCTGTGTTGATTTCCTTTTTCAAGATTTTAAAGTTTTCATCATAGAGGTCCTTCACTTCTTTAGTTAAGTTAATTCCTAGGTATTTTATTTTTTGTGAGGCTATTACAAATGGAGTTGCTTTCCTAATTTCAGCCACACTTTTCTCATTGTTGGCATACAGAAAAGCCATTGATTTTTGGGGGTTAATTTTATAACCTGCTACTTTGCCAAAGTTTTGAATCAGCTTGAGTAATTTGGGAGTGGAGTCTATGGGATTCTTTAAATACAAGATCATGTCATCTGCAAAGAGGGAGAGTTTTATTTCTTCTTTCCCTATTTGGATCCCCTTTATGTCTGCATCTTGTCTTATTGCTGTAGCTAGGCATTCTAATACTAGATTGAAGAGAAGTGGAGAGAGTGGGCATCCTTGTCTTGTTCCTGAGTTAAGAGGAAATGGCTTTAGTTTTTCACCATTGAGTATAATGCTGGCTGTAGGTTTGTCATATACAGCCTTTATTGTATTGAGGAATGTTCCATGGATTCCTAATTTTTCCAAAACCTTCATCATAAAGGGGTGTTGGATCTTGTCAAATGCTTTTTCTGCGTCTATTGAGATAACCATGTGGTTCTTATTCTTGCTCCTGTTGATGTGATGAATAATATTAATTGATTTGCGTATATTGAACCAGCTTTGCATCCCTGAAATGAATCCTGTTTGATCGTGGTGTATGATTTTTTGGATGAATTGTTGAAGTCGGTTGGCCAAAATTTTGTTGAGAAGTTTTGCATCAATGTTCATCAAAGAAATGGGTCTATAGTTCTCTTTCTTTGATGAGTCCCTACCTGGTTTTGGGATGAGGGTTATGATGGCTTCATAGAATGTGTTCGGTAGTGAGCTTTCTCTTTCAATTTCATTGAAGAGTTGGAGGAGAATTGGTGTGAGCTCTGCTTTGAAGGCCTTGTAAAATTCTGCTGTAAAACCATCTGGTCCTGGACTTTTCTTAGCTGGGAGGTCTCTTATTGCTGTTTCTATTTCAATGCTTGATATGGGCCTGTTAAGATAGTTTACCTCATCTTGGTTTAGTTTTGGCATGTCAATATTTGCTAGGAAGAGGTCCATTTCTGTCAAGTTCTCAAACTTATTAGCATAAAGTTTTGAGAAGTATTCCCTTATAATGTTCTGAATCTTGGTTGTTTCCGTGGTGATGTTTCCATTCTCATCTCTGAGTTTATTAATTTGGGTGTGTTCTCTTCTTTTTCTGATAAGATTTGCTAAGGGTCTGTCAATTTTGTTAAGTTTTTCGAAGAACCAACTCTTTGTTTTGTTGATTCTTTCTATAGTTTTTTTGGATTCTAATTCATTTAATTCTGATTTAATTTTGATTATTTCTTTCCGTCTACTGGATTGGGGTTTATCTTGCTGCTCTTTTTCAAGGAGGTTTAGATGTGTCATTAAATTGTTAGTTTCAGATCTCTCCAATTTGTTGATGTAGGAGCTCAGAGCTATAAACTTGCCTCTGAGTACTGCCTTTGCTGTGTCCCAGAGGAGCTGGTATTTTGTGTGTTCATTTTTGTTGAATAGCATGAACATTTGAATTTCCTTTCTAATCTCTTCCATGACCCACTCATGATTCAGCAGTGTGTTGTTCAGCCTCCATGTGATACCGGACTTTCTTTGGTGGCTTTTGGTGTTGAGTTCTAACTTTATTCCCTTGTGGTCAGAGAGAATGCAAGGTATAACTTCAATGTTTCTGAATTTAGACAAGTTTGCTTTGTGGCCTAAAATGTGGTCTATTTTAGAAAACGTTCCATGTGCTGCTGAGAAAAACGTGTATTCTGATGCTGCTGGGTGAAATGTTCGGTAAATGTCTGTTAAGTCTAGTTGATCTATGCAGCTGTTTAGATCTGCGGTTTCTCTGTTGAGTTTTTGCCGAGTTGATCTATCTAGTGGGGAGAGTGGTGTGTTAAAATCCCCAACGATTAATGTCTTTGGATCTATATGGGATTTGAGGGAAAGTAGTGTTTCTTTGATAAATTTGGGTGCTCCATTGTTTGGCGAATAGATATTTAGAATTGTAATATCCTCCTGAAGGAGAGATCCTTTAATTAGTATGTAGCGACCTTCTTTATCTCTTTTCATGAATTTTAATTTGAAGTCTATTTTATCTGATATTAGGATTGCAACTCCCGCCTGTTTATGCGGTCCGTTTGCTTGGTAGATTTTGTTCCAGCCTTTAACATTGAAAATGTGTTTGTTTTTATGGGCAAGATGTGACTCCTGCAGGCAGCAGATAGAAGGGTCTTGTTTTTTAATCCAACTAGACAGTCTATGTCGCTTAATTGGAGAGTTCAGTCCGTTAACATTAAGAGATAGGACTGAGAGGTATTTGGGAGTTCCTGCCATGTTATCTACCTTCTTGGGGGCTGCGAAAACTGGGTTCTTCCTATGGTTCTTGGATTCTCAGTTTGGGTGCAGTTTCTTGGCCTTTATTGCGGTCTTGTTGGTTTTCTATGTGTAGGACATCTTTAAGAATCTTTTGTAGGGCTGGTTTGGTGGAGATGTATTGTTTCAATTTTTCTTTGCTATGGAAGGTTTTTATTTGGCCTTCAGTTATGAAGGAGGGTTTAGCTGGGTACAGTATTCTTGGTTGATAGTTGTTTGTTTTTAGGGCATGGCATACATCATTCCAGGCTCTTCTTGCTTTGATTGTCTCTGCTGAGAAATCTGAGGTGATTCTAATTGGTTTCCCTTTATAAGTGATTACCCTTTTCTCCCTGACAGCTTTAAGGATCTTTTCCTTGTTCTGAGTTGATCCTGTGTGGATTATAATGTGACGGTGGGATGTCCTATTCTGGTCTGGTCTATTTGGGGTTCTAAAGGCTTCTTGTATCTGGACAGGCCTATCTTTTTGCATGTTTGGGAAGTTCTCTGCTAGGATCCTGTTAAACAGATTTCCTAGACCATTAACTTCTGTTTCTAGGTGTTCCTCTACACCCATTATCCTTAGATTAGGCCTTCTGATGGTGTCTTCCAGGTGTTGGATAGATCTATCATATTTCTTGGACTTGTCTTGGATGGTTGTATGTTCTTTCTCTATAATATCTAGGCTGTCTTCAATCCCTGAGATTCGATCTTCTGCATGGTCTAACCTGCTGTCAAGACTCTCTACTTTGTTTTTTATCTCTTTTCCTTCTAGTTGGTCAGCTTTGATGGCTTCAAGTTCTTTGTTGAAGCTCTGTTTTAGGTCTTGTATGAATTTCTTTACTTCCTTAATTTGGTGTTCAGTGTTTGTCCTCAAATCACTTAGTTGATTGGTTATGGTTTCTTTGGGCTCCCATTCCTTCTGTTGGGTTCCATTCAGCATTCCCTTTGTGGTCTCCCTGACTTCCTTCAGCTCTTTGTTAATGGATTCCATGAATGCCTTTAGTGATCTTTGTGTGTTCTCTACCTGGTCTCTCAATTCCTGTATTACTCTTTGATTAGCTTCCTCCCGTTCGTGGGATTCCTGCAGATCTCTTTGAGTGTTCTCAGCCTGCTCACGCCATTCCTCCCTTTCTCTTTGAGTATTCTCAAGTTGTTCACGCAAATCCTGTATCAGTTTTTGAGTAGCTTCCTCACGCTTATGATATTCCTGTATAAACTTCTGGGATGCCTCCTCTCTCTCCCTATCACGCTCATACAGAGTCCTTTGTACGTTGTCAAACTTTTCATTTATCATGTTTGCCACCAGTGTTTGTAGAGCTGTTTGGGAACTCTCCTCTGGATTATTCATTATCTGTTCTAACCCCTGATTATCAGGATTGGGAATTGAGATACCCGAATTTGCCATTTTTCTTGTGTTTTTCTGGCTTACTCTGCCCATTTGAGATGAAGATAGCACCAGTTTTGTGCTAGAACACTATCTTAAGGCAACCATCAACCAAAGTTTGCATTTGTACAGTCAATAGTCTACAGATACAATCTAGTTCAACAGATACATCTATTCGACATCAAACAACTATATGTTAAAGAACTTCGAACCGCAGAGAAGAATTTGGAAAGCCAGAAATTATTAGGGTTAGGAAGAGATGTGGGTAAAAAATAGGAATAGATTGGTGTGGGGAGGCACAGGGAGAGTTAACTATGTCCTAATCACAATGCAGGAAATAGGTTGGGTAGGATGTAAGTAGAGAGAGAGAGAAAAAGAAGAAAGGGGAAGGGGAATGAAAAGAGACCAGAAAAAAAATAGAAACGTAAAAATTAATGTTATTTTAGAGATTAAAAGACCATCTATTTATAGAGGAATATGAATATGTTGAGAGAAAGGGAGGGACATAGAGGAGATGAGAAAAACTTTAAAAAAATGCTTAAAATATTGTATAGGTATAAAGTACTGCTATTAGTGAATTTAAGTCTCAGAGGTTTTGAATTGAGTAATAAGTTTGTGGATTAAGTGTGTACACAATGGGGGATAGGGTCTACTGGTTAACTACGGGTTTATCTGAGGATGTGCAGGACAAGAGTTAAGTCACATAAAGATGAACAAAGAGGAAAAGATGGAAAGGATAGGAAAGTGAGAAGAAAAGATCAGAAGTTCAGTAGAGCTAGAAAAAAAAACAAAAAGATAATTAAGAATGAAAGAAAAAGAGAAAGAAGCCAAGAAAAGAAAAGAAAACACACATTCACGTATTCCTAAAATAAAAATTATAAGAGGAGAAAAAAAAAAGTTAATGGAAAACAATTATTTTTTCAGAAGAGGCAAAAATTAAAGATTAATAAAAGTTTTAGAAAAGCAAAAAAAATTTTTTATATATATATAAGGTAACAAAAAACGAAAAAAAACAAAACAAGAAAAAGAAAAAAAGAAAAGAAGAAGAAGAAAAAAAAAAGTTCTTTGATTTTTTTTTTTTTTTTTGGGAGGGGTGGGAAGAGTCCTGTATCTCCCTTTTGTCTGTAACCAGAGTCTGGTTGGAGTCTCTGGTCAGCTTGAGGTCCTGTGGCTTGATTGGTTTCTTAAGTCAGTTTGTTGGAACAGGCAGGAAAATGCTCTGCTTTACCCAAGATTTTGAGATCCCCCTCCCAGGTTAGTTTACTGGGAGGGTGATCTGCTTTGAGAATCACAAAAGAGGGGGATGCAGTGATGAGGCTAGGTTCTGGGTAGAGTTGAGGCCTTTCAAGGAACAGTAGCTTTTCCCTGGGGCTATTTTGTGAAAAAAAACTCACAGCACCCAGCCTGGAGCCATTCTCAGGGTTTCTGTTTTTCAATTGATTGTGGTGGCTGCTAGAGGGAGGGGCAGCCTCTGGCTCTGGCCACCCAGCGAGGAGAGCCACTCCAGTGGCTGGTGCCTGAGCTGGGCGACCCCTCCCTGGATGGAACTGAGTCTGTGAGGTCACCTCGCCGCCAAGTTCCTGTGACCTGCCAAATGACTAGCTCTATTCCAAGGCCTGAGCTGGAGCTAGCCGCTCCTCCAAGCTTTGTCGGTATCCAAGATGGAGATCACCGGTGCTGGGGGGGGAGGGGTGGCCTTCCCTCCTCTGCTCCCAGAGGAGTGAGGAAGTGGGGCTTCTACTCACGCTGAGTCTTGGATCTCGGGTCGTCTCTGGTCTGCAAAGTGCAGGATGAAGTTGTCCGCTCCTTGTCGGTTCTTGCTGGTGTTGAGTAGAATCCGCTCGTCCGCTGCGTCTGGCTCCTTCGTCCCGGACTGCGTCTCAGGTATGCCTCCGCGGCGGTGGTCGCCGCTGCGACCCTGCCGCCGCAGCAGCAGCTGCTCAGATGTGTCTGCTTGGCTTCCCCTCTCTTGACTAACTCTCTGTCCTGTGATGGCACACTTGGTGTGATTCTCTGGCTTGGGACTGTTCACTGGAACTCTGAAACTGTTTTCTATGCAAGAGCTTGTTCAGATTCCAGCTTCTCCTCCGCCATCTTCCCGGAACTCCTGCAGTTAACATTTTTATAGAGCCAGGAATAAAAGCAGAAGTAAAGACAGGAGAAAATGGGAAATAAATTAAGCAAGAATAATATCATCTTATTGATGAACCATGCATGGATGGATCACTTGTCTCATGCTGTCTTTTTTGTTATTATTTTATTGTAAAGGTGATGTATAGAGGAGTTACAGTTGCATAGATAAGGTCATGAGTACATTTCTTTTTGAACAGTGTTATCTTCTCTCTCATTTTTACCCGTATCTCCCTCCCTTTCCCCTCAAAGTGATAAAACTTGTTTCTAACATAGTGTCTGGTGAGTATCACTGTTGCATTTGTTCACTCTTTGTCCTATATTTCTGTGATACTCCTTCCCTTCCCCAAATCAGATAAACATAAGACAAAAGGTTCAGAAATGATAATAGGAACAACAGGGAATAAACCAAAGGAGCACAAGAAAGAAAGAACTGAAAATGGTACACAAAAAAGGAAACTCTCTTGTTTCTATTTCTTGGATTTCATTTCAATAAGCATCATTTTATAGTCATAAATATTGAGCTATTGTGATCCTCTGTTAAAAATATACTAGACATATTCTAGTTATTACAAATGAGGGAAAGCATGTAGCCTATGTTTCTTTGGGCCTGGTTTGCTTCACTTAATGTAATTTTTTTTTCCAAGTCTTTCCATTTCCTTTGAATGGGGCAATGTCATTCTTTTTGAAGGAAGCATAGAATTCCACTGTGTATATATACCACATTTTCCTGATCCATTCATCTACTGAGGGGCATCTGGGTTGATTCTACATCTTATCTATGGTAAATAATACTGCAATGAACATAGTTGTGCTGGTAGCTTTAGTGCCATCTTGTTTGTAGTCTTTTGGGATTGCTGGGTCATGGGAGAGTTCTATGTTTAGTCTTTTGAGGAGCCTCCATACTGCTTTCCAGAGTGGTTGAACAAGTTTACATTCCTACCAACAGTGTAGTAGCTTTCCCTTTTGCCACATCCTTGCCAGATTCTGTTACTGTTAGTTTTCTTGATAATGCCCCTTCTAATTTGAGTGAGGTAGCATCTCAATGTTGTTTTGATTCTCATTTCTTTTGTGGCCAGTTTCTTCATGTGTGTATTGGCCATTCTTACTTCTTCAGAGAAGTCTCTTTTTAAGTCTTTAGCACATTTATTAATTGGGTAGTTGTTTATCTGAGAGTTTATTTTGAGGGGATTTAATTTTTTGAGATCTAAGTGTATTTTAGATATGAAAAGATTCACACTCTTCCTTCACTTTTTGGTCAGTGCTGCCATCCTACCACTTGAGCCACACTTCCACTTCTGGCTTTTTGCTGGTTATTTGGAAATTAGAGTCTCATGGATTTGTCTGCCCAGTCTGGCTTTGAACCTCAATCTTCAAATCTCTGCCTCCTGAGGAGTTAGGATTATAGGCCTAAACTATGGCAGCTGGCCAGCCTGCCGTTTTGCTGGTTATTTTGGAAATAGAGTCTTGTGGACATTTCTGCCAAGGCTGGCTTCAAATCATGATGCTCTGAAGCTCTGATCCTTGAATAGCTAAGATTACAGGTGTGAGCCACTGGCTTCTTGTTGATGTTGTTTTTGTTGTTGTTAGTGCTGCTGCTTATAGACTTAGTGTCTTTCCTAATTCTATACATTGTTTATTTATAATCTCTTATGCCCACTGAAGTCTATGCTGAGTTCACTTAGTGATCAGATAACAAATAAACAAGCATTTTCTTAGATACTTTCAACCAACACATTCCCCAGCCTTAACCAAAGAGCTCCTATGTGTGTGGTGGAAAAGTAATGCTTCTTCAAGAAATTTATATTTCTGCTATAGGCTTCACATCCAGCTGGAACTGAGCCTTAAGGTCAACTAAATGTAAGAGAATAGGACCTTCTTGGAGTTTATCTGTGCATATCTATAGCCCTGTAGATCTCAGGAATGTGCTAGAGATTTTAAGATCCCTCATGAATATATTACTTTCTAGTTTTTCTTTCCAAGTTGTTTGTGTTATCTGTTATTAGTCTCAAGTGGTATCTACTTCAGGCAGCTGTGATGTGAAGTAGTTCCTTCAAATTGTGTTTGGAAACCATCCTATAAATAGGGTTATTTGTACCAAGTGAGCACTGAATCAGATCAAAGAAAAATAAGCCCTGGGAATCGAGCTTTTCAGGGAGTTGCCAGAAAGGTACAAGAGCAGGAAGTTAGGTAGGAGGAGCTTTCAGGGATTCCAATCCCTTTTTCTCCCATTCATTGGGTTTCTCAGCCATATATTTTTAGAATCAATGAGCCTGTTGGTTTTCAAGACTACCATGGGTGGTGTGGAAATGAAGTAAAGCTTCTCAAATCCATCGTCTTACAGTCTTTTGCGATGTATCTGTTCTTGAACAAACACTACTCAATTTTTTTCAGTTTTGGTTCGTTTTCAGAGTTTTGAGCACAGTCACTGCTACATTGCCATTGTGGAGGCTGGTTGGGTCTGCCTGCCTGGCTGTCTTCCTTCCTTCCTTCCTTCCTTCCTTCCTTCCTTCCTTCCTTCCTTCCTTCCGTTCATCCTTCCTTTCTCCCTCCCTCCCTCCCTCCCTGCCCCTCTGTATCTCTGTATCTCTTCCTCTTTCTTTCTTTCTTTTTTTTTTCTTTCTTTCTTTCTTTCTTCTTCAATACTGGGATTTGAAGTCAGGGCCTCACACTTATTCCACTTGCTTGCTCTACCTGTGCTCTACCACTTGAGCCACACCTCCTTTTGGCTTTCTGTTGGTTAATTAAGAATGGAGTCTTGGACTTGTTTTCCTGGGCTGGCATCAAATCATGATCCTCTACTTCTCAGACTCCTTGGATTGTACACGTCTTCAACAAAAGAAGCTCAGGGACAGTAGCACCCAGGCCCTGAGTTCAAACCCCAGGACTGGCAGAAAAAAGAAAATGCATTATTAAGGAATTTATTAGTGTTTGAATACCCTGGAGTACACTTATATACACCTGGATTTTCTAAGTCAATCACTGGACATGGTCTCTGTCCAACCAAGAGATGTGGTTAAATGAG
Organism: Dipodomys spectabilis; assembly: GCF_019054845.1. Taxonomy (NCBI): domain Eukaryota; kingdom Metazoa; phylum Chordata; class Mammalia; order Rodentia; family Heteromyidae; genus Dipodomys; species Dipodomys spectabilis. The sequence continues at coordinate 2,356,417 of NW_024870781.1, forward strand.
ATGGTTGTGTCTGCTGTTGGTGTAGCACAATACATTGTTTTATAGTTAACTTTCCTAAACTATATAATATAGTAGACACATAAATCAACAATGTAGTTGTTTATTATCATTTCTGAGTAGTGTATATTATACATAATCATAGTGCTAGGCTTTTATAAGACTGGAAGCACTCCACTAGTCCTATTTATTATCACACAATCACATGAGAAGTGCAACACACTATGATGTTGAAACAGGAATCATGTCACCAACAACAGATCATTTTGAGTTCCATTATAAGCTCATGTGATCATGATCCTACATGCAGCCCATCAGCAGCAGATATGGATTTTCATTTCTCCATTTGTCCTGCGTAGTATAGGCATTGTACTGACATTTCAGATATCATGTTCATCGAAATCTATCTATGGATTTAATTTTAACATAATAAAGGGTTATTCAAAACTTAGTTTAAACCTAGAAAGAAGCATTGGTCTTTGGAGATTAAAAATTAGTACTCTAGACTCTTTTGTTTCTATCATCACAGCTAACCTATTTCTACTGCTAGAATATCTCCAAGGAGTTCCTGGTGTCCATATTCTCTCAAATCTCACTTGGGAGTAGACAGAGAGCTTGATTGGTGCCAAGTCAAAGGGAAAATAGGTAAAGTAGGAATGAGCCATATAGAATACATTAAGGATCCAAGTGCTGGTGATTTGTACCTATAATCTCAGGAAGCTGAGATCTGAGGATCACAATTTGAGGACAACATGAGCAAGAAAGTCTGTGAGATTCTTATCTCCAATTAACCTCCCTTCCCCAACCTCCCCTTCCCCCCAAAAAAACAGAAGTAGAGCCTCCAGTAGTAGAGAACTAGACTTTAGCAAAAAAAGCTAAGGAACAGCACAGAGACCCTGAGTTTAAGCCACAGTACCAACAACACACACACACATATATATATATATGTACACACACACACATATATACATATACACATAAATACATATACACACACATAAACATATATATTCACACAGCATAGAGGTTATACAGTTTTAGAAAGGCTCAATGGAGAGTATATATATATATGTGTGTGTGTGTGTGTGTGTGTGTGTGTGTGTGTGTGCATACACACACACACATATATTGCTTTTAATGTCTCATAAGTTTATAAGACATGTATATACATATATATGCATATGTATATATGAGACCTTAGGTATTTTTCATAAGAAAATGTCATATTTTCATTATTCATAAATTCTGCCTTAGATAGAGTCATCATATAGACTATTGCAAGGTTGCTATAAAGAATTAGAAACTAGTAAAATATGCACCACCAAGTTGAATTTCTTTTTGTGATTAATGAAAACTTTATAAAAACAAGAGCTATCAACTTTAGCATATTATATTCATAAACACCTTTATAATGTAAAACAGGACTTTGTTACTTGCTGAGCCTGTTGGATAGATTTCTTTTTTTCATTTTTCTCTAATAATTATAGATGAACTTGTTCAGAATTTATTATAGAGTCATTTATACATTTTAGTTATATAAACATACATATTCAAAGTCCAAGCTTTACTTCGCTTTCAGTCAGGGTCTCAGTTCCTGGCTCACTATGTCATAAAGTGGCACAGTAAATATGGGAGGGTGTCTTACTTGCAAAGTGAGTCCAGCAGAGGGAAGCTGAGGGGGCTCTTCTCACTGACCATGGCAGCCATGGTTCAAGTGAACACGTGTTTTGAGCATTTTAGTTTGGGGATTGGGGGGAGGGTGATTTTGGTTTTATGTCTTGCTTTGATTTGTTTATGAGATTTTTGTTTGCATATTGTTTTTGCTAAATATAGTTCCATCCCCCATCTCTTCCATTTTCTGACACTACATTTAAAATTTTTAAATAGAAAACAAAATTCAAAGGAGAGGAGACAATGAAAGAAGAGAGAAAAATTAATCTGTATATTTATCCCTTAATTTTCCAAGAATTGCTCTTATTAAAGGGTTTGGAACATATCTTAATATATATGTAAGTCACTTCTACCTGAAGATTGAAGATAGAACAGCTGTACTCTTAGGACTAAGAAAGGACAGACTCCCAAAAATTTTATGTATAGAAAGACCCAATAAATGGAAACATGATAAGTACAAGTTGTCCCAACGGGCTTTAATATATCTGGGTTGATCAGATGCCCCTCAGTGGGTGAATGGATCAGGAAAATGTGGTATATATACACAACAGAATTCTGTGCTTCTATCAGAAAGAATCATACAGCACCATTCATAAGGAAATGGAAATATTTTGAAAAATTGTATTAAGCAAAGTAAGCCAGACCCAAAGAAACATAGGTTGCATAGTTTCTTTCATTTGTAGCAATTAGAATGTGCCTATAAATCTATGGTTCCCCCCTTTGTAGTAACTAGAATGTGCCTATAAATTGTAAGTAAAAACAATGGATGGTAAAAGACAAAAATTATACTTGGACATGATAAATTAAAAAGGACTATGAACATTCACACAATGAGACCAAAGGAGAATATTCTTAGGAGAGGATCACAAGGGCTCAATAACCATGTGCATTTGATCATACAAAGTATTTATCGACGTGAACTCCAAGAAATGGAAACAAGAGGTTTTTTGTTATTTTGCTTTTTGTTTGTTTGTTTTTTCTTCTTTGTCACTGTTTTTGATTTCTATACCCTTTATCTTGTATGTAAGTTTATCTGTTTTGGGGAGGGTAAAGGGGAGCATAGAAATGGTGGGAGAAAGGGTGAACAAATGCAGCAGTGATACTCACTAGAGACTATGTTGAAAATGAACTATACAATGTGTGGAAGGGAGCTCAAAAAGGAAAAAGCTGGGAGAAAATGAGGGAAGAGGTGACACTGTTCAAAAAAAGTACTCATTACCTGACTTATGTAAGTGTAACCCCTCTGTACATCACATTCACAATAAAAATTTAAACTATATAATATATATATACATATATATGGGTCAATTTTAGACAGTACATTCTGGTAGGACTGCACCAGCATCTTGAGCCAGTGCCCTTTCTAAGTGGTGGAATTGGTGGCTCTCAGCTGGGTCTGAGCAGTTATTAATGACTTTGACATTCACCTCTACTATAAATACACTTACAGTTGCATGTCAAAGTAGTGGTACACCCCCCCAAGCCCACCTGCTTGTAATTTCTTCCACTTGTGTTGCCTGAGACATGAGAGAATGCTAAGCTTAGGCTTCTCAGTAGGAATCTCTTTTCATCCCAGGACAAGCTAGAATAAACAGTCATTTCTTTTTTCTTGGTGGGCAGTTGGTTTCTTCCACAGCACCCTCCATTGCACTGAGAGGCCCACAGCTCCTTCATTCACCTCCCATAGCATCACCCTGCATACTATCAGGACTAGTTTACCTAGGGCTGCTTCAGTGGCTCCCAAGAGAAGAGAACTGAAGCAGCTGAGCCTAGACAGGAAGGGCCACTGGGCTGGTTTTGAGTGTCTAAAACAAAACAAAACAACAACAACAAAAACACAGTCAGGTGCTGGTGGCTCATGCCTGTAATTCTAGCTATTCAGGAGGCTGAGATCTGAGGATCATGGTTCAAAGCTAGTCCAGGCAGGAAAGTCCTTGAGACTCTTATCTCCAATTAACCACCAAGCACCAGAAATGGAGCTATGGTTCAAGTGGTAAAGCACTAGCTTTTAGCAAAAAAGCTTAGGGACAAAGGTCAGGCCCTGAATTCAAGACCCAGGACTGGCACAAACACAAACACAAACACAAAAAACAAATGCAAATATCTAGTATATGTATGAGTCAAGAGGAAAAGGTCAGATAATGTGATGTCAGGAAAATGAACCCTTAGATATGTATTTTAATGATTTTTTCTTTCATGCATGTGCTTCTAACACATTTATAAGATTATCTCTTTGTTGCTTTGTATGTCCCTCCCCCACAGTATAACCCCTGCTTTCACTATATTTGATGTCAGTATAACTTGTGGAGGAGATGGGGAAAAACCAGTTGTTTAAGGATACAGGTGGACCTGTTGCAACAATGAGAAGTACAAGTTGACATGTCCAAAACGAGCTTTAAAACGTTGGTGCAGGGGGGGAGGGGGGGAAGGAGAAGGATTGGGATTGGGGGGGAGGGGGGAGGATGGGAAGGGATGTGAAGGGTAAACCAAAGGAGGAGGCTGCAATGCTTGGTAAGAAATGGACGCATTATCCTGCCCATGTAATTGTAACCCCTCTGTACAGTATGTTCACAAATAAAATTAAATTAAATTAAAAAAAAAACAAATGCAAGCCTAGTTTCAAATTATGATCCACATCTTGAGTGGCTAGTATTACAGGTGTATACTGCTACGTTTGGCTGAGAATCATCCCTTTGTTCAGCATTATATCCACACTGTGTATGCTACCTGCCCCAAAGTCATTCAGTAGCCTTATTGGTTAATGGAAGTTGTATTACAAGGCTTGAATCCAAGACAGTGGGACAGAAAGCAGAGACAAAGAGATACAGACAGAGACACAGAGAGAGATGATAGAGACAGAGAACAACAACATTCACAAAGATTGTATTACAGTATATTGCTGTAATTGTTCTATTTTGTGATTAACCATTGTTGATTCTTACTATGCATAATTGCAAATTGAGCTTTATCACAGGAAAACAATATATATGTATATAGAGATATGTACATACCTATATATGTACATGTATATAGATATGTACATATCTCTATATACATATATATGAAGAGTTCCACACTGTCTGCTGTCTTAGGTACCCATGAGGATCTTTACAATGTACCCCCTGTGACTAAGGAGGGAATTCTGTACTTAGCATCTCCTTCCCAGTGCTGTGATATGGAAGGAACAGTTGGCAAAGGCATAAAAAATTGTAAGAGGGAAACAAACAGACTGTGGCGGTCTAGATGAAGAGGTTTTAAAATAAAAGGTAGCATTTAACAAACCAGAGTGTATTCCTATCGTGGAGATTTAGTCCATGAACTCAAGGAAGATTGCCATGGGAAGAATAAGCACTTTGGATCTACTTCAGAACATGTGACTATAAGTAATAACATATCCTATATTTTGAAATTACTGTCAATGTTCTCACTACAAAAAAAAATCAAGTGAGGTGATAGACATATTACCATTTGATGTAATCCTTTCTTCCACAATGGAGGCATAGATCAAAATATGGCACTGTACCCTTGTATATGTGCTTTTTAAATGTTTTATTGCTATTTTCCAGGGAAAATTTCAGAGAAAGAGATGTGAAAGGGAAGTTATTAAGGCCAAGGGGAAATGACACAATCAGGAAGCTTAGCTGTTCAGAAATATGTGTGGATTCTATGAATTGCATCAAACATGCCATATCCCTGATAACAGCCTGTGAGAATTTTCCCCTTCCCAACGGAATGTCTTTATAAGCTAAGTCAATGTTAGAAAAATCACAAAGGGCTGAAGGTAGAGCTTAAGTGGTAGAGCACCAACAGAACAAGCAGAGTGAGTATGAGGCACTGGGTTCCAACGCTGGTACTGGCAAAAAATAAACAAAATAAACACACGCACACATAAATTTAAATGTCTGAAAAGAATAGTCCCTCCCTTGGAGGGACTTAGGATATAGCTGATCAGCATGTTCGAATCTTTCCCAGCCCCCATCCCTGAGCAGAAAACCACAAAGTGAGAAATGTCCCCAGAGCTGTGCAGTTGGCTGGACTGTGTGTCTGCCCATTGGCTTGCACCCTCTGCTGAGCCCAGACTCACCAGGCTGCCTGCTACGTGCTCTCCACCTCCCCCACTGCCTGCAAGCTTCAGATCCTGTTGCCAAATTCAGGCCTTCCATGAGTGACACTAGAGATCTACTGTCACTAATTAGGTGTCCTAGTGAGAGAAAAGAAACTTTCCCCCATGCCTAGTCATTGGAAAAGAAATATTATCTTCAAAGAAAAGTCTTTACCTAAGATCTGAAGTGCAAGCATATTTGTCTTTTCTAGACTAACCTTGCCAGGAGATTTGAATTTAAATAAGGATTCTCTACAGTCTATTAATCTAGGATGGTGTGGTAGCAGAGACAGCCAGGGTAACTGAAGACCAAAGGGCTGAGGAACAGCATGATGGAGTCCATCCAGGACTGCAGATGCTTTCTTTGTTTCCCCTCAGTCCCTCCTCTGCTGGACTACTTCTGCTGTCCTGGAAGGAGGCTGGCCAGGGTCTGGTTTCACACACAGTGTGTCTCTTCTGCCTCAGAGCAGAGACAGAAGGTGGGCCTCAGGTAGAAACTGGCCTCCTGCTACTGCCCAGAGATCACATCTTGATCCTGACTCCATCTTTTAGCTTGTAGTTATTTTCCAGATAGTGTCTCTCACTTTTGCCTAGTGCTATCCTTAGACTATGATCCTCCTTCCTCCACCTTCTCCTGGGATCATTCCACTTGCTAACTGTACCAACTTCCTACCCTACAGATTATACTTGTTTCCACAGGAGGGGAGAAAGGGGGAAGAGGTTGCTCCTGGTCACACTCTCTTGGCCCTTAGTATTTGAGCCCCTTTTATTGTTGTTTTTCTCTGCTGCTTCTTTTTCCATGAACGTGTCTTCGTCTCTAGTAGCTACAAATAATTAATATAGTTGTCCTTCCATTTACTGAGTGCTAGGCCCCTCTTTATCTTTTCTTCTTGCCTTGACAACCTAGGTCACTCATGGAAGAGTCTGTACTGCCCCTCTCTCCATTCCTCTCCAGGCAGCATTTACTCTTCCTTCTCCGCCACCCATTAAGACTCTAAGGACCTCCTCCTTGTCAAGTCCAGTGTCACAGTTATATACCAAAAGGTCTCTTGGAAGCCAGGCATGGTGGCATATACATGACTTGTCAGCTACACAGAAGGCAAAGATGGAAGGACCATGGTTTGAGGCCAGACTGGGGAGAAAGTTAACAAACCAGGAGTAATAGTATATATCTAATCCTAGCTTAGGCGGAGGTGGAGGTATGAGGACAAAAGTGAGAGACACTATCTGAAAAGCAAGTACAAAGCTAAAACCATTTGGGGATATGGCTCCCGTGGTAGAACACTTGCCTATCAAGGTCAAGGCCCTGGGTTCTAAGTGTACTACTGCAAAAAAAAAAGTTCACTTCCCCTAAGCAAGCAAACTCCTCAGCTGGTCTTCCATCCATTCCTGCCACCCTCATTGAAGACCTTCTCATCCTTCTTCATTCCGAGTCTTAGTAACAAAACCATCACCTCTCTATCTTTTCCATGGTGACTGCCACACTCTAGTGACTGCTTTTTTGATCCATTATAGACTACTTCAGTATTTCAGGGTGAAGGGAATAGAGGGAAAAAACTCAGCTCAAGCTCCACCCTGGCCTCTCTACACATCTTCCACAAATACAGACTTGCAAACAGCTCTCCTTCTTATTTTCTAAGAAAGATAAAGCACAAGTGTTAATTTGGCATAACAGTGTATCATGGTCTTATCTTCATCTGTGTGAAAAGCTCAGTTTTAAAGAGCATCAACCCCAGAGCTCTAGCATAAAGTGCTACCTAAAATCATGTTCTTCATATCCCCGGGTTTTACTTGCCCAGACCCAGGTAATTTAGGGGTAATTATAACAGAATTCACAGGGTGTCAGAAACATCAGATGTGTTGAGGTATGTGAAAGTTTTAGAACATCACCTGACACAAAGGAATGTTGTGTATAGTTGTTGAAGTGTGGATGGCCTGCCTACTGTCTCCTGTGATCTCTCTTCTTCATGCACTCGTATCAGTATTCCCTTCAGTTGTAATCAACAGCAGACAGATCCTTGCCCATCACAGTGGCTTACCCACCCCCATGTCTTTACTTGAGATCCCTTTATTTATTTATTTATTTATTTATCTATTTTACTTTTTATGTTTTGTCAGTCATGGGGCTTGAACGCTGGGCCTGGGTGCTGTCCCTCAGCTCTTCAGCTCAAGGTGCTTTAGTCCTTGAGCCACAGTGCCACTTCCGGTTTTCTGGTAGTTTATTAGAGATAAGAGTCTCATGGACTTTCCTGTCCAGGCTGGCTTTGAACCACAATCCTCAGATCTCAGCCTCCTCAGTAGCTAGGATTACAGATGTGAGCCATTGACACCCAGCTTGAGCATCCTTTATTAACCAAATAAACTCCTCTTTACTACCCAGGACTTGAACCTTCTGGGAAGCCTTCCCCCTAAACCAGCCCTCTTCAATGCCAGAGGCACCACAAATGAATTTCTCTTTTAACTTGCTTCATTTCAATTAATTGTTTTTTTAAAGCCCCAGAGTTGTTCTTTTGGAGTGCTCATCACGCCAATCCCCATGGTACTTACACATAGTCTCTTATTTAAACAGCAGACCTACCATACGTTTGCCATTCTTCCCACTCCAGGAGGCTCTTTATGGCCAGGAATCCTGTCCTGATCATCTTTGAATCTCCAGCATACTTAAGATGCCTGGTACACACATTTTAGGCCACAAAGCAAACTTGTCTAAATTCAGAAACATTGAAGTTATACCTTGCATTCTCTCTGACCACAAGGGAATAAAATTAGAACTCAACACCAAAAGCCACCAAAGAAAGTCCGGTATCACATGGAGGCTGAACAACACACTGCTGAATCATGAGTGGGTCATGGAAGAGATTAGAAAGGAAATTCAAATGTTCATGCTATTCAACAAAAATGAACACACAAAATACCAGCTCCTCTGGGACACAGCAAAGGCTGTACTCAGAGGCAAGTTTATAGCTCTGAGCTCCTACATCAACAAATTGGAGAGATCTGAAACTAACAATTTAATGACACATCTAAACCTCCTTGAAAAAGAGCAGCAAGATAAACCCCAATCCAGTAGACGGAAAGAAATAATCAAAATTAAATCAGAATTAAATGAATTAGAATCCAAAAAAACTATAGAAAGAATCAACAAAACAAAGAGTTGGTTCTTCGAAAAACTTAACAAAATTGACAGACCCTTAGCAAATCTTATCAGAAAAAGAAGAGAACACACCCAAATTAATAAACTCAGAGATGAGAATGGAAACATCACCACGGAAACAACCAAGATTCAGAACATTATAAGGGAATACTTCTCAAAACTTTATGCTAATAAGTTTGAGAACTTGACAGAAATGGACCTCTTCCTAGCAAATATTGACATGCCAAAACTAAACCAAGATGAGGTAAACTATCTTAACAGGCCCATATCAAGCATTGAAATAGAAACAGCAATAAGAGACCTCCCAGCTAAGAAAAGTCCAGGACCAGATGGTTTTACAGCGGAATTTTACAAGGCCTTCAAAGCAGAGCTCACACCAATTCTCCTCCAACTCTTCAATGAAATTGAAAGAGAAAGCTCACTACCGAACACATTCTATGAAGCCATCATAACCCTCATCCCAAAACCAGGCAGGGACTCATCAAAGAAAGAGAACTATAGACCCATTTCTTTGATGAACATTGATGCAAAACTTCTCAACAAAATTTTGGCCAACCGACTTCAACAATTCATCCAAAAAATCATACACCACGATCAAACAGGATTCATTTCAGGGATGCAAAGCTGGTTCAATATACGCAAATCAATTAATATTATTCATCACATCAACAGGAGCAAGAATAAGAACCACATGGTTATCTCAATAGATGCAGAAAAAGCATTCGACAAGATCCAACACCCCTTTATGATGAAGGTTTTGGAAAAATTAGGAATCCATGGAACATTCCTCAATACAATAAAGGCTGTATATGACAAACCTACAGCCAGCATTATACTCAATGGTGAAAAACTAAAGCCATTTCCTCTTAACTCAGGAAGAAGACAAGGATGCCCACTCTCTCCACTTCTCTTCAATCTAGTATTAGAATGCCTAGCTATAGCAATAAGACAAGATGCAGACATAAAGGGGATCCAAATAGGGAAAGAAGAAATAAAACTCTCCCTCTTTGCAGATGACATGATCTTGTATTTAAAGAATCCCATACATAGACTCCACTCCCAAATTACTCAAGCTGATTCAAAACTTTGGCAAAGTAGCAGGTTATAAAATTAACCCCCAAAAATCAATGGCTTTTCTGTATGCCAACAATGAGAAAAGTGTGGCTGAAATTAGGAAAGCAACTCCATTTGTAATAGCCCCACAAAAAATAAAATACCTAGGAATTAACTTAACTAAAGAAGTGAAGGACCTCTATGATGAAAACTTTAAAATCTTGAAAAAGGAAATCAACACAGAACTTAAAAAATGGCAAAACCTCCCATGCTCCTGGATTGGAAAGATTAGCATCGTGAAAATGGCAATACTTCCCAAGGCTATCTACAAATTCAACGCAATACCTATCAAAATTCCACCCTCATTCTTCAAGGAAATAGAAGAGGCAATCCAAAAATTCATATGGAACAAGACCCCGAATAGCAAAAACGCTCCTCAACGGAAAGAACACTGCTGGAGGAATATCAATACCAAATTTCAAACTCTACTATAAAGCCATAGTAATCAAAACAGCTTGGTATTGGCATAAGAAGAGACCTCAGGACCAATGGAATAGAATTGAAAACCCAGAAATGAACCTACAGACCTATAGCCATCTAATCTTCGATAAGGGAGCTAAAACAATAGAATGGAAGACAGACAGCCTCTTCAGTAAATGGTGCTGACAAAACTGGTTAACTACATGTAGAAAACTAAAGCTAGATCCTTATATATCACCCTGCACCAGAATCAACTCCAAATGGATCAAAGACCTTAAACTCAAAGCAGACACTCTGAAAACATTACAGGATGGAATAGGAGAAACCCTGGGTCTCCTTGGCTCAGGCCGAAATTTTCTGATTAGAGACCCGGAAACACAACAAATCAAAGAAAGGTTAGACAAATGGGATTGTATAAGGTTGCAGAGCTTCTGCAGGGCAAATGACATAGCTAGCAAGATCAATAGAAAGCCCACGGACTGGGAGAAGATCTTTACTAGCCATACAACGGACAAGAGTCTCATATCTAAAATATACTTGGAACTCAAAAAATTAAACCACCCAAAAACAAATCCTCAAAGAAACAACTGCCCAATAAGTAAGTGGACGAAAGACTTAAAGAGAAGCTTCTCTGAAGAAGAAAGAAGGATGGCCAATAGACACATGAAGAAATGTTCAACATCCCTAGCCATAAAAGAAATGCAAATCAAAACAACATTGAGATATCACCTCACTCCAGTTAGAACAGCAAAAATTAAGAACTCTAACAACAACAGATGCTGGAGGGGATGTGGACAGAAAGGAACCTTACTTCATTGTTGGTGGGAATGTAAACTTGTTCAACCACTTTGGAAAGCAGTATGGAGGTTCCTCAAAAGACTCCACATAGAGCTCCCCAATGACCCAGCAATCCCACATTTGGGCATTTACCCAAATGATCACAAACAAGGCCACACTAAAGCTTCCAGCACAACTATGTTTATTGCAGCATTATTTACCATAGCTAAGATATGGAACCAACCCAGATGCCCCTCAGTAGATGAATGGATCAAGAAGATGTGGTATATATACACAATGGAATTCTATGCCTCCATCAGAAAGAATGACATTGCCCCATTTGTTAGGAAATGGAAAGGCTTGGAAAAAATTATATTAAGTGAAGTAAGCCAGGCCCAAAGAAACATAGGTCCCATGGTTTCCCTTATTTGCAATATCTAGTATAGGTATGAGTCAAGCGGAAAAAGTCAGAGAATGTGATGTTAGGAAAACGAACCCTCAAATATGTATTTTAATGTTTTTGTTTCTTTCATGCATGTGTTTCTAACGCATTTATAAGATTATTTCTTTGTTGCTTTGTATGTCCCTCCCCCACAGTGTAACCCCCGCTTTCACTATATTTGATGTCAGTATAACATGTGGAGGAGACGGGGACAAACAAGTCGTTTAAGGATTCAGGTGGACCTGTTGCAACAATGAGAAGTACAAAATGTCATGTCAAAACCAGCTTTACAATGTCGGTGGGGGGGGGGTATGATTGGGTGGGGGGGAGGGGGGAGGCTGGGAAGGGAGGTGAAGGGTAAACAAAGGAGGAGGCTGCAATGCTTGGTAAGAAATGTATGCATTATCCTGCCCATGTAATTGTAACCCCTCTGTACAGTATGTTCTCAAATAAAATAAAATTAAAAAAAAAAAAAGATGCCTGGTACATTGTGGGAATATGATTAAATTAGCATGTCTTAATAAAACCAATCAGAACTGGGCTGTACTCAGAGAGAAGGAAAACATACAAACTATTGACATTGAGAGGTATTTAGGGAAAGGTTGGATAAGTCCTTGGATCTGAAAGTCAACAGTGCTATAAGCAAAGACTATATAACTGCCTCACCCCATCATCAAATATTATTACTATATGAACGTTTTCTATAGTGCTCAGAGGTTAATGTGCTCTCATCTGATTCTGTATTGTCATATAATCTCAGGTCTTTACAAGGACACACTAATACAGTTCACGATGACATTTTATTCTGTGCTCTCACTTCAAGGGTCAAATGCAAACTTCTGAGAAGTTTTGCAAGGTCCTCACATCATGAGCTGCCATCTTTGGTGAAGGGCAAAGAGCTCTGATGACCTATTCTCTTTGTAACACCAGATGCAAATGCCACAAATTATAGAGGTTTATAATCAGCAATAAATATTATAGTTTCTGTGGCAATGGTCTCAGAGCATAAAAACAAATAAGTATTGCTTCATCGTTGCAACAGAATTTGGTTTTATAAATCAGATCTAGGTAAAAGGAGTTCTGAGTTAAATAGCCCAATTTCAGCTCACTTTTCTCCCACACTTCTAGTACATAGAAAATTATGTACAATTCAGCTATAAAAAAATGGTTAAGATCAAAACTGTTCAACACATTAAGGAAAACCAGCCTGGGTGACCTTGAAGCTGACCTTGACAGATGGTTAGCAACAACCAGACATGCTAGTGTCCTTAACAGGTGTCAGTGGGAATAGATCAGTTCATCAAACTTATCTGGAATTCCAGGCTAACTCTGACAGCTTCCAGCCCAGCTTAGTGCATCCCAGAAATCTAAAACTTAGCATCTGATTCTTTGGAGGACTGTATATGGTGGGAAGAGTAACCTCCTAGTGGTTGTGTTTTCTCAGGAACTACCACTGCTGGAATGAAGCTTGGATGACAAGGCCTGACCTTCCTGTTGGATTTGGGGGCTGGCAAGCTGTGGACAGCACTCCCCAGGAAAACAGTGATGGTAAAACTACCTCTTCCCTCCCTCAGGGAAGTTGTTTCTCTGCTGACCTTATTTCAATTATGTTTTCACTTGGTTGCATGGGAAGCATGCTTATTGGGAACCAACAGCAGTAATATGTTTTCTGGATAATATTAACTGCCTGTCAATCAGGTTTCCATTCATTTTAATAGTCAGCTTTACCCTGATTGTTTTACAACTTTTGGGAAAGGAATATAAAACTTAACCCATATAATTCATCTACTCTTGCTTTGATAAGCAGTTCTGAAAAGTACAGAAAAATATATCTGTGTAAGCATTTTTTTTACTTGGCTATAAAATATACTTTAGCCCTCTCTGGTTTAAAGTGATAAGATATAAGGCTGTAGAAGAAAATAAAGAACTTGATAAATAATTATAAATCATCCTCCAAATTGTTGATCTCCCAGAGTCAGGTTTTTTTATGTTACACAATTCCTTTCAAAACTTGAGTGTTGCCAGTGTTTATCTTCTAACTTGCCAACTCTACTAAACAGTGAGCACTATGGTCCACCCCAGAATTTCAAAAAATCATACCCCAATTCTCCAACTCTACTTAATATGATGTTAAAATTACTGGACTGGGAAAATTGTATTTACCTGTGTCTATGTCCTCTGGTGTTAATCTAAGACAGTGGTGTTGATACATAGCCTGTGTGAACAGACATTCTGCACATATCAACAATGGAACAATATTGAAATACCCAATTCTAGGGAAGGAAGGTTAACACTTTCTGATGTAATAGATTGTTTCTCATGAGGAGACCTCAGAGGAGAGAGACTAATGGCAGGTAATCTCACTAACTATGGATAGATGGTTGAAATATAAAAAAAATTGTAAAAGTAGACATGAGCTTGCCAATTTCCTGGATGAACATTGGGCTTTGTCCAATCTATGTGATTAGTGTCCAGATTCTCCATCTAAACCTGACTTATGTCCATAATGTCCAACAAAACAAAAATTAGAACAAATGGATACAACGCAACCACCTGACAATATGTCAACATTCTCAACATATCAGATCTCAGTTGAAAAAGGGACAAACACTGCAGAAACCCACAGAGTGGCACAAACACTCAAGTATATGTCTATAGGTAGCAGAATAGATAAAGGAATAGTGTTGTCCCACAATCTTTGTTCTTTTCCTAGCTTTAATTTTTGGCTTGACTAGGCATTTTATACATTGAGCATGTGCCCTCTCTTGGCATAGAAAGCATTTGGGCAATATCAATAATGAAGCTGGACACAGCTGGTTCAAGCTTATCATCCTAGCTCCTTGAGAGGTTGAGGGTAGGAATATTATGGTTCTAGAGCAATCCAGGCCAAGAAGCTGGTGAGAAACATTCCCAACCCATAAAATATAGTAATATGCACTTGTCATTTCATGGGAGGCTGAGAATAAAAGGATTATAGTTCCCAACCGGCCCAGGAAGAAAACTCAACTCTATTTCAGCAGAGAGAAGTTGGGCATGATGGTTTATGCCTATTATATCAGCACCACCATCTTCAACGGGAATCCTAAAATAAGCAGGTGTAGACTGAGATCCAAGTGTGTACCTGAGCAGGAAGCCAGATCCTAACTTAAAAATAACCACTACATTGTCAGGTACCAGTGGCTTATGTCTGTAATTCTAGCTAATCAGGAGGCTGAGACCTAAGGCTCAAGGTTCAAGGCCAGCCCAGGCAGAAAAGTCCATGACACTCTTATCTCTAATAAACCTCCAAAAAGTCAGAAGTAGAGCTGCGGTTCAAGTAGTATAGAGCTAGCCTTAAGGGGAAACAAAGCTCAGGACAGTGCCAAGGCCTTGAATTCAAGTCTCAGGATGAGCACAAAAATAAATAGTTAAATAAATAGTACAAAAAAGGCTTCAGAGGTGGCTCAGAGCTAATATCTGCTTAGCAAACTCAAGGTACTGAGTCCAAACTTCAATACCACTAAAAAACATCCATCTGTGGTGAAGCTGAGGAACACTGGTGTTTGTAGACCCACTTTGCTGTTGTGTATAGCTGCCCAGAACATAGGCAGAATTAGAAATGACACACTCACACCTTCCTCCTCTGTGTGATCCAGGTATGTACCGCTGTGGCCCAGCCTCTGTTCAAGCTGTTAAGCATGGCCATGTCTGCTTCCAGTTTGATGCTCCTTTTGTTTTTGCTGAGGTAAGTCAAATGCTTCTGGAAGGAGTGTTTTCCTCTGGACCTCTTAGCCCATGAAGCAATTCAACAGTTACCCATGTACACAGCATATGTGTCATGTTCATAAAAATCAGCTAGACATCATTCCTAGACATCAGATTCTTCATATTAAATACATTTCTTAATATTTTCCCTTGATAGTTTAAGGTGGGTTTTGTTATTCTTCCTGATAAGCAAATGATTTACAACCTTAGTTTAATTCTTTGCACCTGGGAACTAACTGCCAGCAACAGCTTCAGAGAAATTGACTAACTGGATCATTCAACCAAAATTCAGTAGAAATGTCCACGGATGTAAATTTCAGAGTATCTGACTTTTCTCTAAGACCAGCTCCCAATCTACACAAAATAAAAGACACACACAACCCAAACCCAGGTCTTTGGACACTGCCATTCTCTCACCAGGAGGAGGGAGGGGCTCCAAAGGGCTGCTCCAAAAGAGGAATGTAGCTCACTGAATGGGTCCATATGGACACTTGGATGAGAGATCTGAAATTCCACAACTGTTCAGGGGCTAGAAGCAGAAGAAGCAATTAGAGGATGCTCCAAAGAGAATGCTGAATATCAAATTAAATGTGAGAGATGTCAGGTAATGGAGAATGGGAGACTGCTGGCAGAGAGATTGGCATTTGAAAGGCTAAAGGCATAATTCCACCCAGGTGTATTTGCATCAAGAAACATGTGTAGTTGAGTTCTTGCTATGTAATCATTTTTCCTATATTTTGATGCTCTTAGTGGTCCTATAAGGTGAGTATGTAATTGTCCCCATTCAACAGAAAGGAAAACCAAGGCAAAGAATGATTAAATAAGTTTTATAATCAACTAGCTAGTAAATAATAGTGCTAACTTCAGGAGCCAGCTAGATGCCTAAGTTCAGGCAGGTAACCATTCTACGCACCCATGCTCAGGAGTGAGTGTTTACTATGAGTTTGCCTCAGGCCCTGTGCTGTGGGGATCTTACAAACCCTCAGGAAGCGTAACTCTTGGTTGAGGTGACAAGTAAGTACATCGACCAACCAAGAGTAAAATGATCACATGGCAAAATAATTCCATGGGTCTAATTGTCAGTTAAGCGGCACCGCCAACATACAGTCTGCATTTACTCAGGAAGTTGCTTTAACAGAGAAGTGGGAGCTGAAGTGGGAGCGCAGAGACCACAGGATGCTGTCTAAGCAAGGAGGCTCACCTGGGAACAATGATATATACAGATCTAAGAAGCACAGACACTGTCAGAACAGAGGGTCCCTCACCTACAGTAGTTCCGCTTAAAATTTTTCTGACTTCATAATGGTGCAGAAGGGATCAAACTTGGGTGAAAACTGCTCTTCAAATTTCAATCTCAGATTATTTCCTGGACTACCTATAGGGTGGTACCCATCTGGTGGACAGCTGTCAGCCTGATGCACATGAGGGAACATACTGTTCATGGCCAACACTGTAGTAGGCTTATCATGAAATAATCCTGTGTGGACATAGTGCTCTGAGCATAACACTGTGGGGGTAGCAGAAGGAGAGATGGTCATTCCGGCAAAGGAGGTTAGACAGAAATCTGAGGAAGGAACGCTAGGCAGAGAGGATGGCTTGTGTGGACATTTGAATGCTTTGCGGCAGCTAGAACACCAGTGATGCATCAGGTGTCTAAGATAAAAGCTGAAGGACGTTTACATAGAGAAATTAGTTCTGAAATTGTCTCTTCATCTTGTAAGCCAGGGACTGCCATCACTAAGGCAGGCATAAATTAGGATGCTAGCAGCCTAGGCAACACAGGATAGATGGAATTAACATCAGAGATGGGAGACCAAGCAGAGGACTGGGTATCGTCCATGGCAGAGAAGAAGGGTATGAACCAGAACAATGACAGGAAAGGTGGAGGTGGGATGGGATTGAGGTTTGTGGGAAGTGAAGTACACATCTGTATTTAGACATCAGAACAGGGAGTTTGAAATACACAAAAGGAACCATCTTTCACTGAACCTGCCATTAGAGTTTCTAGAATCCTTAGGGAGATCAGGCTTACTGTATTTGGTGTCTTAGCTATTTGATTTCACTTTGAGATCTGAAGGTTTGTTGAAACCTTCCCAGTTGTCATCTGACAGTTTATAATGCTCTGAGAACCTCTTAATGGGAAAGCACTCTAAACCCCATAGTGATTTCTTCTAATATTTTTAGTATGTCTTATTGCTGTGGAGTAGTGAGGAAGGCCCTTCTTGGCAAGCAAATGGTTTAGTAGCCATTAGTGCAAGGGATTTTTGCTATTATTAAATATAGACGGGGTGTTAGAAATGTCATCAGAATTTGCAGATTATAATTACTCCTCTCTTGTGTGCTGCTGAAGCTTGTCTGATAGAAGGTGCAGTTCATTGTTTTGGCCTGAGTTGAGCTCCAGAGCCAAGCCATTTGTAAGAGATGTATACACTGTTGGAAATGTTTGGGCATCTTTTGTCAAGGGTGTCTTTGGGGGATATAGTAAGTGACTTCAGTAAGAATCTTTATGACTGATTAGGCTGAGAGGCTCCTTCCTCTCCTACTTCTTATGCATCATCATCATCATCATCATCATCAAGCCTCTTCCCACTCCACCTACATCAGCAGGAGTTTGTCCATTCTTGCCTCTGAGTATGCTGACTTCCGGGTCATTCTTCACCCATTTCCAGTAGCATCCTGTTCATTGACTCTTTTTTGTTTGCTTTGTTTGTTTTATTTGTTTTGTTTTTCTAGGACCTTGGTCTGTTTGGAAGATAAAACCTGAAAGAAAGAGTATGTATGCAAAGTGTTCTCCCTTCTGGTTCTTTTTTTCAGTGGGCAGAAAGGGATGAGAAGGGGGGCGGATACTTTCTGAGCATGCTCTGTTCTCTGACTCCACCCTCCTTAGCCCCGCTGTACTATAGTGAGTTCTTCTAGTTCCAAAAGGCCATTTGATGTTTCTCTTCCCAACTCATGATAGCTCAAGGTCTTTAGGGAATCAGATGGAGTTGGAAATAGTGATGTACATCTGGGAGGTAGAGATAGGAGGATACCAGTTTGAGGCCAGCTCAGGCAAAAGTTATCAAGACTATATCCTAAAAAGCAGAGGCCAGGCACTGGTGTCTCACACCTGTACTGTAATCTAGCTACTCAGGAGGCTGAGATTTAAGGATCATAATTTGAAGCCAGACCAGGCAGGAAAGTCTGTGAGACTCTTATCTCCAGTTAACCACCAGGGAAACAAAGCTGGAAATAGATTTGTGGCTCAAGTGGTAGAGCACTAGCCTTGGACAGAAAAAGCTAAAGGCCAGTGCCCACAAACTAAAAGTGAAAGCAGCAGCAAGGTTCCAGGGGTAGAGCATTTATCCAGCTAGTTCAAAATCCTCAGTTCAATTCTCAGTATGAGAGTGTGTGTGTGTGTGTGCTCTGAAAGTCTGGAGTCTCTAAGTCTCCATGTTCACCAAGCAGCCAGAAGCTCTTAGTGAAGAATATACTGCTTCTGAAAAAAGGCAGTTCTCTTCTTCCTTAACTTCTAATTGGCTCTTGGAACCCTTTTCCCTAATTCCCCCCCAAACTAGACCACAAGTCCATATACCATGCACCTATGGATGGTACACCCACACCCCAGGCTGGGGTGACTCACAGCAGTAGTGGCTGGCTCCTCAAGGCCTCATTGCCCCTCTCTCCACATCCATGGCTCCAGAGCTCTACCTCCCCTGGCTCTGGGATGTCAAGTCTCTGTATCCAACCTGTGCAAGTCCTCCTCTGGAGATTTTTGCCTCTCAATTTAAACCTATTTGTCTTGCGACCAGACATAGATCATTTTTTTAAGCGTCTCTCATACAGATAAAAAACAATGTGTCCGTGTGTTCAAATAATGCATAAAATTCTCTCTTAACCTTCTTCATGCGTTTTTCCAGAAATACCTTCAAAAAGATCACTTATCCAGCTCCTTTTGCAATCCTCATCATTACCCTGTGAGCTCTGCACAGGACCGAGCTCTGTGAAGTCACCTCCTGCCTTATCTCACTGTTCTTTCTCCTACCCTTCTGTCTACTCTCCACTTATCAGCCAGAATTGTCCTTGAAACTGTAAATCAAATATGTCACAAGTCTGCCTTGAAAGTTCCAGTGGGTTCCTGTCATCCTTAAAATAAAATTGAACAGAAACTGGGCCCAAGATTGGATCCCATCCTTTTCCTCCTTTCCTCTATCCCTACACACCTTTTTGCTCTTCTAGAAGCATCCAAACATGTTCTTACATAGAGCGAATCCTTTCTCTAGGAAAGCTAACCCTTCCCCTGTCACATTATCATCTTGCGGTGGAAGAAAAACCTATTCTGCCCCCTCACTACATCCAGCATCACTTCAAAGAGGCTTCCATTGGCTCCACTCCAACAGAAAAGATCTTTATCTACCTTGTTTTTATCTCTTCCCCAGCCTTGGTGCTGGTTTTTACCCTTCTAGAATAGAAACTCCTTGAAAGTAGAGTATGTTGTATCCTCATTGCTGAGATCAGAGTCTGGTACATAACAGGCATCAATAAATATTTGTTCAATGGATGAGTCAGGTAAACAAGCTGGTGTTGGGTGCACTTTGTCTCAAAGATGGAGGCTTAGTCAAAGGGGAAGAGGAGGTGGTTGTGTGAAGTAGCAGAGGCAACCCTGACACCCACAGGCTGAAGAAAGGACAAGTGTAGGGCTGGGCATTTTACAATTGTACCCAGCAGGCCCTCCAGTGCCTATGGGCATCCATATGACCCAGAGAGGTAGTGCTTTCTCTGCTGGGCCTGCAGCCAAGTTCTCCCCTCCTGGGAACAAACGGACAAACCAAATCAAGCCCTGGCTTTTGTCATGAAAATGAAGAGACTTCTTCATCCCTGCCAGAGAACTCAACATCGGCACACCATGGTTACCTTCATGTCTGTGGGAATGAGGTGAAGTTTGAAGAGGCCCTCCAACTCCTGAGGACACAAACCACTCTCACTGAATCCCCAGATCCCCAAGCAATGGCTCAGGCTGCATAGGAAGTACTAGTGTCTGCAGAAAAGGGCACGAAGTGACCTTGTGAATAGTGCACCCTATGCACTGGATTTTACATCAGGAGGCCCAAGTTCAGAGCAGCCATAGCCCTATCAGATGGTTGTGGAGGCTCCTTTCCATTCAAAAGAAGGAAAAGAAATTAGCCCGAAGCATAGAACTGTCATGTGTGATACTGATCTGCCAACCAGTTTCAATAATTCCCCTAAAGTTGTACAGTAATATCCAGTTCCTGCACTTAACTACTGATCTCCTATGATCAGTTAACTTAAGGCTGATCATGGGTACTTTTGCAAGCCCCTAAATGCTCACCCTTAATCTAGGATAGAGAATCACTCTACTAGCAACTGAAACCCAAAAGAAAGCTTCTTGATGTTCATTGGGGAATAGTGTCCCTCCACCTCTTCCCTACAACATAAAAATACAAAAACTCAGCAGTTTCTTCCCATCTCTTACCTCAAAACATAGAGTTCTAGAGCTGGCTTGAGATTTTTAGATTCAACCAATTTCTTGAGCCAAGGGGGAGGCAAGAATTTAGCCACTTACCTGTTTCACCTTGTCTCCCTACAAAACCACTAGCTATGTAAGGGCTGTTATTAAGGATATGAGCACCATTGATATAATTGGCAAGTGGAAGAGATAGCTATTTATGCTTGCATGGTCTCTCCTGAGGCAGTGCCCAAGTCAGGCAGTTCATTGAACGTTTCCTTAACAGTTTTTCCCCTAATAGATACATATTCCTTAAGAAACTGCTCTGCATTCTCCTGTCCTGGTTCCTGAGTTCATATTTTAGCCTTTCAGAGAAGCCTTGGCTTCTCTGCCAAGGGGCAGGACCCCCATTTGTATCTTCAGACATCTGGGGCTCAAACCAAAGCTTAAATAAGATAAAGCTCTTTATTCTTCAAGATCATATGGAAGAGAAAATATGCTATGAAGGTCAAGAGAATGGGCCATAGGCCAGTCCAAGATGAAGGCCAAGGAAATGGGGCCCAGCCCAGAGCAAAGAAAAAAATATATGTATAGATAGATAGATAGATAGATAGATAGATAGATAGATAGATAGATAGATAGATAGATAGATAGAGCGGGAGGAAGAGAGAGAGGAAGAGAGATAATATATACATTACATATATCATAAAGGTCATATGTATGTATATAATATAGATAATAGCCTTGGGTGATGGTCAAGTAGGATGGGCTAGCTAGGGTGGAGATGGAGAGACATAGCTATGAGCTAGCTCAAGGCTTCAGGGTTCATCCCTCTCCCCTAGCACCAGGTCACATGACGACAACACTTTATTTGATTCTTGTGAGTCTTGATGCTACCATTTTAAAATATGGATAATAATGTAGTCCTCACAACATTGTCGCTTGAAGTTTGTACTAAACTATTTACATGATGTCCTTGAAACACTATGGCCATCAAGTAATTGTCAGCTATCACCTTTATAGTAAGGATCGGACTTTTCGTCAATTCAGAACATTTCGTGAGAAAGTGGAGGGAAGTTGTTCTTTTTAACCTTCAAAAAACTAGGACTATCCCATCATAATAGCCATGCCAAGTTTTAGTTCATTATGAAATGTTCACATCTTGGATCTTAGCTCATTGTGGCCTAAAAAGTTCCTATGAAATCTAAAGTCTGAGTAATTTTCATGTTCAAGAAAGTTCAGAGAGATTAACATGCCTTTCTACAAAAGCACACCCAAGATCACAGCGCAGGTTTCTTGCAACTACTCCTAATGTTTCTCCTAGGACCTTCTTGAAAAGCTTGGTACCTGCATATTCCTCTGGTTTTCACTGCCTTCCTTCCATCCACTTGATAGCTCACAAACTCCTATGCATCTTACATGTTCTAACTCAACTGTTATTTTCTGTCCAACCCCACTCCATACCTCTTAGAGTTTTTCGGGGTTATTGTCTCAAGATACTTATAATCCTGTATGACAGGGCTTCTCAGAACTAACTGTTCCTTAGAATCATATAAGACTTCTTTTAAAATAGTATAAAAAAGAAAAAACTATTATAAATTTAGAGCCCCCTCTAAGACATCTTTAATTAAGTACACCCTTTGTTTTTGTTTGTTTCTCTTTTTTTGGAAGTGTTCTGGTGATCTAATGTACCAGTATCAAACTTATTATGCAAATCTTATCAAAAAGGGACCAGAAATATTTGTTGATTGCTAGACCTCCAGCACTTCGAATGCTGGTAATGCCACTAAATAATACATAGTTGTCAATAACTTACTGGGTGTTAGTTCTATGCAGGCACACTCATAAGTAGCTTTTTGCATTTATTTCACTTATTTCTGCCAGTCACCCTATGGGGAAGGAGCTGTTATTACCCTACTTAAAAAGAAGAAAGCTGAAACTGGGAGGTAGACAAAGCATGTGGTATCCACATCCATGACCGTTATCCCTGCTGGTCATGTATCCTACCTGCTCCCATGCTGAGAGAAGGGGAACCTTCAAGAAATTTGTTATGAAAACATGATCAGTGAATCTGGGGAAATCAAGATGCAGACATGGGTCTGGGCATTGTCTCTAGAAAGTAGAATGGGAAAGAAGAGTACTGGCAAAACTTGCAGCTCAGCCAGCATGGTCCCAAGATGCTATTTCAAAGTCCCACAGCTAGCATATTTTAATTTCTGAAGCACAGAAAATTGCCTGAAATGCTTCTTTTTCTTAATTAAGATACTTTTGGCTGCAAGTAACACAATTAATATGACTGAAAAGTTGGGGTTTCCTTTTCTGTAAGAAGTCCAGAATTAGGCCATGCCAAGTTTGGCTGAGCCGTGGAATCCCATTACCAGCCCTGCAAGCTCCTCCCTTCTTTCTTCTCTGCCGGCTTCTCTTTGTTGACAGCAATTCTCATTACTATCCTCCTGTGGTTACTGTGGGAAAAGAGAAACTCTCTCCTTTAAAAAAAAAGTTATTGTTATTTTAAAGGTGATATATAGAGGGGATACAGTTACCTAAGTCAGGTAAAGAAGAGTACATTTCTTCTTGGACAGTGGCACCCCTTCCCTTTCTCTCTACCAGTTTTTCCCTCCCATTGTATGGTTCGTTGTACTATTGTTGCATTTGTTTATCCTTTGTCTCTCCATTTCTTCACTTTCCCTTACACTTCCAGAGACATGTAAATGAACAAACAGAAAAAGGAAAGAAAACAAAAACAGCACGAAAGAAAAAACAACTCTTGTTTTCAATTCCTGAAGTTCATTTCAATAAATGTTATTTTGTATGATCAGACACACATAGGCATTGTGCCTTTCTGTTCCTCTCCTGTGTGTGAATGTCTACAGAGCGCTCTCTCCTTTTGTAAAAAATTCTCTTCAGCAGACCACATGGAAGACTTCTTTTCCTTCCTAGAAATCGGTCACACGGCCTCTGGCGGCTGGAAGGACCTCTGGGAAGGAAAGGAATGTCCATGGTGCTTCTCTCCTGGAGGAGTAGAACTTACTGAGAAGAAGGGAAAAAATGGCTGTTCTCAGGTACAACTAATGTTTCTAACCCAGCCATTCTTCACTTAATCTAGTCACAATGGTTCTAAAGTAGATTTCACCTTCAGAAAAACTTGTTAAATGAGCTTGGCCCTGTGAACCCAGTGCTGTTAGAGGAGAATCTCGGTTCTATGAATCATTTTTTTGTGAGTGTATCAGTACTGGGACTTGAACTCAGGGCCTGGGAACTGTCCATTAGCTTTTCGCTCAAGGCTGATTCCCTACCACCTGAGCCACAGCTCCAATTACAGCTTTTTGGTGGTTGATTGGAGATAAGTCTCACAGACTTTCTGTCCAGGGCTGGCTTCAAACCATGATTCTCAGATATCAGCCTCTTGAGTAGCTAGAATTACAGGCCATAAACCACCAATGCCCAACAACGCTGAGTCTTTCAATATCTACATTCTAGAAAGTTAGACTTTGGAGACAAGGAGTTCTTTTGGCTTTTGTTAATGAGACATAATGTTTGTACATCTTTATGGAGTAAATTATGATAATTTAATATGTGTATGCAGTGTGTAATAACCAAATGAGGGTAATAGCATTTCCATCTCTTCAAACATTAATTATTATGTGTTGGGAATGTCATACTCCTGTGGTCATTTTGAAATATATCAAAGATTATTTAAATTGTTACCTTATAGTACTAAAGAAAAACCAGAAGTAACTCCCTCATTCAATCATATTTTTAATGTCCCTTATTGTATTTCTTTCTGTCTTCTCTCTACACTCCCTTTCCAGTTTATAGTGAACCACTATTCCATTTCTCTATAAAAATCAACTTTTTAGTTTCTACAAGTGAGTGACATGTAATATTTGTTTTTCTGTGTTTAACTTACAATGAATGGCCTCCTGTTCCATCCATGCTGCTGCAAATTATACTGTATCATCAACAGCTGGATTTATATATGTCTTTTGTATCTGTATATTACCTGCTGATGGGCATTTGGGTTGATTCTGTATTTTAGCTGTTATGATCGGTGCTGCACCTAGCTATGAGGACATTTTGGAATGACTAACACTTTCTTCTTCTGTTTCAGGTCAACAGTGATGTCATTTACATCAGAGCTAAGAAAGATGGCACTCATGTGGTAGAGTCCGTGGATACCACACACATTGGGAAATTAATAGTGACCAAGAAAGTTGGAGAAGATGGAATAGAAGATATTACTGATACTTACAAATTCCAAGAAGGTAATTTGCTACAGCCATTTTGCTACAACTATTTTTTCCAATTTCATATAGTGTTTACTCTCTGTGAACCGGAATGTGTTCATGAGAATACATAGGCATTTGCAGTGTTTGGTGGGAAGAGTAGGAATGTAAACTCTCATGAGCAATGACACCCACATTGATGCTACCTTTTGTCGTTACATTTGCTTGCTTTGAGCAGAATCCCTTTTCACATGGCAAGTGCAATGAGTTGGCTTAAAGTTGTACCTATTTTAACAGAATACAGAATATGTCCTTCTTCATAAGAACCTTAATGTCTAATCATTTTGTCAGGAGAAAACCATATGGTAAATAATCATATTAGAAAATACTACATAACTTGTAGAAGATTAGTTCAATAATAGAAATTTAAATAACTATCTCATATTTATTGAGCACTTTGCAAATTATTTTTAATATATTATTTCACTGAATTTCTGTGGAAGCCAGATGATATAGATAATATAATATTAATAGTATAGTGCAATCTCACTAACTCAGGCCAACTAGATCAAAAACCAGTTTCAACCATAAAATAATGTTTTGGTGCATTTTTGTTCATTTTTGTTGTATAGAATATTTTAAATGGTGTTATTGAGTTCCTGCCCTCTCATTTAATACTAAGCCTCTCCACAATTGTTTTGGCACAAGGGATCCTGGCAGTGGGCACAACTCTTGTCCCGAGCGAAGAGCTAGGAGCACTATCTGGGGAAGGCTATAGGAACAAACAGGGTCACTATGAACTACTAGGAGACTCAGGAAAAGTAAAACTTGGCTAAAGCAAGCACAGAAAGTTGGATGGGGTTCTAAGCAATGGGGACACAGCCAAAGGTCATTGGCATGAAGCAGCCCAGATGTCTAAGCGTGAGGAGTCAAGCTCAGAATGCCTGGTGGCTAGAGACAGAGCTGCTCAAGGTCAGTGCCATCAGGAGGTGAGGTGTGGAGGGTCCTGATGGGATCTATTTTGCAAAGTATCCTTTCCCAAGGTTTTTAAGTGCAGAATTTATTTTAGTGAATGGATAAAAAGGACAAGTAATTAGCATATGCCTAAATATTCATCAGTATTCCTGATGTGCTAAGGAATATAGGATTTTTTTTAAATATTTTAGATGGTCTCCTTGCTCATATTTACAAAAGCAATTTGCACTATAAAGAAAAAGTTGACTGAACTGAGAACATGTGGGCATGGTGTTAGAAATTCAGACTTTTTATCGTAATGTGAACTAGTGAAATTTTACGGTTTTTGGGAAAAGGTTCATTCTTTTCTTTATTTGGCTATCACATAGATACAGAAAGTGTTTGATTGTGTTTTGTTTTTTTTTTTTCCTTTTTGACTTTTTCCTAAAAGAGAAATTAAAAAATAATATGTGCACAATTAAACAAACAAATAACTAAGCAAAGTCTTTTCAATATCGAGTTACAAACAGTTCTAGCAAGAAGAAAAGAGTACTGCATAGAAAATGTGAAAGAAATCAGTTTTGTAATTTCTCTCTATATATTTTAATAAGTTTTTTATTGTACAAATACTGTATAGCGGGGTTACAGTTACATGAGCAAGGTAATGAGTCCATTTCCTATCAAGCATTGTTGCCCCTCTCCACCCCCAACCCATGCCTAAATTGTAAAGTTTGTTTTTCAATACAAATATCCATTCAACAGCTTGCTCTTAACCAACCATCCTCAGCCCAGTGTTGTGTAGCTACAAGGCTGGAAAACGAGCTAGCTAGTAGCGGTGCAGTCCCATCTGCCCACCTAGCTGTAGAGGAAAATGGAATTCAGCCATCATCACATTGGCTGGACAGAGACTGTGGGACACAAAGGAAGACTCCCACCCACACTGGTCAGAGATAGCTTGTAGTGTTCACCATACTTTGGGCATAGTCTTGTGGCTGTGCTTATGTATGACTGTCAGATTAGAAATGAAGGAATAATTCATTCAGTGCTGACTCATGGCCTGACAGGTCCCTAAATGAGGTAGTAGGATACATCCATTTTTGTCTTGTCAACATGTTGAATGGACATTTCCTGTGTGCAGTGCTAAACACAGAACTCAGAGGATTGAAACACATCAAACTGAGTCCAAAAGATAAAAGGCAGATGGCACTGGGAAGAGAGCTCCCCAGGAAAAGACAAAAAAGAGGATCAGGGTATGAATTCCCCATTGAGTTGAGTTCAATCTGACTCAATTTCTCAACTTACTTAGCAGTCAGTAACAAGATGCTTTGTCAAAAATGCAGCAGAACACAGCTCTCATTAACTGTTGACCTTGGAGGTGACAGCGAACGTCAAATCAGGAGAGGACAGGATCCAATGCCAAGAGAGAAAAAATTTAAAAAACAAAACAAAAACACCCATAGACAAGGATTAAAACATAAAATGCACCAGCTCTCCATGAGGAAGACTTCGGAAGCTCACACAACCAGAATAGGACAAGAAAACAAAGCTCAAATGGAAGGCCATGTGTGTTCTGATATAACTAGAAAACCCCCTGAATCCACCTGAATAGTTGCAAGAGGTACTCCCTTTCTACAACATCATGCTTCTGAGCTGAGATTGAGCCCAGGTAGATAATAAGTCTCTTAATCAAGAGTGGTCTATTCATTTCACTTTCTACCTTTGCTAATGATGAAATGAACCACTACTTTGAGAAGGATATGGGGACTCTATCTGCATCTGGTGGGAAACATGGTCAATCATTGATGTCTGCCATGGGCACATAGGAAGGGCTAGCAGTGTTCTGGGCCATGCATTGGCCATGCTGATCCTCACAGCACATCTCTCATTCAGTTTCTCTGAATCCACAAATGCTGAATGTGGACACTCAAATACAGAGCTAAGTAAAACCATCAGAAATAACTTATTACCAGATTTAAAAATTAATTATTATTGAAACTGGAGCTGTGGCTGTGAGCAAAAAGGCCAAATGAGAGCTTGAGGCCCTGAATTTAAATCTCAGTACTGGCACCAAAAGAAAAGAATGGAAAAAAAAAGAAGGAAGGAAGGAATTAAAATTAGTTAAATTATCAAGTGAAAGATTATGAAGTAAAAGATTATTTTCCACTTCACTTAACACTTAAATACCAATTTAAAAACTTTTTTTGAAAATTAGGAAACTCCAAAACTATGAAAACCAGAATCCTGAAAACATTGTAAAACATTTGAAAAGTATATATGAGTTGTACAAGGAGAAGTTTCATTGTGACATTTACATACATATATACCATGTACTGGGGTCAAATTCACCTTCTCTCTCTTATCTCCCCAACACCTCCACGCTTTAAACAATTTCAACAGGTTTCATTGTCTATTTCCATGCATTGCTGTGAAGTATGTAGAACATTATACACCTTAATTTACCCTTTCTATTGGCTCTGCCCAACTGCTCTCACCGCCCCCATACCTAGTTCCCAACATAGCCTGTTTTCCTTTCATATAATTCATTTTTAGGAAGCCCACTGAAAGCTATTGAATAGCCTAAGGTAGGAGGGATGGGGAAGAACAGAGCAATAGATGGGTTAATCTAACTAAATTCTAATGTATGCATGTGTGAATTATCATGGTGAAGGCCCTCTGGATGATTTATATATACTAAAAACTAAAAAACGTTTACAGTGACACTATAGCTTCTTTTGTGACCGTGCCTCCATCTTGCTTCCTCTTTCTCCACTAATTCTTTACTTGGTCATTTTGTTCTCATCTCTCCTTTTTCTTTTCTTGGTCCAGTAGTGGGGCCTGAACTCTGGGCCTGGGCGCTGTCCCTCAGCTCTTCAGCTCAAGGCTAGCGCTCTACCACTTGAGCCACCTTCCCAGCCCTACATCTCTCTTTTTTCTATGTTCTCTTACATTCTACTTAAGTGTCTCCAACAATTTAAATAAAATACTTCACAAAATCCTTTCTAACATTGTGTTCCCTACCTCTCATGCCCCTGCGGTGTTACTCCTTGTCTGCCATCTGACTTGCACCTTATCTTGTTCCTTTTCCATTAATTGCCCATTGTACCCTAATTTCTGCTGCCAGCATATCTTAAAGGCTGTTCTTCTCAAGGTCACAAGGTCACCTTTCCTATTCCACCTTACCTCCTCATCCTCCCTTTCCCTCAACCTAACTCATAGAAATTGGAGCCCTGCATCTTATATATACATTTTTCTAATTTGGGGAGGAGAAGAGAAATAGCAAAATGCTGAAATAAGGATACAGGTTGTCCCATTGTAACAATGAGATGTACTAAACACTATGTTGAAAATGAACTTATAACTTGGAGGGAGGAGGAGTTGGGGAGATGGGGAGGGAAGCAATATTAGGGTATAAAGGATGAGGTAGCAATGCTCTATAGGAAATGTATTCAATACCTTACTCATGTAACTGTAACCTCTCTACACTATTTTTACAATAGAAAACATTTAAAAACATAAAACATAATATGACAGGAAAAATGCACATTTTGAAATGTTCAATAGGGGAATCAATTGTGTATCTCACAAAAGATTTTTTTAATTTTTTATATATTTTTTATTGTGAAAATACTGTACAGAGGGGTTACAACTACATGGGCAAGGTAATGAGTACATTTCTTATCAAGCATTGTAGCCTCCTCCTTTGTTTCCCCTTCCCATCCCTTCCCGGCCTCCCCCCCTCCCCCCACCCAGTCTTCCCCGCCCCCCCCCCCCCACACCAAAGTTGTAAAGTTCGTTTTCAAATAGACATATGAAGAAATGCTCAAACTCACAAAAGATTTTTTTTAAAAAGAAAAGAAAAAGAAATGCAGGCCCATCATAGCACTGCTAACAAGCCACTCTTCCTGTGGCTTCCAGAACATTCCAGTTGGAACACATAAAGCATCTCCTCGGCTCATTTTTCAGTCCTCTTGCTAGCTTCCTACTGGCATTCTACATGTGCCACAAGCAGCAGCATCTAAACAGCTACACCTTCTCCACCAAGCCAATATACTGCCTACCTTCTTGTCTATACTCTCAGTGCAGAAAAGAAGCCCTTCAAGAGGGCTCACTGCCATTCACACTGCTTAAGGGTCTCTCCCACATGTCCTCAGGCTCCAGCAGCTATGAGGCACACATCTGTACTACAATGGCCCTTCATGTGTCCTCTGTAGCTGTGGGGAAAAGAGCATCTATCATCTATGCCTGGCATAGCAACTGGAGCATCATGGGGGTTCTGATAGTGTAAAATGAGCAAATGAGTAGTCTCAGAAGTAGCACTTCTACAAATAGGCTGAACCGAATGTCAAATGTTTTATCTGGTACTTGTCATAGACACAAAATTTTGGCTGTAGCTGAAAGCAGGGTACTTCTATAATGTGCAGTCCTTTTGATCCCTGTGCCAGCCAGCTCCAGGGTCCTGGAGATGCAGATATGGACAAAGTAGATCATGTTCCTGATGTCACAGAGCTGTGTGGTAGAGGAACCAATGCCACACAGGGCCCAGTGCTACAAGTGGGATGAAAAAAGGATAGAAAAACCAGATATGTGTCATGAAGGACTTGCTGGAGTTACAGATTTATGGACCAGGAACTTGGAGAAAGCCATATTGGCTAGAAATAGGGCAAGGAGAAGAGGCTTCATCCAACAGAAAAGGACCCTCAGATTATATCTGGGTTAACAGGAAGATGGTTTTGACCTGGTTTCTGGAATCTATAGAGGAATCTCAGAATACAACCTGGCTCTAGATCGTTTCTTTGCTGTCCATTGCCCTCCATTATGTAACATACCAGAGCACAGAGTATCATCACAGAGAAATGGCTTCACCAAGCCCTGGGAAAACTTGCAATTCCATCCTCTCTTGAGACCTTGACTGTTTATGAGTTCCTTCATCAATTTCTGCCTGACAGTGCCCTGCTCCTAGGGGACATGTGCCTTCCAGGAGGAAGTAAGTTCAGGGCTGCCCTGTCCAGAGAGACTATCAAGTTGCATAGAACTCTACACAGGCTTATTCCTCCTCTGTGCTAGACCAACCCTTCTCCCAAAGGCAGGCCCTCTCAGGTTGTGTTTCTGCTGCTCCAATTTGCCTCCTACATTTTGCCTGAATGCATATTTGGCCCCCATCCAAAGCAATAATCATTAATTCCCTCTATCTCATGGACCTATGTGCCAGATGATTTCTGCTAAAATATCTGCACTTGCTCTCAACCCTCCTTCCTTTCATTAGCTCCCTTCTGTTGAACTGCAAATCTGGCCTGTGCTTACAGTCTTCACAATCAAGGAGAATGTTAATAGACATACGCACCCAGAAACACTCCCCCCCTCTCTTACACACACACACACACACAAACACACTCACACTTACCACGCATATTGACACATGATGCTGTTCCTCTGTCCTTCCAGAGTACTCCTGCTTATTTATACCTACTCCCCCTAGTCCAACTAACAATTCCACAATGTAAGTAGCCTCATTGTACAGACAAGAATCTGATGGGATTTCTAATGCCTAGATTGTAGAGTTGTTATGATAATTAAATGAGATAATGCATAGCAAGCATCTGTCCATAGTCTAAACTATACTTAGCACTTCATGACATTTGCTGTGGTCAGTTGGTTTCCTCACCATCATTGTGTTCAATTATTAAGTAAGTGAAGTAGAAGAAAACATCTTAAAATTAACCTCATAGGCTCATACCTGTAACCCCAAATACTCAGGAAACTGAGATCTAGAGCACTGAGGCTTGGAGACAGCCTAAGCAGAAAAGTCTTTGAGAGTCCATCTGCTATTGATGAGCAAAAACACTGGGCTGGAGGGTTGGCTCAAGTAGTAGAATATCAGTATGCAAACTGAGTTATCATAACACCCTTACTTAGTTCAAACCCTGGTCCCTGGACACAAAACAACTAGCATAATCAGAGAAGCCAGTATTCTTATCATAAAGTGACTCTTTCCACCAGTTATTCTCATTTGCTTTCATCTTTTCCTCTCTTTCACAATGTACCAAGATACCCAAAGACATTTACCATGGAGAATGGTGGTTATTCCCCCTACAGTTTCCCAAGCCTATCCCCCAAGGCAAGTACTTTATCCACAACCATTAGTCTAGCTGGTGGCACAACCTCTCTGAGTCCTGACATCTCTATTTCCTTCTGCTTTGCCTGCTCTAAGTTCTTATTTTCTTCTCCAGAGCAAATTCTTTCTCTCTTTCCCTCCATCTCTACCACCACTGCTTCAGAAACTCTTCAAGGCAATCTTCCCAACCTGCATTAAAACTTACATCACCCCATGACAGTAAGGTATTCCTTAGAACTATGTTCAGTGTCCCATGTGTCTGGGGAATTTGGGGTGAAAGAAAATGAAACAGGTTTGGGGCTGGGAAGGTGGCTCAGTGGTAGAGTGCTTGCCTTGCATGCATGAGGCCCTGGGTTCAATTCCTCAGCACCACATAAGCAGAAAAAGGCAGAAGTGGTGTTGTGGCTCAAGTGGTAGAGCACTAGGCTTGAGCTGAAGATCTGAGGGACCATGCCCAGGCCCAGAGTTAAAGCCCCACAAACAAAAAAAAAAAAAAGAAAGAAGATGAACAAGTTTCCCCACTAGTGGGGCTTCTCCTCAGAACCTCTGACAAACTAAAGAAGGCTGTGCATGTCCAGGTGGCTCTAGATAACTCAGGGCTCCTAAGGAGAAGGAAGACAACTTCTTGCCAGAGCCCAGCAAAATGGCTCATGATTTGGAAAACAAAGTAATCTCTGTAGTCTGCTAGGGACAGTAGGCAGAGAAAGGCAGGGCAGGCTCAGCAAGGGAAAGAGAAAATGGAAGAAACCCAAGTGGAAAGAGTAATGAGGGAGTCAGTTTCTGTTGAGGAGAAACTTACATGATAGGAAGTAGGTGAGCAAGAGGCAATTGTTTCTAGTGTCTTTGTTTAGAAAACCTCAAAGTCTAGCTTCACGACTAGTACTCAGAGGGGAAAGAAAATGAACACCACAGTCTAAGAAGAGTTTTGTTAGTGTCTATTTAACCTTCTGAACCTTGCATTATGGCCCTGGAAAAACAATCCCTAGAGCAATCACCTGTGTAACCCTGTTTCCAGATAGATGACAGTCCAATAACCTAATATCTTGGGCAGGTCACTCCTTCTCTGGGAACCTGACTTCACAGAATTTATTCAGGAATGACATGTGTACCTTCCTCCTAGGGAGGCTGAGAGGCTCCTAGAGGCACTTGATAAGGACAGTGGGCAGGGCACCTTTGAAGACAGTGTTCTCCTGGGTGGGTTGCATTTCTTCTTGCTGGTCATTATTTCTGATTGTGTCTTAGGAAAAGAAGAAGAGAGGCTGGCTCTAGAAACAGCTCTGATGTATGGAGCTAAAAAGGCCCTCAACACAGAAGGCCTCGTCAAACCTAGATCCGACGTGGACATGAACTTTGAAGTGGAAAATGCCGTGCTGGGAAAAGACTTCAAGGTCACCATCACCTTCCAGAACAATAGCTCCCACCGTTACACCATCTCAGCCTATCTCTCTGGCAACATTACCTTCTATACTGGAGTCTCCAAGATGGAATTCAAGAATGAGGCCTTCGACATCACCCTGGAACCCACGTCCTGTAAGCAATCAGCAGTGTCTCTCCAGGACTTGCCACCTGGAGCTCTGTCCCCCTCAGGGGTAACACCCCCTTATAGCTTTTTGTCCATGCTTCTCCCCAGAGCTTGAGTACCTGACCCACAAAGAGAGAGCTCCTCTGCTCTAGAAAGGCACCTTCACATCTCATAGAAGTGAATACCGACATTCTCAAAGCTTAGACCCCAAGAGTCATGAGAATTCAGTGTCACCTCACTTCTTGCTCTTCAATGTGTGGCCCATAGACCCATAGTGTCAGCTTCCTGGATCTTGTTAGAAATGCAGACTCTCAGGCCCCACCTAGACCTCCTGAATCAGAATATGCACATTAACAAGATCCAGGGATGGGTCTTCACAACAAAGTTTAGTTTAATTCATGCTGCTCTCAGTGGTATGACCTCTCAGATGAAAGGCCCTGCTGGGATTGTCCAGTAGAAAAGGTATTTTATGCTTTACCATTCAGAAGGTAGAGAAAAGATCTCCAAGCTTTGTGAACAAACTATTTCTCAGATTCATTAACTGATTAATTTCAATGCTTAGGTTGAAACCTGAGACCTTGTGTGCTAAGCAAACACTCTACTGCTGAGTTACATCTGTATCCTCAGCCTGCTTTTAAAAACTGAGCAATCTGATGTCCAAGGAGAATATCCAGCAGCACAAGATAGGACTGGAGACACAGAATGTGCCAAGTGGGAGCCTAGGAAGGGATCTGTGCTCTCTGCTGTCTCCCATGGGTTTTTTCCCTTCCTCTTTACTTCTCAGCCTTTTTGCACTCACAGCCTTCCCACCGTTTCATCATGGTGGATATAAAGACTTTTTTTTTTGCATGTCAGGATTAGGCTGGCATGTTGCAGCTACACTGGGGATGGCAGTTTGACTGGTCCTGTGTTTTCAGGGGTGTTAATATTGGGTAGGTTACCATGATGGGCCATAGATGGACAAAATGAGTAAATAAAAAGAAACTCTCCAGGTGGAACATGTTTAGTGAGACAGAGAAGACTAGAGAGCACTTGACAGTTGGAGGCCTGGGTTTCTGTTGACATGATATGATCCAGAAAGAGAAAAAGCAAAGAAAAGAAAAAGATTACACATAAACAGCATTTTTTATAAAGCCAAGACAAGCAAGATTAAGATTCTCTCTCTCTCTCTCTCTCTCTCTCTCTCTCTCTCTCTCTCTCACACACACACACACACACACACACACACACACCCAGGATGATATGCCAGTTGTTCTCTAGCTTTCTGCATTTGGTAGCTGTTTTAGCCCAGAACAAACCTTCAGAGAGGTATTCCCAGAAAGATGAAAAACTATTCCTAAAACTCCTAATTCCAGAAATCCACTAGAATACAAAGGAAGTGGATATTTTCAGTTTCAGTAATGTAGCTAAGAGTTAAGAAAATCAGCATCGTATTTTGGGGGGAACCTTAGGAGATTTAACATTTTTTTAATCCCAAGGGGTAGGAAGGGATTTTCATAGAAAAGAACAGTCAGGATAAGGGACTGAAAAGGAAGAAAGTCCTTGGAAATGCGTAGACATAGGCAGGCATATTCGATTTCAGAAAGCCTCAGCCTTAGCAAGAAACTCATCTCCATATAAGGAGGGATGATGTCACTGCTAGCCCTGCCTCCTTGGGCAAGTTGCCTAAACCCTCTGCATTCTCACTCACCTCATCTGCACATGGAAACAATACCACCCACACCACAGGATGGCCTGAGCTTGTACTTACTGTCTGGAAGTTCCCATTCAGGTTTGTTATAGGGATGCAGCAATTCCTACCCCTACATGAGGAATCATGAGCACAAAGCAATCAAATAAGTGAATGTATAGTGTGGTTGGATGAGTAATAGGAAAATGTGAAGAAGATTAAAAGGAATAGAGAATGCCATCCTGGGGCAGGGGTAGCCAAGGAAAACCTACCCTACAGATGACATTGAACAGATGGTCGTATAGCCAAAAGAATCCATAGGCACAAAGGTCAGCGGACAGGTTTGGTGTGTTCAAAGAGAACCAGAGAGCTAGAATGGAGAATTGCTATGGTTTGGATGTGGTTCATATACTTGGGTTCATATACTTGGTCCTCAGTGTGCTGACATTGGAACTGGTAAAGCTTTTTCTCTTTCTTTTTCTTTTTTTTTTTTTTTTTGCTGGTCTTGGGGCCTGGGCTCTATCCCTGAGCCTCTTTGTGCTCAAGGCTAGCCCTTGACCATTTGACCCTCAGTGCCACTCCTGGCTTTATCTGAGTAGTTTACTGGAGATGAATCACATGGACCTTCCTTCCAGGGCTGGGTTCGAAGCATGCTCTTAAGATCTCAGCCTCCTTAGCAGCTAGGATTACAGGTGTAAGTTGCGGGCACCTGGCTTAGAATTGGTGGAACTTTCAAGGAGTTGAGCCTAGTAGTGAAAGGTCCATGAGGACATTGGCCTCAGAAGGGATTAATAGTTGTCTTGTAGAGTGAACCAGTTCCTGGCAGAGCAAATTATCAGTTTGGGGGGGGGGTGGTTGGTTAATGAGGCTATCTCATGAGCTTGGACCCCTCTGCAGAGGGGCGGTCCCCATTGTGTTCATCTAACATGGGAGGAAGAAACCAAAATACCAGCACTATTTGAACCCCCAACCCCTAGGATAGTGAGTCAGATAAGTCTCTTTTTATTTTGTGCCAGTACTAGGACTCAAACTCAGGGACTGGGCACCGACCCTTAACTTTTTCATTCAAGGCTGGTACTCTACCACTTGAGCCACAGCTCTATTTCTGGACTTTTAGTGGTTAATTGAAGACTTTCTCACTTCTGCTGGCTTGGAATCATGATCCTCACATCTATCTCAGCTTCCTGGCATGAGCCAGGGACATCCAGCAGTCCTCCTTTCTTTATAAATTACCTAGCTTCAAGTATTTTAGCACACAATAAAAGAAAACAAAACAAGAGCAAAAGTGATGGAGGGGAGCAGTGGCAAGGAATGGTGGGTACAGATCAAACAAAGAATTGTCAGCCCTTATTCAGGCATTATTTCTATTTCTAGTGAGCTAAGAGCCATTTGTGTATTATCTAACTTGAGTTTTGGAAGACCACTCTGGCTGCTGTGTTGAGAAGAGGTTGTGGAGGAGGCAGGGCTGATACTTGTAGACCGGTTAAAAGATGGGATGATGACAATGGTTCTGGTGATAGTGATAGATGTGATAAGCACTAGTCTGATGTAGGTGTGTTCTGAAGGTAAAGCCCACCTGATTGGCTGAAGGATTTGATTTTATTTACACGTGAGAGAAGTAGGAAAAAGGTGCAAATGGTAGCTATGAAATGCTTTGCACATGGTCAGCGCTCAGTACATGTTAGCTTTCAACATTGTAAGAAACTGTGGTTGAATTGATGTGTTCAAGGTCAGACACAGTAGTCAGGCAATGACAATAGGTGGGAACTTGGGCACCAAGTGGCCCAAACGTCTTCCTTTTTATCTCTATTATTACCAAAGTCCAGATGGCATCTCAGACAAAGAGCTAAACATTAATCTTTTCCTTACCCACAAGCATCCTGTCTATCCAACTTCCTCCCTCCTCTCTCTAACCCAATTAAAGAATGAGTATATAAGAGTTAGATGGCTGAAACAGCACAATATAGCCACACTTAGTCATGGGCATAAGAACTGGTGACCAAGCCTAAGGCTGAGTCAGTATCAACTCATCTCTTACCCACTCAGACCACCCCAGGGCTTGTCCTGAATAACTTAAAGGGAATTAGAAACTTCCTTGCCAGGCACTGGTGGCTCATGCTGGTAATCCTATCTCAGAAAGCTAAGATCTTACTATCATGGTTAGAAATCTGAGCAGGAAAGTCTGTGAGACTCATATCTAACTTCAACTGACTACCAAAGAGTCAGAAGTAGAGCTGTGGCTTAAATAGTAGCACTCCAGCCTTGAGTGAAAAAAGCTGAAGAACAGGGCCTAGGCCTCAAGTTCAAGCCTCAGGACAAAGAGGTGCGTGCATGTGCCCACTCGCACACATACACACACACACACACACACACACACACACACACACACACAACTATTTACTAATTTGCTCAATGCAGGTAGATGGCTTTAAATACATGTAATAAACTGCATATTGCAATACCAAACTGCAGTATTTTGCAAAAAGCCACATACTTCTAAACCTCAATCAAGCATTTTTAGGTGCCTCTATTGCAAAGAAAGTTCTCCAAGTAGAAAGGGAGGCAGATTTTGCAGATTGAAGATGAAAGAGATCGTGGGGGCTAGAGTCAGGGAGATCTGAATAACTTAAACCTCCCAGTACCTTCAAAGGTGTTATCATTTCCACTTGGCTATATTTAGTTTTCTTTGCTTTTTGGAAAAGCGATGAGGCAGCTCAAGTATGTGTCTCCCTTGGCTTTCCCCAGACACCCTAAATGATGTTGGCAGCTTCCCAGCTCCACCGCTCATAGAGTGAAAATCTATTCCTCCTTCTCTTGCCACGTTTAATAAACTTTATCTAGAACAATTTCTTGTGCAGTGGCAGAACACAGCACTTACGTAACGAACTATTTCAGGAGCACTGTTCTCTTGGGCACTGAAGTGCAGTCCTGCTTCTTTAGAGCTGTGATTTAAGGAATGCTCAACCTCTAAGAAGAAAGGAAGCTAACAATATAAGGGTAGCAAGATGCTCTATTAAGATGGGGAGAGAGAGACATGTGTATCCCACTAGTCTACAGAAATGTAGCGGTGAAACATAACCCTCTAGAAATAGCCAGAGGAAGGCCATTTTTAAATCTTTCTATTAATGGAAGCAGCTTCCAAGCCTGACACTTTGCCACTCCATCTATCAGATCTGGAGATATGGAAAATAGGCCACACATGTTCACTTGAGGTTGTATGCAATGGAAGAAGGGCTAGGGCTGGAAGAATCACAGAAAGAGCAGGGTCTAAGATTCCAAGAATACAGTATGAGTGAAATATTCAAAGTCCAGCACCATTTGGGGGCGGAGGTTAAAGCAAGACCATAGCTTCAAAGAATAGGCTTTGAATAGAATAGTACTATCTCATCAGCCAAGCTAGCTGTTGAATGCTTTTCATGTATGGACAATGCATTCAAATGATCTTTGTAGATAGGGAAGGGGTCTGACTTTTGGGGCTGGTTGCTGCTTTGATCTGCAGTCTTCCGAACAGCACCTTTGGCCTCTACCATGAGAAGCCAGAAGCCAGTGACAACCCATTCCCAAACCCAGAAAAGTCTTCAGATATTGCCAAAGAACCTCTAAAGAAGACCACTGTAAACTGTCATCCTTTGACAACTACCAGTTGGGCAGCCTTTCTAGTGGGCCAGGGATAAATGTACTGGGACATAAGAATTTCTATTTTAAGACCCAGGACAGCTCTAACTCTGCTTTAACTCCACCCACCCTCTTCCATGTTAGAATTTCCCATATCTCTTGAGTTTTTTTCACATTTGAAGAGGTAGCACTTGGGATCTAATTCAGAGGTGAGGTGGATCAGAGAACCTCTATTACTAATGTGCTGCTGCTGCTGCTTCTGCTGCTGGTCTAACAAGCACACCTTGAGTGGAAGACCCAAGCGCTGTTTACAAGGCTGATTCTTCAGGGAACCCTGGCTGTTGGAATGGTGCTTCCAAGCCCTGGCCTAATGTGAGCACCAACTGCAGATATTTTGAAAAATAATGATATTAGGGCCATGTAGCCCCGTGATCAAGTCCTTGCTTAGTAACACCCAACACATCAAGATAAAAAAAAAGACAAAATAAAATAAAAATATTAGTGTCTGCATCTCCATGATTAGTGTTATTGATCTGGGTTGGGATCCACATCCTAGGGCCCCACAAATCCCCAGGACATGTGAGGCGAAAGCAAGATTGAGGAGGGCTAGCTCAGCCACAGCCTGCCCAACCCCCAACTTACCTCCAGAAGCACTGTCCAAGATAAAGGCCTTCTCTGGACTCCTTAGGGCCAAGGGTTGCCACAGATCCAACACAGACATGAGCATCCTGCCTCTAGGAGGAGAATGGGGAGATGGTCTATTGCCTAGACAACAGAGGCAGGAGCCTTCCCTGTGCTGGGCACTTACTCTTCTACAAGCAACATTCCACCCCCTCCCAGGACTACTGCTCAGTATATCAGGCTAAACTGACCTGTCTCTGCATAAGTGACCTCATGAGACTATGGACTTTAATAACTTCCAAAGGAAGTAAGCATCTTTAGCAACAGCTAGACATTGGGGTGGAAGACAGTGAATGTGTCCTGTGTGTGAATGTGTATGGATTCTGTGGTTATGGATGAGGATGGAGGTGTAAGCCACCCAGTCACCTGCTGGGAGTGCCAGCAGATGGGCAGTACAGGTCCCATGCCTGGGCTTGGCTTGCAGAAGGACTGCTCCTTGACATCCAGAACCTTAGGGAAAATGGAAGTGATGGGGAAAGTGGGTCAGAACTGCAAAGTACAAGGTCATCATCTTCAGCCCAGATGGTGATTAGAGAAGACACAAGGGGCCTCCTCATCTGCCATGTCATCCTTCATGGCTTGTCCCAACACCTAAAACTAGCAGCAGTGCCTTGAGGAAACAAGCTAGTGTTTGGCCCATAGGTCCTCTAAATAGAGATGGGGGAGGGGCTGCTGAAAGCATTTAGAGGCCTTGGACCTCACTACTCTACTTCTGCCTGTGGGCAGGGTCCCCACTCAGATCAAAGTGGCCTCTGTCATAACTCCTTGGTCCTCCACTTTAAGTAGCCACTTTGCCATAGAAAAGGCAATGTTTGGAAAACTGGGCACATTTGCACTTGCAAAGCTTCACTGAATACTAAATTTCTAGCACATTCTTTCTTTCCCCACAAAGCATGGGTGTTTGTCCCTGAATGGCTCTTTGTTCCATTTCTTTTGACCTTTGATGGGTTCCTGGTGACTGAAGTATGAATGAGGGAAGGACAGGGGAACCAAACGCAATGAGGACCCTGTATTTGGTCTTGATGACACTTGTTTGTTTTTCTTTCCAGTCAAGAAAGAGGAGGTGCTGGTCAGAGCAGGCGAGTACATGAGCCAGCTGCTGGAGCAAGCCTTCCTGCACTTTTTTGTCACTGCTCGAGTCAATGAATCCATGGATATTCTGGCAAAGCAGAAGTCTGTTGTGCTGACCATCCCCAAGGTCATCATCAAGGTCAGTTCTAGCATCTCCTCTCAGACAAGAGAAAGAGGCAAGGTTGTGGATTAGGGTGTGTGTGTGTATGTGTGTGTGTGTGTGTGTTCTCTGCTTCAAAAAAATGATGGAGCTAGGATCCTCTTTCTGTTCTTTGAAAGAAGCACATCCACTCCCTCTCTCTCTCTCTCTCTCTCTCTCTCTATATATATATATATATATACACACACACACACACATATATAGTCACATATATATAACACTCCTCTCCAGATTTAAATATATAGATGTGACTGCAGATATAAATATAACCTGTGGATATAAACACACTTGTGGAGGAAGAAAAAGCTGTATAATGGATACAGAGACTTAGAATTCTCAGTGTCTCTAGAATAAAGTGGGTCAGGCAAGCCATATGCTGAGTAGACGGCCTGCCTCACCCCATCTGCATTCGGGGCAGTTACACTGCTCACCATGATATAATTTATCCACTCGGATTCAGAAACTGACCACTGTAGCTGGACGACACTGGTTGATGAAGGGTTTTTACATATCTATGTCTTTTACATATTTTCACATATCTATATCTATATCTTTTACAGCCAGATGAAGAAATAGACATTTTCCAATATTCCACAGAAGTCCTTCCTCCTTTTCCTTCCTCATTAGCCCCATTACCTGCCACCAATGTGGCCACTATTCTGACCTT
Organism: Dipodomys spectabilis; assembly: GCF_019054845.1. Taxonomy (NCBI): domain Eukaryota; kingdom Metazoa; phylum Chordata; class Mammalia; order Rodentia; family Heteromyidae; genus Dipodomys; species Dipodomys spectabilis. The sequence continues at coordinate 2,397,960 of NW_024870781.1, forward strand.
TGCAGGTTTGTTTTCCCATTTGACCAACTGTTCTAATGGCTCCTCTCCCAAGGCCCAAGACATTCATGGCCCACATCTGTAGCATAGCTGTATAGTCCTAACTGTAGCTCCTGGTGTCATCAATAGCCAGCCTCATCCCTAAGACCCCTTCCTACCTTGAAAGCAAGAGTCAGAGCTTTGGACAGAGACTCTGGGAGGTAATATCTTACATCAATCCTAATCTGGGGCTTAGAGACCTTCCCCAATGTCTAGAGAACTTTGTACTTGAAGTGATCAGGAATCACAGATCCTGCTAAGCTATATTCTGCTGGGTAGTAAATAGGTTAGAGTTGCAAAAAGCCTGTCATATGTAAATGCCCTTAGACATGGTGACAAAGAGTACCCAGCAAGCAGTGAGCCTTGTTTCTTATAAACTCTTTGTTGTGAGTCATTTGCAATGCTAGTAACTGTTGTATGGTATTCAAAATGGCAGCTTTCTTGAGTACTTACTGGATTCTAGACGCTATTATCAAAATATTTTACATGCACTGTTGCATTTTCAACACCCAATAACCCCAGAAGGTAGGGCATACTAACATCTTCATTCTGCACATGATAAAACTGAAGAACAGAGAAGTTGGGCTTTACTGCAGAATCATAAACAAATGCAAAGCAGGGAAGTAAGCATTAGGATTGCTCCAGACGTGTTATGTGTGAGGCTGCAAATTCAATAGCAAGAGGCACAGGAGACAAGGGAAGCCATAATAAGGCACATCAGTCATGGGTTATTCCACTGGGCCTCTCCTAGCCCTGTGGTAGAGGGAGCAGGGCCCTTGCCTATACTCAGTACTGAACCTTTAGCACCAGAGGCCAGGTCCTGTGTGCTCACTTGATTACAAAGTGATGGTTTGTCCCTGCAGAGGTCTCAGGGAAAACCTTTCCATGCTGTGAAGAGTTCAAGCCACAGCATAAAATAGAATTTAATTGCACCACTGATAATAAACTGGATGTATGAAGGCAACTGATACCTTTGATCTTTTAGGCATTGCTAATTTGAAAGGCTGTTCATTTCTTCTGACTTTCCCTATAGATTAGTTTAATGCCCCCAGGGGATGAGCAGAAACACCTTATTCAACAAGGATGCTGGTTCTGGAGGAATCTGATTTAGAGTTAAGGAGATTTGATTCGACTGAGAATTCAGTGTGGGACAGAAAGAAATTTCTAACTTCCCTTCAAAAAAGGGAAGATGAGGCCTTGTTACATGAGCCTTAACAATTAACTTGCTTAAGCCTAGGATAAACAAAACAGGGCTCCAAGAGATGATCCTAAGGAAAATGCTACTCCAGTGTCACTCAGCTGTGACAGGTTACCACACTCCATACTCTGGCTTGTAAAAGACAAAGAACTGAACACTACTTAACCTACTGGAGAAAAAAGATACAGAGCTAAGGTGTGTAGACTTCAGCACTCATCTAGAAAGCACTCATGGGGGGACCTGAGGAAAACAGAGGAAGGGAGAAAGGGAAGAGACGTTGGAGAGGAGGAGAGAACAGTAAGAAAATACCACATGTTACATAGGAGACATCAGGGAAATGAGTCAGAGAAATGGCACAAAACAAGAGTTGGAGAATGAACTAGATATACTAAAAGCACAAAACCCATGGCAGCTCAGAGGCCTAGAATTCTGCAGGATGTGTCCCAAAATTCAAGAAGATGCAGCTATGGTTTGCAAAGCACAGTTATATTGGGTGATCAGGTCTTCATGGTCATATTTAGAACTCATTACCATCCTAAAAGGTTGGGATGAAGTCTTCATTTTACAGAGAACCAGAGAGAACCAAACTTTGTAGCATAGTTTTCAATACATGGGCCCTGGAATTGAACTGCTGACTTCAGAGCTTCTTTCTACACATAGTATCTGCTTACCTATGGGCAAATCGTAGGACCTCTAAGATCCTGTCTTCTCATTTGGACAGTAAATGTTTGCAAGGTTCACTTCAATGAATGCCCAATGTTTGCATGACAATAAACAACAGGTACACATTGGTGCTTGTTACTGCAATTGTGCTTGTTCATAATTGACTGACCCATAATCACACCTGAGCAGGAAAGAGAAAAACCTCTAACTCAGGTTCTTCTCATTGTGCAGGTAACCATTAGACTGTGTGGCTCCAATCATGGGATCCTCATAGGAAGTAGGGGTAGTAACCACCTAAAGAATGGTTTATATGGGCTGGGAAGGTGGTTCAGTGGTAGAGTGCTTGCCTCGCATGCAAGAGGCCCTAGGTTCGATTCCTCAGCACCACATAAGCAGAGAAAAGCCAGAAGTGGCACTGTGGCTCAAGTGGTAGAGTGCTATACTTGAGCTGAAGAGCTGAGGGACAGTGCCCAGGCCCAGAGTTCAAGTCCCACGACTGACAAAAAAAAATTTTTTAAATGGTTTATGTGCTTTAAAGGAGGAGTGGTCTCAAGAGTTGGAATGGAGCAGAGACAATCTAGAACTAAGGATGCATAAGGATAGATAATCTCCCTTGAATGGATATTATTTATCCAGGAGATACAGTCAGAAGATTATTCCAGGTACAAAGAAAAGATGAAGGGGGGAGAGATGGAGGAAGAAGAGGATGAAATAGACAAAGAGGAAGAGGAGAAGGAGGAGGAGGAGGAAGAGGAGGAGGAGGAGGAGGTGGAGGAGGAGGAGGAAGAAAATGCAAGAACAAGGGCAAGGGGGGATATTAGGAACAGCAAGAAGCTGACCTCTGGAATACAGGTTAACCTGAGAAAGGCAGTTTAGGACCATTTTGAGATAAGCCTGAAATTTGTGGGTGAGAGCTTTGTGGTTGAATATGTGAACACTTAGGCTCCAGGAAAATTTCAAAACATGACTTAAAAATGAGTTATAATCATGGGAACCTTGGCATGCTATGTCTCTCCTCTCTTCTCTTTCTCTCTCCTCTTCTCTTCTCCTCTGTCATCTAGTTTCCTCTATCTCCTCTCTTCTCTCCTCTGTCTCTCATTCTCCCATCTCTCTTCAAAGTCTCTGCCCATTGCTTCTATGACTCTCCAAATCAGCCTTGCCACTAGAATTGCCCAGAAAATAGAATCTAGCTGTTCTTATCCAATTCCCTTTCAAAAGCAAGCTTCAGTAGGGCACCAGTGGCTCACTCACACCTGTAATCCTAGCTACTCAGGTGCCTGAGATCTGAGGATCACAGTTCTGTCAGCCTGAACAGAAAAAAATCCATGACACTCTTATCTCCAAAAAGCCAGAAGGGGAGCTTTAGTTCATGTGGTAGAGTACCATCCTTGAGCAAAAGAGTTAAGGGATAATAATACCCAGGCCCTGAGTTCAAGCCCCAGTATCAGCTCACCATCACACACACACACACACACACACACACACACACACACACAGAGAGAGAAAGTCTCAACTAATCTGGAATCATCTTGGGTCTACTTGTCTGCATTCAAATCACCATCAACAAAATATGTAGCCTAGTGGCCACATCTTCTTGTGTCTTGATGGACTCCATCTTGGGTGGCAGTGAAGATGGAGTTTGTTCACAATTAACTACTCTCAGCATCCACCATGCTTGAGTCACAGTATGAGCTTCATATGGGAAATGGCAGGGAGAAGCATTCATTAAACTTTCATGAGCATACAGCTCTTTCTCTGTGCTATCAAAATATTTTGATGAGAAAAATATATTTTATTAAAAGCAGACATGAAATTTTTCTCTGCTTTTCCATGTGTTGGTTTTCTTCAGCTGCTTTAAGTCAGGAAAAAGCTTTTTTAACACTTTGTTAATGAACAACTGGTTTATGGAGGGGAGGGGTTGAGAGAGAGAGGAGGGAGAGGAGAGAGAAGAGAAGGGAGGGAGAGGGAGAAAGAGAGAAGAGAGAGAGAGAGAGACGAGCCAAAGTCTCAATATCCCCTTTAATGGCACACTCCCAATGTCCCAATGACCTAAATTCTGCCCACTAGGCCCCACTTTCCCCCACTCCCCCCTCCCACCGGAAGTGTCTCAGGCTTTGACTAACACAAAAACATTTAAGATCCAAACCATAGTACTCTCCATGTCTCCAGCCAAGCCTGTTCTTTCTCCAGCTTCTCTGTGTGTTTAGTGACCCTGTCCTAGACACCAGGATTCAGTCCTGGCTTGCCCTTCAAAGGGAGGCCAAGAACAGGAAAAACAGGAGAAAGTTAAGCATCTCTACTTTTCCCTGACCCTCTTCTCTGTACCCAAGAAACTGAAGCCACATCATCCCCACAAAGAAACTGAGTGAAGAGGATCTCCTGGGCATCCAGGCAATGTTGTCTCCCTTTCAGCTTCAGATGCAGTAAATGCTAGTGTATTTCAGAGGATCCATCATCTGAAGATTACACTGAATCATTCCAATAACTGCATAAAAATTTAAGGCCCAGAGAGCTCAAGTGATTTTCTCAAGGCCAAGGTGTCAGCTCCGGGGCTTCAGATCCAGAGTCCAACTTGCTTTCCCTTCAACCTCACATGAAATAATATTGCTGTGTGTGAATCAACACTCAACACGCACATGCTTACCAGATGGCACAGGTATGTCCCTCACACAGTCCCAGGTCATCCATGAGGAAAGTAAAAGACATCTGAGAGGTTGTGCCAGGAGGGCGTCTTGAGAAGATAGAGCTTACTTCCCCAGAGGATCCCAAGGGAGGCACTTCCAGCTTCCCATAATCCAGGTGTTACCTGCTCCCATCCAGAGCCAGTTGGTTATGGAGACCGATCACCCAGAATCATATGGTGAGTGCCCTCAGCCAGCCAGGAGGGCGCGTCGTAGCTCCTCTTCTTTGAGGAGATCCTGACACTAAGCAAACACTTCCATCTCTCCCATCAGCACAGCCATCAACACAGCTGTGCATCTTTGTGCATTTCAGAAGGAAAATCAAACATGGAAGATACCTAAAGCCTAATTTGCTCTATGCATTTACTGTTTGTCATTTTTTTAACTAAAAAACAAAACAAAACATGCACACAAAGAGAAACATCTAGGATGACCAATCCCATCTACCTGTCATATAATTCCATTATGTTTGGGCTACGAGATAGCCTTTCAAAAATGTTATCTCCATACTAGCTCTAAATAGAAATTTCTATTACCATCAAGTGGTATACATCAAGGCTCTAAGTCCACCTTGTCCCATTGTACTCGCATAGGGACCTAATTCTTTCCTCCAGAAAGTCAAAAGGAAAGAAATGAGTGGTAGACATGTTTTCAAATTTAGTTCAGGGTCGGCTTGTAATCCTTGTTCTCAATGAATGGTTTAGTGATGACATAAAAAGCTAACACTGCCAATGATTCTACAGTAGATTTCAGAAAAATGAAGAAGCTATTCTTGCAAAAGAAAGTTACTATTTTTTATCACTCATCTGTCAGTGTAGGGAGTGTTTTAAAAAAAAGAGCTAGATTTATAACCGGGTTGGTTCTGCCAGTTTATTGCCCCTACAAGCATTTTACTTTTAATCTAAATTTTGGTTCATGTCAATATAATGGGGAATAATAATGTCTACCTCCAAGTCTGTAAGGCCATATGAATGCAAGAAAATAATGTAAGGAAAATGATAAGCAGAGTGCCTGCATCACTAAGTTAAACACTAAATAAATATAGATTACTTCTTTTATTACTATTATGAAGTAGGGAAATCAGGTCCAGCATGCACCATCTTGGCCACATGGTGGTAGGGTCTGGCATCTTGTCTTCATGGTGGGAGAAGAAGGTGAAGCCACCATCTCCCAGGTGATGGGCGTGCCTGAATCCCTGAAGACAGGGGCAGGGACTTGGCTGATAGGTTACTAAACCTATCAGTCCAGTGCCTGGGACTAGAGTATCCTGTGACCCTGCCCCTGACCTGACCCTATTTAGGCCCCAACCAGCTCAGGTGCCATTACGCATGCCATGTGTCCCCATGTTCATGTCCTATGTCCCGTCTCCTGGCTCTTCTTCAGTCACCATGGCATCACACTTCAGCTCTTCATTGGAGCTGACTTAGTTTGTTGGTATTGTTTTTGTTCTTTCTTTCCTCTCTGGCCTTCATGACTCAGTTTGCTAACAGGGTTAAGTTTATTTGCTCGCTGCTGGTCTTTGAGATAGGAGTTCACCATGCAGTAGCCAGCTTTTTAATAAAGACTCCCAATTCAAACTTTCTAAGTGTGGTTTCTCTGTTTTCTCACTGTGCAAGTAGTAGTAGTAGTAGTAGTAGTAGTAGTAGTAGTAGTAGTAGTAGTAGTGAGCAAAGTCCAGATAAGGTAGGGTGGTGTTTATATCTCATATGCTCATTGTATGAACTCAAGCAAGTTACATAACTTCTTCGTACCTCAGTGTCCTCATCTGCAAAATGAATACCCATAGTATCCAGCCCATAGGTTTGCAAGACTAAGAACAGTACAGGTTCTGGAGCCAAGGGATGAGAGTTTACAAATAAGCAATTGGTTCATACCTGCAGTGACCATTGCACAAGTAGGAGGGAAGAAATTCAATTTCCAGTAATACACTGAAGACATGATTGAAAGCAGTCGAAATAAGGGCTGCTAGGTGAATTCAATAAATTGTGTGAATCAAATTGCCAACTTCATTCATTTTCACTGTCTCAAATTTTTTTCCTTCCTGTTAGTTTGAGTTTTGAATAGGTATGCATTTTGTAAAGTGTATGTTCAGTAGAAGACAGTATTTCCTTCCCAAAAAATGTGTGTGTGGGGGGGGGGCTGGGAAGGTAGCTCAGTGGTAGAGCGCTTGCCTTGCATGCCTGAGGCCCTGGGTTCGATTCCCCAGCACCACATACGCAAAAAGAAAAAAGCCGGAAGTGGCGCTGTGGCTCAAGTGGTAGAGCGCTAGCCTTGAGCTGAAGAGCTGAGGGACAGCGCCCAGGCCCAGAGTTCAGGCCCCACAACCGGACCCAAAAAAAAAAAAAAATGTGTGTGTGTGTGTGTGTGTGTGTGTGTGTGTGTGTGTGTGTGTGTTAGTGACTGTTTACCAGAAAATCGAAGTAGCTTCTCACTATCATGAAATGTATGAAAGACAAGAACTTGGTGTGTCAATATTGGTGAATGGAGGGCTGGGAAGGTGGCTCAGTGGTAGAGTGCTTGCTTTGCATGCATGAGGCCCTGGGTTCCGTTCTCAACACCACATAAGCAAAAAGAAAAAAAAAAGCCAGAATGGCGCTGTGGCTCAAGTGGTAGAGTGCTAGCCTTGAGCTGAAGAGCTGAGGGATAGCGCCCAGGCCCAGAGTTCAGGCCCTACGACCGGACCCCCCCCAAAAAATAAATAAATATATATATATAGGTGAATGGAATTTAATTGGGAAAGATATCGTATTACAGATTTTTAAAGAGAAAATATCAAAGCCTTCAAATTATGTGTTGTGTCTTCAGACATAATACTGTTTGTCTGGCTATGTAATAACCCTGTGTTGCCTAAATTCTCCCTTTATTTAAAGTATTATGAGAACAGGAAAGGTCAGAAATATGATTGTGCTGATGAGGAATTGTTTTACAGGACCAAAGCAAAGGGAGCCATGCAGAATTCTGGAAAAACCCAAGGCAGACAGGTCTTTTCTCCATAAAAATAGTCACTGATCTCAGAGTTTCATGGTCATTACAGCATGTGTCTGTGCTTTAGCCTCATCTGAGTCAACACATGGTATGGAAACACTGTGTGGAGGCTTCATGTTCCTCAGCAAGTGAGAAGTAACACTTCCATTTAAGTTTCTCAAGCAGGGACATTGGCTAAATTTTTCTCCCAAGGTAGTTGGAGCTTGGAAGCTTCAATATCATCTCAGTGGTTAGGGAGAGGAAGGTTAAATTCTGTGTGCAGGAAACAAATGTCAGGAAAGAGACACTGAGTTAGTTAGTTGCCAAAGAAACAGCACAACTAACTGACTAGTCAGGGGTTCCTCTTTAATCTCCCCATCTCTCCATCTTTCCCCTAACTCCAGTGTTGGGGAAGTCTAGGCAGTGCTGATACACCTCTGCTTCCAGATAATCACCGAGATAAAATTTGGCTGGCTTGTTAAGTCTGGGAATAGAATAGTTTGGAATGCTTTGCTATTGCTGAATATGTTGTCTTTTCCTGCTTCTCTGGCCATGTTGCCCTGAGCAATTAGTCCAGGCTTTTTTCATTACAGTTGTGCACTTGCGTGCTAAACTGTTCATAGCTTCACATTCTTATGTACAAAACTTACTTTATTTCTCTGAACTGGTTTTCTCTTTCATAAAATGTAATGCCAGCAACAGTAGTCCTTGTCCTTCTTAAGAGACAACTACTCTTCTATTATCATTGAGTTCCTGAGTTCCTTAGAGTTAATACAAGCTCAGCCTTGATACTATTATGAGGCTCATGTGAAAATGTGTATGAATGATGGTCCTTAGCTGGAGCTGGTTCTTAGCAATCAATAAGAGTGCTGGAAACAAATGCATTCAAGTTTCTACCACCTAGGAAAATAATTAGGGGTGGGTTGTTTTAAAGTCTCCACTGGTTGAAGTACTGACTTTCTCACCCTGCCCCCAGGCATACGATCCTCCTTCTTTGAGGGTGCCTGCTGTGGTCATCTCAGTGACCTTCCTGTCACCTCTAATCCCCTGAACCCATCTCTCTGCACACTGCCCCCTCAGGAAATAAGAGCATGACTGTGATAAATACAGGGCACTGACAAAAAAAAGTTCACTATTCTGCTAGGCTCTGTGAAGAATCACATAAACTTGAATTTCCTTACAAACCATGACTTGCAGACTAAAGCCCTAGAAGTGCTTTGCTCCTTCACTCTATTCTTTTTAAAAAATGGTTCATTCCTGTGTGTGCTCTCCTAGAGAGCTAGAGAAATGATGTGTAATGATGGCTGGCTGTTGCAGAGAAAATTCAAGTAACCAGAAAATTCCATTTTTAAACAATTTATCTAGCTTAACGAGTATTTATGAGGGACTGGCTAAGAATTGAGAGTTAGAAGTAGACTAAAATCTAAGGTAAGTAAACTACCCAGGCCGTTGTTACTCTAAAGGAACCCAATGTATTCAGTCCTTTCCATGAACCCAGTAAGTTGCTTTATGTGTAGTATTTCATTCCATCCCATTCCAATAAAGAGACTTATCATCATCACCACCGCCACCATTATCACTATCATCATCATCATCATCATCATCATCACCATTATCATCATCACCACATCATCACTATCTCCAGTATTAGCATCATCTTGTTTTCAAGTGACATGATCTTATATAGATCCACCTACTTGCCTAAACAGATAAAGAAATTCTAGAACCATTTGGCTATTTTCCAGCACTAGGAAAGCACATACATAAAAGTGTGAGAAAAATGCTGCTGTGTTTAATGTATTGTGTGATTTTTTTGTTTCTTTTGTATGTTCTTCCCCATATGGTATATCCCCTGTAGTCACTGTATTTGATTTTGGTACCCTGCATCTTGTATATACATTTATCTAGTTTGGAGAGGGGAAGGGGGAATAACAAAATGCTGGAAAAAGAGACACAGGATGACCCATTGCAACAATGATACTCACACAAGACACTATGTTGGCAATGAACTTTACATCTTCGGGAGGGGGAGGAAAAATGGGGGAGGTGGGGGGAGATGGAAGAGATAGTAGGAGTAAAACAAAGGAGGGAGTAACAATGTTCAACAAGAAATGTCCTCATTATCTTACTCATGTAACTGCACCCCCTCTGTACAGCATCTTTACAATAACATAAAAAGTGTGAGGCACATAGCAAACACAGCATAATGGATAATAATAATGATAATAACGTGATAATGATAATAACATTTTGCCTATATCACCTCATAGAAACAGCCATCTTGTTTTAGAGACAAGAAAACTGAGTCTCAGAAAGTTGTAAACATCATTAGTAAACATCAAAGCTGGTCAAACTCTTGTCATCTCATGTGATACTTGTCACATGAGATCGTTTTCAGAGTTGTTATGAATAAGCTTATCCACAAATAGCCTTATATCTTTCTCAGATGAAACCTCTTTCCCCTGAGTTTCCCTGAACTGGAGAGTCCTCCAGTTCAAGTTCAACTTCTTGAAGAAGGAGACTCTCTGTCTCCTTTAGACATCTTTCCTCCTGGGAAGGAAGAAGGCACAAGCCCTCCAAAGCATTTCTCATCTCTTGAACACGGTAATCCCCCACATCCTGGCAGAAAATGTGAGTCCTCTCCAGCATCAGCGTTCATTTGGCCACCATGACTGAGGCAGTCTGTGACGACATGGAATGCACTCACTCCTACATCCCACTGATAGATCAGCCCATGGCTATGGCTATTAACCTGAGCTCTAATGAAGGTAGTTTTTATAATAAAGGGAGAAATGTAATTCTAATTAGCAATTGCCCATCCTTTCCTCCATAGGTATCTCCCAGTCAAAACAATATGTTCTTCTCTTCACCTTGGCTACATTACCAAAGTAAATAAATAACCATACTGTAAAACTAAGGAAAATGGCTAAGGAGACAGGGAGAAAGAAAGGAGATAGCAGAAAAGTTTTCTTTCTAACTGATGAACTGTGCTCTTCCTTGACTTGTTTCTTAGGTCCGCGGTGCTGCCATGGTTGGTTCTGACATGGTTGTGACTGTTGAGTTCACCAACCCTTTAGATGAAAGTTTGCAAAATGTCTGGATGCACTTGGAAGGTCCTGGAGTGATTAGACCTAAGAGGAAGATGTTCCGGTAAGTACTGAGAGGGAGCCGGGAAGGCATTGTGGGGCATGGAAGCGCTCCTTCTCTATCAGTTTTTTCCACTCATGCATCTAATCCCCAATGAAAATGAGAGCCTGCTACCTCTTTATGGACAACTCCTGTGGGGCATAGAATAAAGGGTTGGATGACCAGCACTTCCATCACTGAATCTTCACACCGCCCTCAAAGAGATAAGATTCAATTATCAGCTGCGGAATTTGAAGCATTAGAGTTTATTTTACCCCTACGTTGTGCAGCTTATGTGAACAGAGTCAAAATTCAGATTCAAGGTGACTAATCCCAGAACTTTTGTTCTGGTTAATACCATTCTACTTCCCTTATATATCAATCTACTAATATTCATTAAGTACCCACAATGTGTCAGGTGTAACACTAAAAGATGGCCACTTTTTTTAAGTTCTTTCTTTCCAACTCCACTTCTCAGATTTTACAACCCATTCACTATCTAGAACAGTTACTCTCAGTTGCTTTTCTTTCCTTTGAACTATATATAAAGAGACTTTCAGCTCCCTCCTTTTGAACTAAAAAGAGACTTGGCTCCATCCTAAGGACCAAAGACTACCTCAAACTCTGTAATAATATGAATAGAAGCCAACTACTGATGGCTCATACTTGTAATCCTAGCTATTCAAGAGGCTGAGATCTGAGGATAGTGGTTCAAAGCCAGTCCAGGTAGAAAAGTCGGTGAGGCACTTATCTCTAATTAGCCAGCAAAAAGCCCAAGCAGAGATGTGGTTCAAGTGGTAGAGTACCAGCCTTAAGCAAAAAAGCAAAAAGTTCGAGAGTAAGCACAAAATGATGATGATCATGATCATGACGATGACAGCAACTCAATTTCTTCTATACATGGAACCATAAGATTCTACCCTACCATTTGCATCTGTTGACAAAACATCACCCAACAAGTCAGCCCATTCTATGTTCAGGTAGCTCTAATTGTATGAAAATACGTCTTTTCTTTTTTTTGGGGGGGGGGGTCTGGTTGTGGGGCCTGAACTCTGGGCCTGGGTGCTGTCCCTCAACTCTTCAGCTCAAGGCTAACGCTCTACCACTTGAGCCACAGTGCCACTTCTGGCTTTTTTCTTTATGTGGTGCTGAGGAATCGAACCCAGGGCCTCATGCATGCAAGGCAAGTGCTCTACCACTGATCTACCTTCCCAGCCCCTGAAAGTATATCTTTTCTGCCTTTCTATCCGACTAGTGATCCTAATCCCTCATCTGGCTTTCACATAATAAAGCCATCTCTTTTCCACCTGATGACTTGCATATGTTTGCAAACAGCTGTCTCATCTTTCTTGAGTCTTCTCTGCTTGGGACCAAATTCCTGCCTTGCCTCCATCTCTCTCATCTCTAATGTGGTTTCAGCTCCCTCCCTTTTCCACACACTCCAATTTGTCAGTGTTCCTCTTAAAGTGTGACACTCAGAATGGAGCCCAATCTTTGAGCTTTATTACTTTCATTTCTGCTGCAAATAAGTCCCTGTCAGCATCAATCAATCGAGCACATTTCTTTGGGATGACCTTCTAAGGGATAAAGGAAGTGGAGGACTTTGCAAACTGTCTTATGACCTATAATGTAAGGAATTTTCCCAGTGTCCTCTATGGAAGTTACCATAGGCTGTAAACTCTAGGACCGTGACAGGTTTCATTCACCTTCTGGGACATCTTTATTGCTCCCAAAGGGCTCTCAGTATTTCTTTCCAACTCTAGCACCCACAGCTTCTGCACTCCGTCTTTTAAGAAAATGCCTTATTGCATATGCAATACACAGCAGAGAAAATAATTTGAATGCTTTTTTAAAAAAATTCAAACACAAGACATAGCCACCTCCCTGCTCTAATAAGAAATTTTCAGGGGGAAAAAAAGAAATAAATTAGAAATCAAGCCTAGCTAGAGGGAGAGGTCAGCAGTAATAGCCTTGCTTTCGTCAGAAATGACAGCCTCACTCACCCATTCTCACACCTTCCCACTCAAATCAGATGCAAGAATCACTCAGGCAAAGTGAAACATGTCTCCTCTTCCCAACAGCCCCCCCCCCCACTGTGTCTAATTTCTCCTTCTCAAACAGTAGCCTGGCAAACTTTTTCTGAGGGTACCAAAACCTCCCACTACCTTTATACCTTGATTATCCCACCTTGTCAAGGCCAACTCATCTGCTATAATTTAGTAAGTGATACCCAAAAAGTCCATATGTAAGAGCATGGTCTACAGGGTGGTGGCATTGGAGATGCTGTGGAATTTAAAGAGCTGGAGCCCAGTAGGTCTTCAGGTCCTTGGGTATATGTCCTTGAAGAGGATTATGGGATTTTCTCTCTCCCTCTCTTTCCCTCTCTCTTTCTCCCTCCCCCCCCTCCCTTCCCTTCCCACCCTTTCTGGCTTAAGAGGTGAGTGCTTGCTCCAACAGATGCTCCCACCATAATGTGCCACCCCTACTAAAGGCCCAACTCCACAGGGATGCCCAATTTTTTACTGTAACCTCTAAATCTATAAGCAGGGGTGGGGGAACTTCTTTTTACTTCATAAGTAATCTGTGTCAGACAGTTCATCAGAGTGCTGAAAAATGGACTGATTCAGAATGAAAAGGTGCATTATGTGTTAGAACAGATGAAGCCTTACATACTATGATGGTTCATCATATGGGAAACACAGGACTCAAAGTACATCAAGTGTCAAGATGTTTTGCTTATTGTTAAGATCTGACATTGAAGTGAGCAAAGTGGGATAAATCAGGGAAGGGATGGACCAGGCCATTCCCCCACATGGACATGAGGAAGATATCCCACCCACACCCTGGCTCCAGGTACTATTAGCACTTACTACTACTAATACATAGGTTTTGGGAAGATGGGTCACAGACAAGCAAGGGCCCCGATTTTGACAGTTCAGGCTTCTACAATAGAAATACCACTGGCGGGGTGGCTGAAATGATAGACCTTTATAGATCACGTATCTGGAGCCTAGGAAGGCCAAGATCAAGGAACCCTCCAATTGGGTTCCTGCTGAGAGCTCTCTCCCTGGCTTGAACACAGTCCTCTCCTCACCATGTCCTCACGTGGCAGAGTTGGAGAGTGGGCAGGATCTCTGTTACTCTTCTTCTAAAGGCATGGATCCCATCATGATGACCTCGTCCCCACTATCTCATCTTTCCCCCAAATTTCCTCTCTAAATATCACCACATGGGAAGTTAGGGCTTCCACATGAATTTTGGAAAGACAACAAATGTTCAAACAGTAATACTTCTTAGTCTCTCTTGGGAACTCAGATCTACTATGGAATCTCCCCAAGGCAAAGAAAGATTTATTTCTCAGAGATGGTCAGAAATGGAGAGGGGGTAGGGGAAAGCATGGCATAGAAAACACGTTTTATCTAGACTTGGCTTAGCTCTTTGGAGCAAACACTGCTTTCTGTTTCCTCTTGACTTTGGCACAGACCTTTATAACTGAGACCTGCGCCAGCCAGAGCCCACTTCCATATGGCCAGATAATTAGAAACACTCTACTGTGCCTAATGTTGCTGAGATCTGAACTAGCAGTGCCAGCTCCATGTAACAACTTAGACCCCCTAGAAAGTGCCTTTCTATAAAACCAACCAATCCATCCACCCATACATTCAGTCTTAGTAGCTTGTATCAAGAAGATAGGAGGTCTCAAGCCTAAGGCAGAGGGCCTGGAAGGTAGTTGCTGGGGGACAAGAAATTGGAACCACGCCTGTGGCAATGCTGTATCTTAGTCTTCATTCAGGTTGGAATCAATTGGACTCTGGAGTGGATTTTCTCCCTCTCATCCCCCACTGCCTCCTTGCCTATCTTACATTCTCAAAGGCTCTGTTTCTACAGATTCTTAGCTTTTAAGTTTCTACAGCCTGATGCTTCCAGAATATCAAAGAATTCCTCTTTCAGGCTCATTTTTCTACTTCTAAAAATAATCAGGTTCATTGAGTTATTCCAAGAGAAACCCCTCCCCCAAACTTTATGATTTGGGTTTAAACCTTAAATTTCTCAAGTAAGACAGAAACTAAGAGGCAGATACCCATAAAACAAACACTAAGTCATTACAGTTTATTGTAATAATAATCCTATTTGCCAATGTGCATTCAAAATGATAGATGGCCAGTATCTCCCAATGACTCAGCACATTATTGAGAATCATTTATCACAACATCTGTCCCCAGTAAATAGGGTTATTTCAACATTTATTCCACTTACCAAAATGACAAGAAGCTTTTTCTCTCTTCCTGATATGCAATTTCCAGTATATAATAATGGCATCTTCATGTCTGAGCATTTTTGCTGGCCTCCAGCATCATACAGCTTGTTTTAGGAATAAGCAATTGCTGAGACACAGCTCAAGATTTAGCTCCTGTTTGAGGCCATTTCTTATGCTCACACAGCTCAGATCCTCAGGCAGGATAACTTTCACAATGTGCTTCTGGTGGATCACATGGGAAACCAGGGGAGAGAAAATGAAATGGATCTGAGTAAAAGAGCACAGCTGCTTTGAAATCAATGTCTTAGAACAGAATACAATCTGGAGTTCTTTTACAGAGAGAACCACAAAGGTGGAGGTGATAGTAATAATAGATATTAGCATTGCCATCATAATAATGCATCTTGAACTGCCAGTAAGGACAGTTACCAATACTAACTACCCCTGACCCTCTTCTCCCCCATGTAATATTTAACAGTGTTCACCTTTTACAAGTGAAAAAGACCACATGAGATAAATGTTCTTCAATCTTTAATTATAAAATCAATTAACACGGCTTGAAATTTTAAGTTATGTTGTATGTGTGTGTGTGGTTTTTATTTTTTACATAATTCTAGCTACTCAGGAGGCTGAGATCTAGAAGATTCTAGTTGGAGACCAACCTGGGCAGAAAATTCCACTAACCTCCACATCCAAAATAATCAACTAAAGCAGAGCTGGAGGTGTGGCTCAAATGGTAGAGCACCAGCTGAGCAAGCATAAGTCCTAAATTCAAACCCCAGTACTGTCTGAAAAGAAGAACATTAACAAATACCAAATTGATTTGAATGTTTTAGATTTTAGTATTGAAGTCAATGCCTGAATGCCCCTACAGAGAACTCCCAAGACTGTCTCATTGCTACAGAAATGAGAGAGATGATTCCTTATTTAGTATCTGGATTTCTGAAACTTTTTTATTTTTATTTTTGCTGGTCCTGCTCAAGGGTACTGTTCTACTACTTGAGCCACAGCTCTACTTTTGGCTGTTAGAGATAGGAATCTCATGGACTTTCCTGCTAGGACTGGCTTTGAATCTCAACCTCAGATCTCAGCCTCCTCACTAGCTAGTATTACAGGTGTAAGCCACTAGTGCCCAGACTTTTCATTATTCTTTCTTGACTCCAGTTGTCCCTACTGTCCCAGTTGCTTTAGCATGCTCCTGCATCCTGGATGCTGGTGGGGGCAGTAGGATTCTTGTCTGCCTCAGCCATTTATATCAGCCCTGTAATCTTCAAGAAGCTTATTTGTGTCTTCAAAATGCCCTTTTCTTACCTGTAATCTGGGGAATTAGAAAGCCTTCTTTACTGAATGAGTGGAGGAAATGCAATGCTATCCCTTACCTTGCTAATTCTCTTTTCCTGCTTGAGTCTCATTCTTTACCTTTCTATTTACCTGAATACAACCCCCTTGGAAAGACCTAGGAAGCCCTGGTCTCTCATGTTCCTAAACAACGTTTATTTTAACTCAACCACACTGGTTGAAAGGTTAAAGTTTGAGGCAGTGACCACCACGTGTTGCTTGTTTCTGTCTAGCAAAGCAACACGTGGTAATAATCAAAACACCTGGTTGATTGTGTGCCTATATAAGACCTGCAAATCCTTAGCTCGGGGTTCTCCTCTTAGGC
Organism: Dipodomys spectabilis; assembly: GCF_019054845.1. Lineage (NCBI taxonomy): Eukaryota > Metazoa > Chordata > Mammalia > Rodentia > Heteromyidae > Dipodomys > Dipodomys spectabilis. Next base: position 2,414,549 of record NW_024870781.1, read on the forward strand.
TTCGCTGTGTTGGAGTGTAGGATAAGGCCCGAGCTGCAGCCCGTTTAAATAAAACAGCTGTAGAGTCTGACTCTCAGTGGTCTTCTTGTGAGGGGTCCTGCGACCTTGGCATAACATGGTGTGGTGCAGATCCTAGCCATCCTCCAGGTCCACTCACCACCAGGGGAAGAAAGCATGACACAGAATCTAGCCTAGTCACTATTTTCACAATTGTTACTCTCAGTCCTAAATTATCAGATTTGCCCATCTATAACTAAGACATCCATGTGGTAATGTGCCCTTCGGACTGCAAGTTCAATGTAGCCCAAGGATGACCCTTGCTTCATCACCATGACACCATGATCCAGTAATATTTCACCATACAAATTCCTCTGATGAGAGTTGTAGACAGAGCAACTGAGCCTTTCCTCATCGTTATGGAAGTAAACAAAGGATCTAGTACAACTAAAATGACGGTTGATATCTTCTAAAGATCCCTCCATGCCACACCTTGACCTTTGTTTGGCTCTTTGGATCATTTCATTTAAGTCTCTTAGGAGTTCTGTGGGGGTAACACAGCATAATTCCAATTTCACAGATGGGAAATCTGAGGCTTAGAACAATAACCTGAAATTATACAACTAAAAAGTAATAGAATCAGGTTTTAAGCTCCAGAGCCCATGGCACTTGTAAACCACTAAACAACATTTCATATTATTGACCCCAGGCACCAGTGATGTCTGGTCTCTTTGAATGGGTGTATCCATTCCCATTTGTCTGTCTCTTATAGCTGCAACTGACAACTCTAACTCTGAAATAAATCCCACCTGTAATAGTGTTCATAAAAATATCTTGACTTGATATTCTTCATTACATAACAATCAAATACCTCCATCTTTCTGAATTCTAAGTTAGGAAGCTTGCTGGAGTATTTACAGAGGCTTTGGGTCTCCAAACTCACTGGAAGTCAAATTCAGTAAATAATCCACTTTGGTGACCTTGTAGGGACTTTGAGAATCAGCTGTATCTGTGTCATATTTGGAGCAAGTTCTGCACTGTGGAGAAGCACATGGTGCAGACTGTGCTCTGGTCTTTTGGTGGAAGCAGCCAGTTCTTTTGCTGAGGCAAATCATTTTCCATCCTTCACTTTGCTTCCTGATTTTCAAGCTTTCATGAAATCCACAATAGCATAATCTCTTCTACTAGCAAGAGTAGAGAAATAGCACACAATTGGTTCTAATCTCTTCTACGGTTAGGCGGCAGGAGGGTCTGTGACCTTGGAGATTCTCTAGACTCCATCAGACTTCAGTCTCCTCATCTATAAAATATGATGTTGGACTATGTCATTTTTTTCTTTTAATCCATATAATTTTCATGAATGGGCAGTTTTGAATTGGATGCTAACAGAGTGAAAATCTTGTTGGTTGGTCCAACAGCCACACATGGTTACCACTGCTGACACAGCTATGTTCCAGCCTCTGTGCTCAGCAAAACCTTCACTTTCAGATTTTAAAAAAATAGATTAAGCATTTTTAAGAGTTACAAATGAGCACCATGTGCACTATAATTTAGGCAATAGCGAAAATTAATGAAAAAGACAAATAATTCCCCTTGCCCCTCCAAGCTCACTAGGAAATAACAGTACTGAGAAGATGCAAATCTTAGCAATGTATACTTAACAGTAAGGAATAGGACAGTGGTGGGATCTACCTTACTCACTGCTGATTAATCCCTGATAGGTGCCCAGTATTTGTCAACCAAATTAGTGATTAAATAATAGTCAAACATTAGGACTCATTTATAGATTTGTGTGTGTGTGTGTGTGTGTGTGTGTGTGTGTGTGTGTGTGTGTGTGTGTGAATGGGGGAGGGGAGTACTGGAAGCCACAGCTCTGTTTTTGGCTTTCAGGTGACTATTTGGAAATAAGAGTCTCATGGATAAACAAATCATTTCTAAAACATTTTTTGATTCTAACATGCTGTGACTACATAATTCCATAAAAAGTCATATATATATATATATATATATATATCCCTATACAAGGAATATATATAAAATATGATAGATAGATAGATAGATAGATAGATAGATAGATAGATAGATAGATAATGTACCATTTTTGTCAGTCCTGGGGCTTGATCTCAGGGCCTGGGCACTGTCCCTGAGCTTCTTTTGCTCAAGGCTAGCACTCTACCACTTGAGCCACAGCACCACTTCTGGCTTCTTCTGTGTATATGGTACTGAGGAATTGAACCCAGGGCTTCATGCATGCTAGCCAAGCAGTCTATCACTAAGCCACATTCCCAGCCCTTTGTGTATCATTTCAAGACAGTTGTGGTGACCATAATTTGACTTTCTTCTGTTCTCACAGAAAAAAGTTCTGTGCCAAGGTCTAAGCCAGACCGCTCAGTGTATACCATGGATATCATACATGCTTTGCACTAAGAACCAAAACCAAGACTCATGCAGGAATTTTTCAATACTGAGCCAATGGGCCTTGTCTTTTTTTGAGAAATAAAGCCTGTGAAACAGTGGGGATGGCTGTCATAAATGCACCTTTTGCAGAATATAGCATAAAACTCATTGTTCATTCAGAGAGCAGGGATTTGAAGCTCAGATTAGCCCATTTACTAACTGGATAACTGGTCTACATCTAACCTTCCAGATATGGAAGAGTATCCTAAAGAATGGCCACAAGTATGAACATTTACATTTTCTGCTCCCATGCTTCAATGGAAGGATGTATGAAAGCACTGCAAAGAAGTCTAAACCTAAATTTCTGATGTCCTGATTGATGTCCATTATTTTCTGGAGTAGGCTTAGGAAGAGCTCAGAGCATGCATTATCCATTATCAAGATAGTTCCAGGCATTGGCAACAAATAAGTAGCAGCAAGATTCATAGGAAAGGGAAACCCAATTTGGTATATAATATGGATCATAGAGCAGGAAGACACTCAAAGTCAGAAGGCAGCAGTAAGATCATGTCTAGATGTGGGGCTATGGAATAAGTTCCATCCCATGGGGCTTGGCAAAAATGAATTACAATGTTAGGGCCTTGGCAAAGTCATCTGAGGCTTCCAATAGAACTTTAATCCAGAAAGGAACAAGAAGACCAAAAGATGAGTCAAGACATGTCACATCAACATGGATACTGTGGAGTTAGAGGAGTCAAACTACAGTTTTATTGGCTCAGTCCTGGGCAGACTAGCTTGTAATATCAACTGGGGCCAGTGAATGCATCCAAGGGGAAGGATCATAGCCCACTCAAACTGTTGATAACCATCCGTACAGTGCCTCATTGACAGACCTTACTTGACAGACAATCAGGTCCTTCAGTTCTCTGGATATCACCATCAGCTTGGAGAAAGAGGGCCAATGCCAGGCTTCTCATTGTGCCTTCATCAAGGTAAGAAAATGGATCAGCCAACCTCTCCTCTCTTTTCTGTCATTTCAGTGAAATCCAGCCCAACTCCACTGTGCAGTGGGAAGAATTGTGTCGGCCTTGGGTCTCTGGCCATCGGAAGTTGATAGCCAGCATGACCAGTGACTCCCTGAGACATGTATATGGCGAGTTGGACTTGGAGATTCAAAGACGACCTTCCATTTAAATGTTCAGGAGGCTGAGATGGATCTAGGCTTTTTGGCTAAGGAAGTTCTAGTGCAAAAAACAAAAGCTGTTAAAGCTCTTACTTTAACTTAGATGCTACTGGAGAGGGTCCCAGCATACAGATGTTTGTCAAAGTGATGCTTTTCACGCCCTTGCTATTTGTGTGGAAGTTAGTTTTGAATCACTCCCCTTTCCAAAGGTTTCTGAACATTAGCCTTAACTAAACTCTAATTAAGCTCTTATAGCTCATAAGAGGAAAAGACATCATTTATCATTGCAAATGGTTCCAGCTTCAAATATCAGAGGGTTTCCCTTAACAGTGGGATGTGCTCAGTACCTGGTCCTATTAAAAACTTTTGATTCCACATTCAATTGGAGGGGGGGGGGCAATATATTCCCCCAAAGGAAGGATTTGATTGGACCTTAGAGTTCTCCCTTTTCTTGGGATCAAGTTCTAATGTCCATGGTAGAATTTTTCCCTAGGAATTCAGCACAACATCATTTTTCTTCTTGGCAAAGCAAAGGAAAGGTCTTTCATCTTCCACCTGCAGCCAAGCAACTGCCTGCCAAATTTCACAGATTAGCTAGTGAGAAAATGTGGCCCCACATTAACAAATTGCATTTGTGGAAAACTTAATCACCTAGGAGGAGATAAGAAACCAGGTGCAATAACTCAGATATATTAAATATTGTAGTTATGTGGTATATTTCGTAGGTGTCACAGTGTGGCCTGATCAGCAGGAATGAATATCCCTTACTTTTTAACCCTTTCTGGAAGGCAAAACTAGAAAGTGACAAGGCTGATTTAGAACTGGCAGAAAGGATTGGTCTCTTTCATCAGTGTTTATACTCTCTCTCTCTCTGGGATCACCAGGTCTTTTTTTAGAGGCAGAATAAACCCAATAAGTTGGATAAATGAGCAGATATAGTGGCTAGATATGCAGAAAGACAGTCAGCCCCCTCTCCCATTCTCTCCTTTTCTTTAGATTGCTGTCAAGACTATACCTCAACAATCTGGTGTTAAAAAATAAGATCTCTTGCAAATAGCCAGCGCTATGTATGACCCAAGAGCAGAGGATACTACTATCCTGTGTATTATGTTCTAAGGGTCCAACAGACAAGACTATTAGTATTTAATTGCAAAGCAGATTTAAAGTCAGAATCTCCATTCTAATAGTCTGGGTATGATTTGGATCAAGGGACTAAGATTCTCAGAAAAAAACTGAAGGCAGCTGGGGGAGTGGGGAGTAGCAGCAGAAATGCAATGCTATACTCTATGTAACTATGCTCTGGTCTATTTCCAAGTCTTTGAGACTGTCCTGGGCCTACAGGGCCAACCCCTGAGGGTTAGCAGATACCTGTTATGATACATCACACCTAACTCTTGCAGTCATCTCCCAGCATTTGCCAAGCCTTTCAATAAGTAGTTTTAGAATGAAATGCAGTTTACTAAACTGTTAACTGGCTTAATTACTATACTGTTATTAAATAAGAATGTAATGCTTAAAATAAAATTAATCTGATTATCTTTTCATCTGCATAGAAATGATTATTGTTAATTGTCAATTCTATACACAACTAACCACAACTACTAGACAACCCATAGTCCTTCTGCCATGAGAAAACTACCTCCAGATAGGGAGACATGCATTTGTCCTTTAAAAGAAACAACTCTAATAAGTATTCTCCTCACCTCTTCTCTGAATTTTATAGACCACATTCACTCAAGGAGGAAATTTGGAGACTTAAAACCTACTGAAAAGTTTCTGTCAGTAGGAGCTTCCTCATAAGCAACCTCTTGAACCACTATGCTGACTCAGTGAACAGCCAGCAGAGACATTTCTCATCGTTATCACCTGTTACAGTCTTAGAGTGGGAGGGAAAAGAAGGCAAAGTATGCACAGGAGATTTATTCTCGTGGCAGGTCTCACTGGACAACTGCAACTCAGATAGGGCCTTAGAATCCCTCTCACCTCTAGGTAGCAACTGCCAACTGATTTGGAGCTGACACTCAAGATAAAGGGCCATCATCCTTGACAGCTGGGGTTCCATATTGGCTTTTACTCTTTAACATCTTCATCAGCATGTGCTAATTGTACAAGGGAAGTTCACTATGGTGTTTGCCCTCATGAAAACATTGGAGCCTCATCACATTCACCCTCTCTATCACTTTCCCTCATCCCCTTCTTAAAACTAGACACAGAAATACCCTAACCCAGCAATACCACTCTTAGACATTTATTCAAAAGAATACACATTGGGGTACAGTAAAGCCACCTATACAATCATGCTCATTGCTATACTAGTCATCATAGCCATGGTATGGAAACAACTTAGATGCCCCTCAATGGACAAATGGATCAAGAAAATGTGGTGTATGTGTGTGTATGTATGTATATAAATATATATATGCAAAGGAATTTTACTCATTCATTAGGAAGAGTGAGATTATAACATCTGCAACGAAATGGATGAACCTGGAAAAGAAGTTAAGTGAAATAAATTAGGCCCAGAGAGACAAAGGACTCATGTCTTCTTTCATAGGTGAAAGTTAGATATAATTTATAAATATACAACTAAACATATCTGGGGTTTGTATGCAAGTGTACAAAAACATATTAAATGAAATATTGTATTTGCAGGGAAGAATTCAATGGTGTAATTTCTTAGCAAATGAACTCACAGTCCAACAAAGTGAGTATCAGGAAACTGGCACTTGAAAATATGGAGGAGGAGGTCAAGAAGAGGAGGGTAGATGATTGATGAAGAGAAGAATGGAAGGAGAATGCAATCATAATATTTAATACATACTCTATAAAACTAGGAAAATTGAGGGATTGTGTTGGGAAATGAGGAAAGGGGTGACATTGGTCAAGATGCATTATATTTATACACTGAGATGTTGAATGGGAATTAACTTAAAAATATAAAAATAGCCGAGCGCCGGTGGCTCATGCCTGTAATCCTAGCTACTCAGGAGGCTGAGATCTGAGGATCATGGTTCAAAGCCAGCCTGGGCAGGAAACTCCGTGAAACTCTTATCTCCAATAAACCATCAGAAAACCAGAAGTGGCGCTGTAGCTCAAGTGGTAGAGTGCTAGCCTTGACCTGAAGAGCTGAGGGACAGCACTCAGGCCCAGAGTTCAAGCCTCATGACCAACAAAAATAAATAGATAGATAGATAGATAGATAGGATAGATAGATAGATAGATAGATAGATAGATAGATAGATAGATAGATAGATAGATAGATAGATAGATAGATAGATAGATAGATAGAAATACAATAAATAAGTTAGTGAGTTTCATTATTCTGTTTTTCATACTTACATATAAAGTACCTTGATCATATGCATCCACATTCACCTTGTCCATTCATCCTCCTCCACTCCTGCTAGCACCCACCTCTCAACACAATCTGTTTACATTTCTGTCATCCATTTTAGTGTATATTAATACTGCTATGATTTGTATCTTAAGTATCCCCTAAAGGCCCATGTACTAAAGGCTTATTCTTCTGGTTGGTATTATTGGGAAATGGTAGGTCTTTGTAGAGGTGGAGCCCAAGGACAGTTCTCCAGGTCACTGAAGAAGACAGTGATACCGCAGCCCTTTTCTCTTTCTCTTTTTTATTTCCTGGCTATGAGGTGAGCAGTTTTCCTCTACTATACTCTATAAGCTGCCAAAGTAATAGGACCAATCAACAATGAAATTAGACCTCCAAAATATGAGCTGAAGTAAACTTTTTCTCTTTTTAAAATGATTTAAAATAATTTTACCAGACTAACACAAGTGTGGTGGCTGTAAAAATCTTTTTTTTTCAGTAGCAAGCAATCAATCTGAGCTTGAGGACTATGAGTTCTAACTTCTGCCTGTGCTAATCCTTGATACTTTTCAACAAAATCTTAATCTTTGTGTTTAGAGCTCCAAGGCATTAAGGGAGACAAAACAATATTTAATTTTCCACAACGTTCTTGTAGTAGATATATCTAATAAAACTTAACAGCAACCTATATAACATAGAGATAGATAGACAGATAGGCAGGCAGGCAGACAGACAGACAGACAGACAGACAGACAGATGAAAGATGATGAGGTAGATGCTACCTGTTGTTTTTTACAAATAATTACAATTCACAAACCTTGTAAAGGGAGTAAATACAATTCATTCTAACCTGCTAATGAAGAATTGTTAGGCCCAAGAAGCCAAGTATCAGGAAAAATCAAGCTGTAAGAGGTAGCATTGTGAAAACAAACTCTGCTTTCAGAATAACCATTTGCTGCACTCTTTAATCTCATCTCCTTAGAGTTTTAGAAATGCTGACTTAAGAGCAACTTCAGAACTCTTTGAAGAACTGCAACATGGCACAATTAAAATATATATACATTGCTAATAGTAATGTAAGGGGTAGAATTGTGTTATACTCACCGGCAATCAAGTATCATAAAGTCCCAGATAGGTCAACACTGATGAACATTCATTCCATGTCATTAGGAAATTAATAGCCAATCAACCTAATCAACCTCCCTTCACTTTTTCTACCATTCAGCTATTCCCCTAGCATCCAACCAACTATACATCCTTATAACTGTTGATTCTTTTTGGCAGTCATCCATCCCTGTATATACCAGCATCATTCCAGAGCCTTGTTTGTCTATAGTCCCTGCCTAGAAACACATCCTAGGCAGAGACAAATCTTTCTATGCAGGAATATAAAGATACAAAGTATGCCTAGAGCACCAAATAAATAAAGAAGAAAAACCTGCCTGATGAAATCTCCTGTGACATCTTGGAAAATGAGTCCTTTCCATTGAAAACCTCAAAGAGATGCTGAATCTTCTGCCACCTCCACAACTCAACTCCTCAGGGAGCTGAAGCACTAGATATTGGTCAAATGATCCAATCATGAATCCAGGTTCCATTTTTTTCTCCCTGAATTATTCAGAAGTGCTTTGACTTACATGGAGGTTACAAAGATTTAACTCTAAGAAATACACAATAATTTATTTTTATTAGTTATACAAATAAGTGCCCCTTATCCAAAAAGCTTGAACCTGAAATGTTTCAAATTTTAGATTTTTCAGATTTTTGGGGAATATTTGTATATATATATATGGAGAGAGAGTGACACAGAGAGAGAGAGAGAGAGAGAGAGAGAGAGAGAGAGAGAGAGATCTGTTGGGAGTGTGACCCAAGTCTAAATCCATTTATATTTGATATACACCTTACAGACATACACTGAAAGTAATTTTATTCTGTTTTTAAATAATTGTGCACATATAGCAAATGGATTGGGTTTTTGGATGGAGGGAATAGTAGAGATCAAACCTAGAGCCTCATACATATACCCTCAAAGTTTCAAGGTATAGAATCTCTCACCTGTGATGTTATGTTAGCAAAATGCTTCAGATTTTGGAACATTTCAACCTTTGTATATTTGAATTCATGATAATCAATGCCAAAAACCTAGAAATTATAATCACTGCAAGAAAGAAGCCCTGGAATGGCCCACATGAGAAGTTTCTGATAAAGGTGACTCAGAAAAAAAGCCATGAGTGTAGGAAGTCCGTCACACTCTTGCCATGACTGACACAGTGTGTGAAAGATGTCCTCAGCAATCACTGGTGGTTGTGTGAGCCAGTCATTCCCTGCTCAGCCTCCATATACCAGACCTTTATACTACCACTGGCTCCATGTTCCTGTGCAGACCCATTCATCAGAGCACCTCTATGGCCCACAGAAGGTTCCTCTCAAGTGATGTCCCTAAGATCCCTGACTGAAGCACAGGAGCTCACCTCTCTGGTACACACTCCTATTCTCTCCTGTGCTCATCAGCACAGAATAAGGAGGAACCCCCAATCTGCTATTCTATACCTCTGTCCTCAAGAGAAATGGTTGAATTGAGTAGAAGAGGTCTTTGTATAATGAGCCATAACACTTAATATGGCCTCTGAATGTTTTCCTTACCACAATGAATTCTTTATTCTCTTACCTTTAATGACATGCTTTCATTCACTTATCCATTGCTGTTCTGATGCTAGTTGCCTTTGTCTGATGCTATCTATGGTTCAAATGTGGACAATTATATATCTCAAGACTTATAGATGACAAGCGTTTTCCTGACCAAACCAAGCCCTTGAATGCTGAAGTTATCAAGGTCATGGCATCCTATTACCAAGATTGCAGTGAAAGTACTTGAGTATTATCCTAGACCCCAGGCTGAACTCATGAGTGACTATAACTGTGAGTTTAGAAATTATAGCTCCAATAAAGGAATCTGCTTTTTTGCTGATCATTACAAAGAAGTGCTGGGTATCTTCAGTAATATCCCAATTAGCTTTATTCACTGGGCAAGCTAAAAACCAATATAGATCAACAAATTATTATTATGACATGAAACTGAATAATTGGTATAATACAATAAAACTTCCTCCCATGATGAAAAACAATACACTTCAGCAATGGCTTTGCCAGAAAATGAACACCATCTTAACCAGAAAATGCACACCATTATCTGAGAAATTTAAGCTCGCACAAAAGCCTGGGCTCATCTAAATTACCTAAATGTGGAAAGCATAATATAATAGCATTATGCTTAGACCATTTTTTCATTAATCTTGGCTATCTGCTGAAGAGTCAAAGTTAAAGGCAACCTGATGTGTTCTAACAAGTCCTTAATGTTTTATCCTGATAGTGCCTTTACACAGAAAAATAGGAAAGATAGAATAACTATATCTTGTTTGGTTTTTAGTTAATGCATCAGATAATTAGGCATCAAAAATTTCCCTTCTTTTTTTCATAATCAGAAGTATTAGTGACTATTAGGCAAGCCATTAAAATGCCATGGCATGCTCCATCCTGTGAGCAGTTGAGAAGCAACAACAAAAAAATTTCCTGAAGGAGTGAGATTAGAAAGTTGGGTACTGCTGAATTTGTGACTTGGTGTTCACCATCCCCTTTTGGAAATCTTATTTGGCATTATCTACTGAATCTGAGTACAGACACAGTGAGTCAGTAATTATGTTCCAGGTATATTTTTAAAACATATGCTATAAGAGACAAATAGATTGTGACATATTTATGCAATTAAATTGTATACAATAATGCTAGTAAAGCAAATAAAATCTAAACATAACCATAAAACATAAGATGATATAAAATACTATAATACAAAAGGACTGCCACCTTAAATGGAAAAAAGAAGCTAGATGCTAAAAAGTACTGTAATGCAATTTTGTTCATTTAGAGATCCAAAATAGGAAAAACTAGTCATAGGCCTAGAAGTAAAGATGATACTTATACTTAGAAGAGGGGCAGTGGACAGAGGCTAAACAGGAGCAGAGAGAACTCCTAGGATATTGGCATTGTTCTATTTCTTTATCAACCTGTTATAAAACTTCATTGAAGTATATATTGATGGTGTTTTCATTATTTATTGCTGTTTTGATAAATTACTCCCAAAACTAAGCTGCTTAAGACACCATTCATATCTCATAGCTTTTGTGTATCAGGGCTCCAGGGATGATTTTGCTGAGTCTTCTGACTCAAGGTTACTCACAGGTTAACCTCCAAGTTAGAGCTGGTTGTGGCCTCATCTGAATGCTCAACTGGGAAATACTTTGCTTTCAAGTCCACTCATGAGTTCCTCACATCTCCTTGATGGCTGATGACTAAATACCTCTGTCACTTGCCATGCAGGTCTCTCTAGAAGACAACTTACAACTTGACATCTAGCTTCCATGAGGAAGTAAAAAAGCAAGATAATGGAAGTAAAACATAAGCAAAAACAAATCTTCTTATGACCTAATCTCAAAAGTGTTATCCCCTCATTATTGTCATATTTTTGCTAAAGTGAGTCACTAAATCCAGTTTACTGTTAAAGGAAGGGAAATATACAAGGTCATATAAATTAGCAAGTAGACTTATTGTGACTGTTAGTTATACTTCAGTAAAATTAATAGAAAAATATTCTTAGCATTGTCACAAATAAATTTAGCTATATAGATTTTTTGTACTTTTTTTATTGTAAAAATGCTGAACAGAGGGGTTACATGAACAAGGTAATGAGTACATTTCCTATTGAGCATTGTTGCTTCCTCCTTTGTTTTCCCCCTACCATCCCTTCCCTCCTACTTCCACAACTATACTTCCCCCACCCCACCCCCGCCGCAGTTGTAAAGTTCATTTTCTGCATAGTGTTTTGTACATCTCATTGTTACTATGGGTCAACCTGTATCCTTATTTAAGCATTTTGTTTTTTCCCTTCCCCTCCCCGAATTAGAGAAGTGTATATACAAGATACAGGGCACTGACATCAAATACAGTGAAAACAGGGGTTATATCATGGGGGAGGAACATACAAAGAAACAAAATAAATCACATGATACATTATAAATATGTTAGAAACAATAGCAAGCAAGAAAAAAGATATTTGTGTCCCTATCTTGGGTTTCATTTCGCTTGACATCATCTTATATGGTCATATGTACATAGCTTTTGGCCTACATAGATTTTTTTTATGTTGTGTTTCACTGGCTTAAGAAGCTGTTCATGTTGCTTTGTATGTCCCTCTCCCACAGTATAACCCCTGCTTTCACTGTATTTAATGTTGGTATAATCTGTGGAGGGGAAGGGGAAAAACAAGTCGTTTAAATAGGGATACAGGTGGACCCATTACAACAATGAGATGTACAAGTCGTTATGTCGAAAACGAACTTTACAACTTTGGTGGGGGAGGCAGGGAGGATTGTGGGGGGAGGCAGGGAGGATTGTGGGGGGAGGCAGGGAGGATTGGGTGGGGGGTAGGGGGAGAATGGGAAGGGATGGGAAGGGGAAACAAAGGAGGAGGCTACAATGCTTGATAAGAAATGTACTCATTATCTTGCCCATGTAATTGTAACCCCTCTGTACAGTATTTTCACAATAAAAAAATAAAAATTAAAAAAAGAAGCTGTTCATGGATGTTTCCTGGGTTCACATTCCATGAATACTGAGTTCTAATTCCATGAACATTTACTAAGTTCTAATTCAATGAATACTGACCAAGCAGCTCTAACTCCATTTCCTGGGGGATATTTCCCATCTGGACAAGAGAGTTCAACTTCAGAATTTACTTCTTTATGGCACGATCTATCTGATCAGACCCAAATGAGCCCATTTGACCTGCCTACAGAGTCCTTGTTCTTTGGCAATGTCAGGACACCAAGGAGGGAAGAGTCACTATTCTCGCAGTGGGTGCTACGCTGTATAAACAGCTTGGAAGAGACCCAGAAAACCACTACCCTTCACTATCAGTATTTGGAAGATCCCTGTTGGTATTGCACAGAAAAAATAAATAAATGTAGCAGACATTGCCTGGCAGACCATATGGTAATGCATGAGAAAATAATATACTTTATGCTTAAAGTTAATCATCTCTCCCATCTTTGCTGTGCTTTGGCATGGCTTCCCTGAGAATTTCTATCAACTGCTGAGAGAATGTATAGTATCTGGCTGACCCATCAACAAGTATTTCCTTTGCCAAAAATGGCTAACAACCCCACAGGACTGCCATAAAGCTCATTAAGACAAGCATCTGTTTTCCAATGTACGAAGAGGGCTGTCTTGTTTGGGTGCACACCTCACGATGTACCCAGAGAATAACAGGCATTCACTGGACATATGAATGGCCCTGAAGGAATGGGAAAAGGTGATGTCCTTTCTGGTGATCCATATTCTAGCATCTCCTACCTTTGTAGTTACTCCCATGTAAGCATTTGTCATGAACCAAAGTCCTTTGTCTCCAGGCACTTAGTTTCCTTTTCACCATCCTGCCTTCTAGAGTTGCTCTACACATCGAAGTTCAAAGAGTATCCAAAGGAATTTAGTCAATATAGGATAAGTGTGAATCATAAATTTGCTAGTGAGCATGAATCATTTGAATATATCTGTGTCTATTGACTCTCCCTAGGGATAGGCTGAATCAACATAATCTGAATTATCCCAACCAAGTTTTCTTTTTTTAATATATATTTTATTGTAACAATTCTGTACAGAGGGGTTACAGTTACATGAGTAAGGTAATGAGTACATTTCCTATCCAGTTGTTACCTCCTCCTTTGTTTTTCCCCTTCTCACCCAACCTCTCCAACTCCTCCCTCCACCCCCCCCCCCAAGTTGTAAAGTTCGTTTGCAACACAGTGTCTTGTACATCTCATTGCTACAATGGGTCAACCTGTATCTTTATTTAAGCATTTTGTTTTTTCCCTTCCCCTCCCCAAATTAGGAAAATGTATATACAAGATGCAGGGCACTAGAATCAAATACAGTGAAAACAGGGGTTGTACCATGGGGAAGAACATACAAAAGGAAAAAAAATCACATAGTACATTATAAGTACATTAAAAAATAACAGCAACAAAGATAAAATCTTATGTGTCCCTATCTTGGGGTTCATCTCACTCAGCATCATCTTATGTGGTCATATATACATAGCTTTTAGCCTTTTCTGCTTGTTCTAGACATATACTGGCTATTACAAATAAGGGAAACCATGGGACCTATGTTTCTTTGGGCCTGGCTTACTTCACTTAATATAATTTTTTCCAAGACTTTCCATTTCCTAACAAATGGGGTGGTGTCATTCTTGCTTATGGAGGCATAGAATTCCATTGTATGTATATACCACATTTTCTTGATCCATTCATCTACTGAAGGGCATCTGGGTTGGTTCCATATTTTAGCTATGGTAAATAATGCTGCAATATACATAGTTGTGCTGGTAGCTTTAATATGGTCTAGTTTATGATCATTTGGGTAAATGCCCAGAAGTGGGATTGCTGGGTCATAGGGAAGCTGTATGTGGAGTCTTTTGAGGAACCTCCATACTGCTTTCCAAAGTGATTGAACAAGTTTACACTCTCACCAACAATGCAGTAGGGTTCCCTTTTGGCCACATCCCCTCCAGCATCTGTTGTTAATAGATTTCCTGATTATAGCCATTCTAACTGGGGTGAGGTGGAATCTCAATGTTGTCTTGATTTGCATTTCTTTTATGGGTAGAGAAATTGAGCATTTCTTCATGTGTCTATTGGCCATTCTTTTTTTTAAATATTTTATTATGAGAATACCGTACAGAGGAGTTACAATTACATGGGCAAGATAATGAGTACATTTCTTATCAAGCATTGTTGCTTCCTCCTTTGTTTCCCCTTCCCATCCCTTCCCATATCTCCCCCTCCGTTTTTCAACATAACAACTTGTACATCTCATTGTTGCAATGGGTCCACCTGTATCCCAAAGGATTTGTTTTTTCCTTTCCCCTCCACAAATTATACCAATATCAAATACAGTGAAAGCAGGGGTTATATCGTGGGGGAGGGACATACAAAGCAACAAAGAAATCATCTTATTAATATGTTAGAAACAATCACATGAAAGTTAAAAAACACTTGAATACTTATCTTGGGCTTCATTTCACCTAACATTAACATATCTGACCTTTTCTGCAGCCATTCTTATTTCCTCTTCAGAGAAGTCTCTCTTTAGTCTACATATTAATCGGAAAATTCCAACCAAGTTTTCTTAACAACTTACCTCTCATTTTCCTGTATAGGAGATAGTCATCAGGAAACCAGAAACAGTTCTTTTCTTTGCATTGCATTGCTGCCAAAGTGGCCTTAAACAAGTTAATAGAGAACTGTGCTCATTGGATTGTGGGATTGGGATTCAGGATGGGGTGGGCTCAAGGATTTTAGACATAAAGATATAGAAAAAAAATCAGTTTTTATCTCAAAACTAGGTGCCATGTACTCATTCACCTTCCCACAAATGCAGTTTCCAGCCATTGTCCAAACAATCTCTCTAGGTGGTGAGTTCCCCAGAATGTCTGTCAGAAAAGGCTTAGTGTGGTTGCGAAAGTAGGAAAAGAGAATGGAAAAGATGTTTTCTGGTGTCAGTTTCCAGTCTAAGAACCTATTGCTGTGTATTTGATAGAAAACCTAACATTTCCCCATGAATATTCTGAATTGAAGCCTACACTGTGTTACCATCTCTCTCCCATGACCAAAAGGCACTGAAGATTGTGTTTACAGTGTATGTCCACAAATAAGAATATTTCCACCTTACCCAGATAAGAATTCATCCAGAGCCTGAACTTCATTAGTATGTCCTTCTAGCCCACTGTTTATATCATATGAAGATAATTCGCTCTGAGAGTGCTAATAAAGAGCATTGGAAGAAGTAACAAAAATAGACAGAACTCCCAATTTACAGGCTGCAAATCTAGGATTTCCTCATAGTTTCCAAGGCTTAATTTTTTTAATGAAAATTGTCTTTCAATTAACACTCATGGAATGTTGGTTTTTTTTTAAAAAGGTAAATAAAGTAATAATCAGGAGGCAAATAAGACTAGACAGTTAATGATCGTAGAGGTTCTAACAATGACTATTGACATTAGTTTATTGAAGAAAATTGAATTTTTTCAAAAAGAAACACTGCAGATACCGCACTAATTATATACTAATTCACTGGAAAATTCTTTCTGTGTCATATAATTTATTCCTAGATCCCTACCATCACAATATAGAGGAACATTAAGGTAGCTTAGAATGAGAAGACAAGGAGTAGAGGAAACACTAGCTGTGGCTAGACAACTAAACTTTGTGCAGTGAATGGCGGCTCCTTCTCCCTCAAAGTCAGCTGAAAAAGAAACTCCTGATTCAAACTTGAGATGTATTAGAAACCAATGAGTGTAAGGTCAGAATGAAGACAGCAACGAAGACCCTGGGCCAACAGGAGACACTGTAAAACAGAGACTGATCAAGTTAAAGAGGGAGGTGCCAACTTGTCCTCTACTTTACAGCTCAACATCGACTTGCTATTGCCCCACCTTTTTTCTCCCCTCTGGAAGAATTATTGAACCAATTTGCAGGTTCTTTGCCCTTAAGGGAAAATGTTTTCTCCTAGTTTAGCCACCAGGGGGTGAAAATGGGTCTTCTATGGTAGAGGTAAGCTTGTTCAACTCAGTCTACAACCCTAATAAAGGTCACAGAGAATTGCAAGTGTTGTTCTATAAAGAAGGTATTAAGACCTGATGACATCAGGGTCCCCCATCCTCACAGAGCCCAGGAAATGACAGCCCTGAACAAAATGAGTAGTCCATGTCCAAATTTCATTCTTGCTGTTATCCCTTTGCCTCCCTTGAAGTAGCTTTCTGGGAAACTGAAAGCCTGTCACTGCAGATATACAGACATCTCATTCAGAATGAAATACAGATGTCCATCACTTCCAAGTTCTCAGGTACCTAAATGTATAAAAACCACAGTCTTAGAGAAATCTGAATGAAAAGAGATAATGCTCTGATAAAAGAGGAAATTTATGTCTCAAAAGTCATCATCTAATTAATATTAAATATACTAACACCAAATCCTAGGAACAAGTGGGAGAGGCTAAGGAGACTGGGAACTGAGGAGATGATTCTGTAACAGACAAGCTGTCTGGCTCATATTTGCCTCCTCCTGTCCCTCAGGGAAAGTTCCAGCCTCTGCCTCCTGGTGGAACTCCTCTCTACTTTGGCTTGTTTACACATGCATGTGAATAGGGCTAGACTTTGGAATTCAAGGCTGAGGCAGAGGCTTCTTTGGGTATGGCTGATCCTAAGAGGGACCCAAATTAAAATCTGAGCAGTGCTGAACACAAAGGTAATATTAACTATCAAGGTCACCAAAATGATTCTAGGTATGAATATGAGGGAAACTTAAGATGAAGAGGGGCACTGATGGCTGGTGCTTGTCATCCTAGCTACTAGGGAGGCTGAGAACCAGAGTATCTTGGTGCCAGGTCAGTCCAGGCAGAAAAAAATAACCAGTGAAAAACATGCTGGAAGTGTTGAGGTCCTGTACAGAAATAAAAGAAGTTCAGGATGGAGACAACAGCTCAAGTAAGGAGGCTGAGTCTAAGTAATTTCTCGCATGTTTCAAAGAAAAGCAACAGGATATATTTCTTCCTGAGAGACGCATTTCTTACCCCAAGAATTAACATTTGTTTGGAAGGGTGTATGCCTTCCTGAGAAAAATGTTCCCCCAAAACTTAAGCAACCTCCTACTCAAAATGCAGACAACAGGATACTTTCCTTATCTCATGGATAAGGATCTGTTTTATGGCAGGATGCATTCTTACCTGGAAAGAATGACCAAAACATCCAGAAACTCCAGGAATGATTAGTGTAACACCAGGAATGATTAGAGTGAAGTGAGGACCAGGTCTGGCTGACACCATGTTGGCCCCTGGTAGATAGGGAATTGGGGCAGAGAGACGGTGTGGCTACACTGGATGCGGATGTGACCCCAGAGCCTGGAACCCTCCCCTGGTCCTATGGGAGACATGACAGGGATAGCTCTGGATGTGACCTTGAAGGATGGGGAGGTGACTGCTTCCAGGTGTGCCAGTTACCTAGGTAAAGCAGGTATTGGGGGGAGACTTATGCAGGAAGTGGGGAGGCCAGTGGCAAGCAATTATTAAATATGCAAGCAACTATTAAAATTAAAATAGAAGTTAATCTGTGTTAAGTTATAAAGTAAGGACTCAGTTGTAATGAATACCATACCAGGTCCAAATCAAAAACTGTTTTGTCAGATAGATGCTAAAGGAAACACCTTATATAATTATAATGTGTTACTGCCCAATAAATAAGTGGGCGAAAGACTTAAAGAGAAACTTCTCTGAAGAAGAAAGAAGGATGGCCAATAGACACATGAAGAAATGTTCAACATCCCTAGCCATAAAAGAAATGCAAATCAAAACAACATTGAGATATCACCTCACTCCAGTTAGAATGGCAAAAATCAAGAACTCTAACAACAACAGATGCTGGAGGGGATGTGGACAGAAAGGAACCTTACTTCATTGTTGGTGGGAATGTAAACTTGTTCAACCACTTTGGAAAGCAGTATGGAGGTTCCTCAAAAGACTTCACATAGAGCTCCCCTATGACCCAGCAATCCCACTTTTGGGCATTTACCCTAATGTTTACAAACAAGACCACTCTAAAGCTACCAGCACAACTATGTTTATTGCAGCATTATTTACCATAGCTAAGATATGGAACCAACCCAGATGCCCCTCAGTAGATGAATGGATCAAGAAAATGTGGTATATATACACAATGGAATTCTATGCCTCCATCAGAAAGAATGACATTGCCCCATTTGTTAGGAAATGGAAAAACTTGGAAAAAATTATATTAAGTGAAGTAAGCCAGGCCCAAAGAAACATAGGTCCCATGGTTTCCCTTATTTGTAATATCTAGTATATGTATGAGTCAAGCGGAAAAGGTCAGATAATGCGATGTCAGGAAAATGAACCCTTAGATGTGTATTTTAATGTTTTTTTCTTTCATGCATGTGTTTCTAACACATTTATAAGATTATCTCTTTGTTGCTTTGTATGTCCCTCCCCCACAGTATAACCCCTGCTTTCACTATATTTGATGTCAGTATAACTTGTGGAGGAGATGGGGAAAAACCAGTTGTTTAAGGATACAGGTGGACCTGTTGCAACAATGAGAAGTACAAGTTGTCATGTCCAAAACGAGCTTTACAACGTTGGTGCGCAGGGGGGGGGGGAGGGAGGGGAGGAGAAGGATTGGGATTAGGGGGGGAGGGGGGAGGCTGGGAAGGGATGTGAAGGGTAAACAAAGGAGGAGGCTGCAATGCTTGGTAAGAAATGTACGCATTATCCTGCCCATGTAACTGTAACTCCTCTGTACAGTATGTTCACAAATAAAATTAAATTAAGTTAAAAAAAAAATAATTATAATATGTTGGGTCAGAGGCTCTGACCAGTGTGCAGGGAATGATGTACTTTAAAACTTCAAAAGGCAAGGAAAGAAGTAGAAGTTTATTCACTTCCCCAGAGAGGAAAAGGGCCAGATACTCTAGGAAACATGAGCCTCTTGGGATAAATGGAGTAAAGTTTGAAGGGATTTTTTTAAGGCAGCTGAGTAGAGTTGAATGGACAGTTGTCCCCCTAACAGATAGTGCAGGATGGTTTTGATTAGATCTGCACACAGACTGGAGTGGAGTTCTGCCCAGGGACCTGTCAATGTTTCTGGGTACTTCAGTTGTATGTTGTTATTATGTAGTTGCACAAAGAGGTTTCAATCCCTTAAGTCAATTTATGAATACACTGCATCTTGATAAATGTCACTTCTCCCACATTTTCCCCTTCCCATCTCTATCCTCAAGCTTTGTACATTATGTACAAAGCTCAGTGGTAGAGCGCTTGCCTTGCATGCATGAGGCCCTGGGTTCAATTCCTCAGCACCACATAAGAAAAAATAAAAAAGCCGAAGTGGCGCTGTGGCTCAAGTGGTAGAGCTAACCTTGAGCTGAAGAGCTGAGGGACAGCGCCCAGGCCCAGAGTTCAGGCCCCATGACCGGACCCCCCTCCCAAAAAAAATTGAACTAGGTAACTTACGATACTGTGAAGGTTTTGTTGTTGTTGTTATTGTTGTTGTTTAGACAAGAGAATTGGAATTACTGGCCAGATCTGCAAACAATAAGCAAGGTTAGACAGGAATTCAGGCATAGAAGGAAAGTATGGGAAACACATAACACACACTTACTACAATTTTTGGGTTTACACACACATCAATCACACCAGCTTGTGAACTCACATGTCTCTGTACCCCAGAACACTGAGCCGCATATCAGCAGTTCAGTGCAGCTCATCTTGACAAACCCTGGTAGTTCCAGGTAAAATATCCGAAAATTCCCTGATGCAGTGCAATAGGAAGAAACAAGTACTCGATGTCAGACTCCTGTACACATTCACCAATAAGCCAAATGTATACCATGATAGTCACGGGATTACAGGACTATGTAATTAACTATAGCATAGCATTTGAATTCAAAATGCACTTGTCTGTACCTCCAATCTAGACAAACTCTGAATGCTATTCCAAATCTTACTAAAACTTAAATATGACTAAAGAATCCACGTTAGGCTAAAATTTTACCTAAAATGAATATAGATAGATAGATAGATAGATAGATAGATAGATAGATAGATAGATAGATAGATAGATAGATAGATAGATAGATATTAGGGGTTACAAACTGCAAAAACCCCTAAATGTATTTCATTCTGCCTTGCTATTTACCTTTTGCTTCAAACTGGCCTTTCTTCTGGAATAAGCCAGGCAAATTGCTATTACGTGGGTGGAAAGGGTGGGTCTGAAGTCAGCAGCCAGTGGAGGGCCCTGGAGCCCAAGCAGGATGAAAGTTGGTTCCTATAAGGAACAGGGCAACACAATGTGGCTCTCAGAGCTTGGACAGGATGAAAAGGGATCCCATGGATAGAATGATTACAGTAACTCTGGAAAAGGGTATCAGACTCCAAACAGGATGAACACAGGTTTTGGACAGAGTGACACAGATTACTGGAGCCAGAACAAGGTGAAGAGGGTGTTTATGCAATGGGCAGGCTGTGAAATCAGCAGTGTGGATACCAAACTGCAAAGTCTCTGCTGGGTGGAAAGGTGGCATGATGTGGCTTTGAAAGCACCAAAGATGAGTAAGCAAGGCATCCCACTGGGTAGAGCAGTAGCAACAACCAAAGCAAGGCATGTCGAAGTAAACATAATTACCCTTCTCCAGTAACTATGCTCCTGGTAAAAGACTCTCCAGTAGCCACTTGGCCAGAATGTGGCTAGGTGAGGCTGTGTACTGGAAGGTGGGTTTCAGGCAGACCAGGTAGAACTATCTGGATCATAACAGAAAGCCCACAACATACATCGTTTATATGCAAATAGAAAGGAATGCACACCTGGCCTGTAATACACACACACACACACACACACACACACACACCTTTGCTTTTCTGATTAATGTCTGGTTTTTGTGCATGACCAGCTTGTATAAAACCCAGGGTCTCCCCTTCCTTGTTAACCAACACCTTTCTGGTGTTAACCTGGTTCTGGTAGCCAGCAAGAAACCCTTTTATCCTCTCTGAAAAGTGGTCTTGATCTTTGCTGGTTCACACTGCCCTAACAAGGTGTCCTTGTGGTGGGGAAAACAATGGATGGGGGCCAATACTGGGCATAGAAAACTTACTTGAACAGAGAGTACATAATTACAAAGGATAAAAAGGAAAAAATAAAAAAAAGATCTCTGTGGCATTGGGCTGAACTTGAAACTATTGTTCTGAATTTGTAGCTTTTCATACAGAGAGAAATATAATCATAAATATCAATGGTATATAGGCACACACCACATTATTGCTATTAACACTCAGTAGTTATGGCATCATATAATTTCTAAATAATATTTGCCATAGGATAAAACCAAGACTCCTCAGACAAAAGGCTAATTAATCCTAACAGTGAGGTAAAAAACAAATAAAAGAGATTTATTGTTTTGTGTCAGAAAGTCCAAAAGTGCTCAGTGTTAGGTTCTGTCCTTTGAGGGGACAGTTACTAAACCCTGCAACAATGTCAGCATCAAAATAAATATCAAGGTTTGGGGCTGGGAAGGTGGCTCAGTGGTAGAGTGCTTGCCT
Source organism: Dipodomys spectabilis (assembly GCF_019054845.1). Taxonomy (NCBI): domain Eukaryota; kingdom Metazoa; phylum Chordata; class Mammalia; order Rodentia; family Heteromyidae; genus Dipodomys; species Dipodomys spectabilis. Next base: position 2,436,673 of record NW_024870781.1, read on the forward strand.
TGCATGAATGAGGCCCTGGGTTCGATTCCTCAGCACCACATAAGCAGAAAAAAAAGCCGGTAGTGGTGCTGTGGCTCAAGTGGTAGAGCGCTAGCCTTGAGCTGAAGAGCTGAGGGACAGCGCCCAGGCCCAGAATTCAGGCGCCATGACTGACCCAAAAAATAAATAAATAAATAAAATATCAAGGTTTAGGAGGCATAGGGGAGAATGATGAAAGCGGTGACATTGATCAAGATAAGTGCAACTCCTTTGTAAAACTACTTAAAGATAGCAAAAATAAAATTAAAATAAGCAAATAAATGCCATGCCAGATTAACACCCACTGACTGCTAAAGCTATGAGTCCTGACTTGGTAAAGTTCTAGTCTGAAATGAGCAATGAAGAATGCATAGCAAGATGGTAGCATTATATAACATTAAATATGAATGTAAATGGACTGAACATTCCAATCCAAATATTTTCAGAAGGGACTAAAAATGAAGGCAAAGCCAGGCTCTGGTGGCACATGTCTGTAGTCTTAAATCAGGAGGCTGAGATCTAAGGATAGAGGCTCAAAGCCAGGTCAGGCAGGAAAGTTCATGAGGCACTTATCTCCAATTAATCACCAAAAAGCTAAAAGTAGAGCTGTCTCAAGTAGTAAAACTAACCTTGAACGAAGAAAAAGCTCAAAAACAGTATCCAGGCCCTAAATTCTAGCCTCGGGCCTGGAAAAAATATCTATGCCGCTTAGAAAATAGACTCAATATCAAATAGTCAAAAAATATAAATCATGGAAACTATAACCATAGAAAGGCTGGAATGGTAATGCTGAAATAAGACAAAATAAATGCAAGGGTAACCAGAGATTTTTAAATAGATAATTTAGCTGGAGGCTGATGGCTCACATCTGTAATTTTAACTTCTCAGAGGCTGACATCTGGAGGATCACAGTTAGAAGCCAGCGGTGGTAGAAAAGTCTTCAAAACTGCCTCCAAAATAACCAGTACAAATCTAGGCTGGAGTCTGGCTCAAGTAGTAGATCACTAGCTTAGCAAGCAGATTGAGCAAGTTCAAGGACCTGAGTTACACTCTGGAACCAGTGGGAGAAAAGGAAAAGTGGATAATTTATAATGACAAAAAATCTATACATCTAGGAAATAGTAGTCTTAAATGTGTAATATAATTTATGGATTACAACACATGAAACAAAGAACGGATAGGTCTGAAAGGAAAAAGATAAATCTACAATCATGTTTGGAAATTTCAACACAAATTCTGAACAAAAAATTTTTGCTTATCTGGGAAAGTATTTTTCTTTAATTTTTTGAAACATTTTATTAGCATATATAAGCTGTACACAAGAGTTTATTGTGATATGTCCATATGCACATATAATATGCTCTGATCAAGTTCACCTTTCTTTCTTTTTTTTGGGCTGGGGGGTCCGGTCGTGGGGCCTGAACTCTGGGCCTGGGCGCTGTCCCTCAGCTCTTCAGCTCAAGGCTAGCGCTCTACCACTTGAGCCACAGCGCCACTTCTGGCTTTTTTCTTTTTGTTTATGTGGTGCTGAGGAATCGAACCCAGGGCCTCAGGCATGCAAGGCAAGCGCTCTACCACTGAGCCACCTTCCCAGCCCCTCAAGTTCACCTTTCTATCAGTAACATTCTTCTTCATTCACCTTTTCTTAAAATTCAGCAAGTTTGTAATTGTAACCCCTCTGTACAGTATGTTCACAAAAAATAAAAATAAAAAAATTCAACAGGTTTCATGGTCTATTCTTATACATGTATATAAAGGACACTTACCATATTCATTTTCTTCACCCTCTCTTTTCACCCACCCTCTCACTTCCTGCTGGTACCAACTGTTTTCATTTCTGTCATTCATTTTTTAGTGTATATTCATCATACAGAGAGGCTTAACCATGGTATTTCACACATATGTATGTTATATTTTAATCAGATTAACTTAATCTATTACCCTCTCTCCTCATCCTCCACTAGCCACATAAAAATCAAATCCCTCAAACAATTAACAGGCCAGTTAATAAATGGGAAAATGGACCAAACAGACAATTCTCAAAAAAAGTAACATGAATGACCAGTAAATACATGAAGAAGTTTCAATATCCCTCATGATAAAAGAAATGCAAATTAAAGGAACATTTGAGATTTCCTCACACTCAAATCAGAATGGCAATCACCAAGAACACTAACAGAAACAGATGCTGGCTAGCATGTGAGAGGAATCAACTCTTCCAGAAATAAAATGGGGAAGTAGAAGACTTCTAATCCTATAAAGCCAGCAATATCCTTATACCAAAACCACACAAAGATATTTTAAGAAAATAAAGTTACAGACATATTTATCACAAATACAAACAGTGAATGTTGGTGAATGTTAATACACCAAGTCTAGAAATATACAAAAAGCCAAGTGGAGCTATGCCAGAGAATGTAAAATTGTTTTAACATTTGGAAATCAATCAGTGTATAAGTCTACACATGAACAAAATTAAGAAGAAAAGAATCATGATTAGCCCAAACGCAGGTAGCTCATGCCTATAATCCTACTACTTAGGAGGTTGAGATATGTAAATCAAGGTCCAAAGCCAGCCCAGGCAAGAAAGTCTGTAAGACTCTTAGCTCTAAGTAAACACCAAAAAGCCAGAAGTGGAGTTGTAATTCAAGAGGTAGGATAATAACCTTGAGTACAAAAGCTCAAGGACAGCATCCAGGCCCTAAGTTCAAGCACTAAGGCCAGCAAATACACACAAAAGAAATTGAGATTATTGCATAGATACACAAAGGTAAAAGATAAAACTATGCACCTATTATTTTGAAAGTAAAAGTAAGACAGGAAGGGATTTTCTTAACCTTATATACATTGAACAGATTACTATAGAGAACGACTAAACCGATGATGAAGTACATCCTCCCTCATTGTTTCAATTCAGCATTATAAATGGTATGAACTATGACATGAAAACATTATAGGATGGAATAGGAGAAACCCTACGTCTCCTTGGCACAGGCCCAAATTTTCTTAATAGAAACCCAGAAACACGGGGCTGGGAAGGTGGCTCAGCGGTAGAGTGCATGCCTTGCAAGCATGAGGCCCTGGGTTCCATTCCTCAGCACCACATAAACAGAAAAAGCCGGAAGTGGTGCTGTGGCTCTAGTGGTAGAGCACTAGCCTTGAGCTGAAGAGCTGAGGGACAGCACCCAGACCCAGAGTTCAGGCCCCACAACCGGCAAAAAAAAAAAAAAAAGAAACCCAGAAACACTAAAAATCAAAGAAAGGTTGGACAAATGGGATTGCATGAAGTTGCAGAGCTTCTGCATGGCAAAGGACATAGTTAGCAAGATCAATAGACAGCCCACGGATTGGGAGAAGATCTTCACTAGCCATACAATGGACAAGGGTCTCATATCTAAAATATACCTGGAACTCAAAAAATTAAATGCCCCAACAACAAATCCTCAAAGAAACAACTGCCCAATAAATAAGTGGGTTAAAGACTTAAAGAGAAACTTCTCTGAAGAGGAAAGAAGGATGGCCAATAGACACATGAAGAAATGCTCAACCTCTCTAGCCATAAAAGAAATGCAAATCAAAACAACATTGAGATACCCCAGTTAGAATGGTTATAATCAAGAACTCTAATAACAACAGATGCTGGAGGGGATGTGGACAGAAGGGAACCTTACTGTATTGTTGATGGGAATGTAAACTTGTTCAACCACTTTGGAAAGTAGTATGGAGGTTCCTCAAAAGACTCCACATAGAGCTCCCCTGTGACCCAGCAATCCCACTTTTGGGCATTTACCCAAATGATCACAAACAAGACCATACTAAAGCTACCAGCAGAACTATGTTCATTGCAGCATTATGTACCATAGCTAAGATCTGGAACCAACCCAGATGCCCCTCAGTAGATAAATGGATCAAGAAAATGTGGTATATATACACAATGCAATTCTATGCCTCCATCAGAAAGAATGACATTGTCCCATTTGTTAGGAAATGGAAAGACTTGGAAAAAATTATATTAAGTGAAGTAAGCCAAGCCAAAAGAAACATAGGTCCCATGATTTCCCTTATTTGCAATATCTAGTATATGTATGAGTCAAGCAGAAAAGGTCAGATAAGGTGATGTTAGGAAAATGAACCCTAAGATATGTATTTTAAATGTTTTTTCTTTCATGCATTTGTTTCTAACACAATTATAAGATTATTTCTTTGTTGCTTTGTATGTCCCTCCCCCACAGTATAACCCCTGCTTTCACTGTATTTGATGTCGGTATAATTTGTGGAGGGGAAGGGGAAAAACAAGTCGTTTAAATAAGGATACAGGTGGACCTGTTGCAAAAATGAGGAGTACAAGTTGTCATGTCAAAAACGAACTTTACAACTTGGGGGAGGGGGAGGATTGGGTGGGGGGGAGGGAGGATGGGAAGGGATGGGAAGGGTAAACAAAGGAGGAGGCTACAATGCTTGACAAGATATGTACTCACTATCTTGCCCATGTAATTGTAACCCCTCTGTACAATATTTTCACAATAAAAAAAGAAGAAGAAAATTTACATGCCAATTGTACTCAAAACAATTAGAAAAAATGTTATTACACCATTTGTAAGAAAATGGAAAGACCTGAAAAAAAAATTTTATTAAGTGAACTAAGCCAGACCCAGACACACAAAGGATGCATAGTTTCTCCTATTAGTGGTAGATTTAATATGCCTATAAATCTGTAGATAAATACCCTGGGTGGTATGCAAGCAGTTCCACTCAAATAGTAGAAAAACTAAGTCAAAGACCAACAAAAGAAGCACCAGAAAATGGGCTCTTGCAAGGGGAGCAAGAAGAGAAACATAGACAATGAAAAAGGGGGGAGAAGGGAAGAATGCAGTTACGAACTCATTGTATATACCACAAAATTAAGAGGAAGGGTGGATTGAAGTGGAGATGAGATTGTTCAAAAGGGTGGCACAGATCAAGATGTACTGTATTCACAAACTGCTTTGTTAACTGACAACTCCTTTGTACAACTACTTAAAGATAATATTTTAAAAGACATATATATATCCACAACACCCAATTATAATTCTCACTAATAGTTCCAATAATCAAGATATTGGTGTCAAGATAGCCCTAAATGAACAACAAAAAAGTAACAGTCCAGAAATAGACCCACAGTGCAGTTGTATGTCAAATTGTGTGTTAACTAAGATACCAAAGCAATCCAATGGAAAGAAAAAGTCTTCAACAAAGTATTCCAGAATCACTAGCTATCTGTATAGGGAATAAAATGAAAGTTGACTAATACAACATTCACAAAAATTCATCTAAGATGAATCATAGACTTAAATGTTAAACTGAAAACTACAAAGCTTCCAGGGGCAAAGCACAGAATATTTGGAAGTGTCTCTTAATATTCAAAACACACATATATCATGAGCCAGAAATTCTACTTTTAGGTTTTTACTCAAGAGAAATGGAAAATATATGTACATTGAGAATAAAAATGAATGTCAATACCAACTTTCTTCACAAGAGGAAAAAACAAATGTCCCCAAAAGGAGAATGAATAAGCCAATGTTGTTGCACTCATACAAAGAATGTCTCTCAGCAATAAAAAAGGACTTATATACATGAATGAATGAGTCTCAGTATCTTTTGCCAAACAAAAAAACTAGGCACACTATGTAATTCCATGTAAATGAAATTCAAAAGCAGGCAAGACTGTGTTAATAGAAATCATGAAAAGTATGGGACAAAGGGTGAACTAAGTCAGCAGTGACACTCACTAGACACTATGTTGGAAATGAACTATACAACTTGTGGAGAAAGGGAGTTGGGAAGGAAAAAACTGGGAGAAAATGAGGGAGGAGTTGATGCTGTTCAATAAGAAATGTAGTCATTACCTGACTTATATAACTGTAACCACTCTGTATATCACCCTTACAATAAAAATTTTTTAAAAAGAAATCATGAAAAATTGTTGCCACTTGCGGATACAAATAGGAGCAAGGATTGTCTTTAAAATAAGGAGTGTTTTCAGGGTAAGCAAACACTAACTTGATCAGGGCATGTGTTACACAAATATAAGGTCCCTCATCTCAAACACTTTGCTCAGGTCATGCCCAAATCAGAGCAGTGCTCTGCTGAGTCCTCAACAAAATGATGGATTTGCATGACTGATTTGGTCATTTGGAGAGCTAACCTACCAAGAACAAGTAAGCCCCCAAAACAGTTCTGTTTATATTATGAGAGAATAAAAACATTACATGAATGTTCTAATCCAGCTTTCTTCCCCTGAACTATATGTGATGAGGGAACAGGCCCTGACCATGTTTCTGATGGGAATATTTTAAATACACCAGAAAGACAAGTTCTCCTTAATAGTGAATTTTCTGAGTGAGGGGGGAGGGTGGCGGGGAGATTGGTAGTGCTGACATTTCCTGTATTTTTGTTTCCTACGAATCCCTGAGCTACTTCAATACCACTCCTGGTTGGTATCAAGATTCTTTGAGTCTCATGCTCATTCTGTAGACCATTTACAAAGTGACTTTCAATTTGGTTAGTGACAAAGAGTTTATGATCCAACTGAAATATATGTTGTCTAAGACAAGTATTAAGGAAAAAGAAACAGCAGAGAAGCAGAGAAAGGAGGGTTGGATTCCACAGCAAGGTGGGTAGGATCATTTTAGATGGACTAGTCAAGGAAAGCTTCAATGAAGAGGTGACATTTGAAGGAGTATGTGAGAGCCATGTGTGTCTCTCAGGCAAATGCTTTCCCAGCTGAGGGCATTGCAGGAGCGAGTTTTGAAGCAGAGAGTATCTTGAAGAGAACATCAAAGAAATGGTAGCTAGTGGCAGAGTATGGATGCTGGGTTTTAGCAGGTACCTGGACACATGACCTGGGAATTAGGAACTTGGGACTTGCTCTTGCACCTGGGAAAAGTTTTTAGCCATGTGATCTCTACCACAACAGAATCACTCCAGCTCTGTCAACAAAATCCACAGGAGGAAGAGGAGAAGTAGGGGATAGTGAAGTCTTCATTAAGTGCAATCAGATTCCATGGGAGACTTCTTTATTTTCTAGTGGTTCTTTTTACTTTCATATTTTTATTAGCAACATCAATTGTCCTATGTGTGTGTGCGTGTGCGTGTGTGTGTGTGTGTGTGTGTGTGTGTGTGTGTGTGTGTGTGTGTTGTGCACACACAACAGTCCTGGAGCTTGAATTAAGGGCTGGAGCACTGTTCCTGAGCTTTTTCTACTCAAGCCTAGCCCTCTACCATTTGAGTCACAGCTCCACTTTTAATTTTTTGTGGTTAATTAGAGCTAAGAATCTTTCAGACTTTTCTGCCTGGGTTGGCTTTGAATCCTGATCCTCAGATCACAGCCTCCTGAGTAGCTAGGGTTGTAGGCATGAGCCATGGTACCCAGTGGCTCCATTTTTGAATGTCCATATTTACATACAATATATCTTAATCAGACTCAACCTCTTCATCATCCCTTTCTCCTTTTTCCCCTTCCCAAACCATCTCATAAAACTTTGTTTCATTTTCATACATGTACATAAAATAATTTTAGCATATTCACCCTTGTTTACTTCTCCCCTTACGCCTTGGTGCCCACATACCCAAATAGGACCTGTTGTTTATCCTTGTCATTCATTTTGTTAATTTACATTAATTGTTCAAAGGGGTTCCACCATAGTATTTAACACATGCATATACAATACTCTTTCTCCATTCTCTACTACTCCCTATTACTCAAGAGTTTTCAGTGAGTTGCATTTTACTATTTTCCTTCACAGATGCATTGTATTTCAGAATTATTTGGCCTCTAACAATCTTCTTCCAATCTTACAAATGATGCCACAAGCACTTAATATACATATACATATACACACTATAACATATATAGGTAGGATATATAATCTGGTGTATATTTACATATACGTTTATCTTTTAGGTCTAGCATCCACATCTTGATCTTATATGATTACTTGTCTGCCTCTGGCCCTTAAGTTTATATCTCTAGGGTAAGGTATGGTCAGAGGGAAGGAAAGAAGAAATAAATTCAAAGCAAGTCTACTTCTTATTTATTTTTTCTACTTATCTATTCATTGTAAAATCATGATTGAAGTATATATACATTGTAAAATGATTAAATTATCTCATTAACAAATGCATTACTTCACATGGTTATTATTTTGTGGTGACAGCATGTAATATTCACTTTTTTACAGTTTTCAAGAATATACTTTATCATTAACCATAATCATCATAATCACCATGTCATACAATAGATGTTGTAAAATATATTCCCCATATCTAACTTTGACCCATGGGCTCCCCATCTCTTCCTCCAATCCAACCACCACAGTCTCTATAGTAACCAAAGCAAATCTTATGGCATAGCAAGTAATGAAAATTTTTGAGAAGTAAAATCAAGAAAGTAAACATGTCGAGAGCTCTCTCTCTTCCTCTCTCCCTCCCTCTTTCCCTTTCTCTATTCCTGTCTCTCTCTGTATCTCTTTTTCTGCCTCTCTGTCTCTGCTTCTCTATCTCACTTCCCCCCCCCTCTCTCTCTTTCGCTCTCTTTCCATTATGTCTTTCACTTTTCTCCTCAGACTTGACTGGCGTTTGAGCTGGAGTAATGATTTTGTGACTTGGAAGGACTCCTGCTGGCCTTGTGACCATTACATATGGATCTGTAAATGCAGAAGAAAAGCTTTCTAAGAAGAGAGTCAGAAAAGGAGGGTTATGAAATGGGAGAGGCCTTCCTGGACTAATGCAGACAGGTGAAAGGAAACCCCATGAAGTGATTCCATTAAGAAGCTGACTCAGAAAGTGTCCTTTCATGAGAAGCACAGATCATTAGCTACGGGAAAGGGAAGATGTGCAAATGCTAGAGAGGCATTCAACTTCAACATTATTCCTGGGAGGGAGGGGTCTCCGTGGTTGGAGAAATGAAAGCAGAAGATTCCCTCATAATTCAGTGACTGTTTTACATGACACAACAGGAGAAACAGTTCAGTTATTACAGGTAACCTTGACACATATAAGGAAGTGTCTTTATGGTATAATGGCATGGTAACTGCTCCTTAAACAAGCTCTTAACATTGTCTTTTATAAGCCTTTTCCTTTCACTGCCTATGCAGTCTTGTCTATCTATCACCACGGGTGCTTAGACAGGGCCTCCACAATGATGACAATTCAAAATCTATTGCAAGTGGATTATAGAGGGCAGCCAGGAACTCAAAGCTGTATTAACTGCATTAGAACCTGGCATGAAGCCATGAAGAAAATGCCAAAGTATTTTCATCTTATATCACTGTTTGCTCCAACATCATTAAGATTTGAAGGAAGAAATGTTCAAACTAGTGGGAAGGAGTTCTCTTTTCTTGATTCCCTTCACCTGCAGGGTCTCATTTCAAGAGCTACCCAAACAGCCAAGCCTAGCAAAGTAAAGGCCTACCATGGGTGGGACTCTCCATCCACAAGGGAACATTCATTTTTAATTCCTGAGTATTATTCATTATTAGGAATTATTTTGCAGCAATCAAAAAGAGCTGCAAATGTTGCTGTCCGTATCAAATATATCAAATACTTCAAATCCAGAACCATTAATACTGATTTTGAAAGTTAGATGTGTATTATAGTTATTGCAGTAATGTCCTAAGGTTCTTTCTTGGATAACTGGGTGAACATGCCTGTTAATCATCATTTCTCATTCCTCTCCAATTGTCTCCTCTTCATAAATGGTAGAAATCTCATCAAATGCTTCTGGACTATTCTTCCCCAATAAAAACTTCCCCTCCATTTCTTTTTTCCACACACATTACACACCAAATAAAATCTATATTTCTTAATATCCTCAACAATTTTCCCCAATTATAGCTGCACCTTCCTTCCCTACCTTCTTGCCTCCCTGCTACCCACTGCCATGTCTGGTTATTCCCTAAAGAGAATCTGCAATCTACTCAAGCTGAATTCTCCCTCTTCCCATCAAGAATAGGTATTTTATCTAAGCTCAATGCTCCTCTCAACAGCTCTCATAACCATCTTAACACTGTACTGCTTGAGGATGCAATCCTCAGGTGTTAAGTGTATGCGTTAGGGTTCTCCAGAAAAACAGAACTACCACAGTGTGCATAGATAGTTGTCCCTTAGCCTCTAATATGAGGCAAGTTCCAAGACCGTTGTAGATAATCAAATCCTAAGGATGCTCAAGTCCCTTATATAAAATAGCTTATTTACATAGCACATATACATTACCATACTTCCCATATATTTTTAAATACTCTCTAGATTGCTTATTTAATATAACCAAGTGTTATATAAATAATTATTATACTCTAATTGAAGAGTAAAATGTCTCTATGTATTCAGTACTGATACAACTTTTTTTTTTAGTATTTCCCATTCCTAGTTCATTGACTTTGTAGATATAGAATCTATCAAATAAACCCTTGATTTATTTCAAGGAATTGGTTTCCACAGTTCTAGAAACTGATGAGTCAAAAATATAAAGACAGGATGGGCAAACTAAAGAGCCAAGGGAACCAATGCCGAAATTCAAGTTCCAAGTCAGTCTTTGGCACAATTTGCTTTTCTTCCCAAGACTTCTTTTGGTTCCATTCAGGTCTTCAACTGATTGAATGAGGCCCACATTATAGAAAGTAATCTACAATGAAATCAGAACATTTGGCCATATATGTGGGTATCAACACTCACCTACCTGACACATGAAATTAATCTCAGTCCCCCAGTAAATGTGGGCCAAGTTCCATCCAACCAAATCATACACGGAAAAATCATGAGTGGTACAACCAGCCAGAATTCTGTCATCAAACAAAGCCACTGAGAGCTTTCTCTGCAGAACTTCTCTTGCCTTCGAGGCTTCATCATTTCTCCTCATCACATTTGCCTGCCTGCAATATCTTTAGGAAAAAGAACTCAAGTAAAAATAATCAACCCTTTTCCACATCTCTTTGATCCTCAGAAAATGTCAAACCGCATCCTAAGTGTATCAAAATGTCCAGATTTGCCTTTGGCTGAACAAGCCTAAAGAGAGATCCTAAAGAGAGAGCCCCCAAACTAAGTTTGTTTTTGCTAACCTGGGAATTTCAGTCGCTTCTTACACCTTCCACATGGAATAGACCAAGGACTTAAATGCATATGAGCAAACTCATGGGATGGAAGGCTCACTAGTGAAGAGAGGAGTATAGAACTAAGGAACCCACCAAATGGTGCTCCTGGTCTACAGGACAGACCTGAGCAAGCAGTGGCCAGCTGGCTACAAGGCTGACTAGAAAGGTCTGGGGATTATAGCCAAAGAGAGGTAGAAAAGCAAACCTGCCAGACTTCCTTATCCATGAAACTCCTCCTTACTGGAAGAGATGGAGCTTGGAGAGGCTCATTTCCTTTTTTCCTCTTCCACTAAGACCCATATGGTTTTATAATGGCATTTTAAGCTAGCTGTTAATGTGGGTAATGCAGTTTGGGACAGAGCAAAAAGGTCCAATTATAAGAATCAATATATTGTGTGGAGAGAGAACAAAAGCCTCTATTAAATATGAAGCAGGGTTTCAGTTCTAACCAGAACCAGGCCAAGCAAGGAAACTGAAACCCTCTCCTGAGATTAAGTGAGCGGGAGGGAAGAAGGCTGTCTCTGAGCTCCTCCATTCCTCCTTCTTGGAGAAAATGGGCAGTGATCTTGGGCCAAGCAGATTAGTTGAATAATTCCAGGCCCACCAGCCCAGAATTAATGAATGAACAAATGAAAGTATGGATATGTTGAATCAGTACTTGCAAAGTATGGCTCCTAGACAGCACCTACGTGATATAGACACCACTTAGGAATTCATCTGGACCAGCTGAATCCCTAAATTTTTCGAGAGTAGCATCCAGAAAATCTGAGGCTGATTCAGATTGTGTTGAATGCTTGAGAAACCTCGTCAGGCAAATCTCAGGAATGATTTCACTCCAGAACCCCACATTCTTAGCACCACAGGGGTAAAGGGCTTAATGTGACATACCCTTGCCCTTAATGAGACTTTTGTAAATACTTCTTTGAATGAATGACACTTCCAATATATAATCAGAAGATTTTATTCTTTCTCATACTATTCCTAGTCTGATAGTACATATAGACTCAGCTATGGAGTTGGGCTTTCAAAACCCAGGAATAAAGTTTCGTTAGGCCTCCAGATAATAACACAGTTGGATCCAAACAGGAAGAGGAAGAGGAAGTTACAGGAAGAGGAAGTCAGTGAGGGATCGTATCCATAGCTTCCTTTCTGTCTGCCAGCCATGTTCATCTACCTCTCCTTATCCAATCAGCAAGCTCAGGGTTGATTCAGGAGGAAGAGGAGGAGGCTAGGGAGGGGTGAGAAGGGAAGAGTAAGGGAAGTCTTATTGGACTGGGATAACTAGGAGGGTCCCATGGGACCCTCCAACTTCTGCCTCCTTCATACGGGCTATGCTTTGCAACTTGAGATGCTTCACGCAGCCCTTATTTCCTGTTAGTGTATGTCCCTTTGGGGTGTATCTCACCCCTGTAGGTAATGTTCTTGGGTCGAAGTACAGAACTGCCTCAGACAGTCACTATCCACCATGAATCCCTAGAGAATACATGACTTTGTCCCCAGCATTATTGAGATTCAAGTTCATCACTTTCTTCACTCCAAAGCCTGAGAGGTGACATTCAGACAGACTTTCATCTTCCAGAGGTTGGACAGACTTCAGAAATGTACATCAGCTTCCCCTAGTTCCTACCACAACCATCCAGCAACTCTCTCTAAGTGGACCTCTGTTAATATCTAATATCCCTAAATTCTCAGCCTTGGGTTATCCATCCTGGAAAGTGGGTGATGGATAAACAGGGGAAAATATTGTTTCCAGAAATATCTTTGGCTCAGACTACTTTATCAAAATACCACAGACTGATCTATAGCTTAAGCAGCAGAAATTTACTTTTTATAGTTCTGGAGACTAGAAAGTCCAAGATCAAGACTGCAGCAGATTCAATGTTTGGCAGGAACCACTTTCTTTTTTTATTGTAAGGATGCTGTATACAGAAGGGTTACAGTTACATAAGTAAGACAATGCGTACATTTCTTTTTTTGACGGTCTTGGGGCCTGAACTATGGGTCTGGGCGCTGTCCCTCAGCTCTTCAGCTCAAGGCGAGCACTCTACCACTTGAGCCACAGCGCCACTTCCGGCTTTTTTCTTTTTGCTTATGTGGTGCTGAGGAATCGAACCCAGGGCCTCAGGCTTGCAAGGCAAGTGCTCTACCACTGAGCCACCTCCCCAGCCCACAATGCGTACATTTCTTATCGAGCATTGTTACTCATTCCCTTGTTGTTCTCCCACTATCCTTTCTCTCCCCTACCTCCCTCACTCCTCCTCCCCTCCCAAACTTGTAAAGTTTATTTCCAATATACTGTCTTGTGGGTATCATTGTTGCAATGGGTGTCTGTGTCCTTGTTTCAGCATTCTGTTATTCCCCTTCCTCTCCCCAAACCAGACTAATGTATATACAGTATGCAGGGTACCAAAATCAAGTACAGTGACAACAAGGGATATGCCATAGGTGGAAGAACATACAAAGGAAACAAAAAAAAACACATAATACATTAAAAACCATCACAACAAAGAGAAACCTCTTGTGTCCATATTTTGGGGTTCATTTCACTAAGCATTATCTTTTTGATTTTTTAATTAATTTATTTATTTTTTCTCGAGTCCTGTTTACTTTGCAGTATCTCCTTACATATTGTATTTAACATCCACATATCAGGGAGACTATGTGCTGTCTGTCTCTTTGCTCTTGGCTAACCTCACTCAAAATGATTTTTTCTAGTTCCATCCAGTTCCCTGCGAATGCCATTATTTTGTCCTTTCTAATGGCTGCATAATATTCCATTGTATATAGGTACCATATGTTTTGATCCATTCATCTGTAGTGGGGCATCTGGGTTTTTTCCATAGTGTGGCTATTGTGAACAGTGCTGCGATGAACATGGAGGTGCATGCATCCTTGTATCCTGGTTGCAGGAACCACTTTCCATCTCACACATGACTATCTCCCTGGCATTCTCTCCCATGGCTGGGACAGGAATCACTGTCCCTAAGCCAGCAGCCTCTAACAAGGACACTAATCCCATTGCTGAGAAATGCTTCCCTCGTGACACATCTTATCCTAATCACTTTCTGTGACAGTTAATTTTGAGTGTGAGTTTGTCAGAATTGAGGGATGCTGGGCGGAGTGATGAAGTATCATTGCTATGTGTCTGTATTTATGTCTTCCAGAGAAGATTACACATGGACCGGCACTCTAAGTGGACAAGACCTACCCCTAGTGTGGCAGCACCAGTCAATTGGGACCTCAGTGAGACAGAAAAGCAGAATGGAAATCTCTATCTTTCTTGATGTCTTTGTCTCTGTCTCTTTCTTTCTCCTCTCTTTCATATCCTTTCTCCTCTATTTTTCTTCCTCTCACTCCTCTTCAGTTTCCTTCTCTTCTTTCTCTCTTTCTCCCTTCTTTCCCTCTTGCTTCTTTTATTCTTCTTCCTATTTCCTCCTCTTTCTTCTTCCTTATCTGCCTCTCTTTTGTCTCTTTCCTATTCCTCCCTCCTCTTCTTTCCCTACCCTGCTCTCTCTGGATTTCCTTTTGGAGAAGTACGTATTCTCTCCTGTTGCTGCCTTGACAATCAGACTCCAGTTTTTTTCAGGCTTTGGGCTCTGGAACTGGTATCAGAAGCCCACCTGGGCCAGCAGTCAAGCTCAGGGCCTCTGGTTGAATGCTGCATCAGAACCTCCTTGGTTATGAGGCTTCTGTGTTTGGTTATGAGGCTTCTGTGATTCTTGGGTTGAACCACACTACCAACTTCTCTGACTCTGCAGATTCCAATTGGCCACTGAGGAACTTCCAGCCCCTGTGGTCATATTCATCAGCTCTTCATGACTATAACAGATTCCTGAAATTAGCAAATTAAAAAGGGTAAGGTTTTATTTTCAGCTAAGAGTTTCTGAGGTATTAGTTCATGATCAAGTAGCCCTGTAGCTAAGGGACCTGAGACAGGGCAGCATATCATGGCAGAAGGCATGCAGTGGAGGCTTCCTGGCAGCTAGGGAGCAAAGACAGAGACAGGAAGGGGATAAAGTCTTAATATCTTCTCTAAGGCCCCGCCCCAATGACCTCACTTCCTCTAAGTAGGCCCCACCTTTTAAAGGTTCCGCCACCTTCCAATAGTAACACAGATGGAGAACCAGGTCTTCAATAATCTGAGCCTCTATGATAGACAGACAGAAAGAGAGAGAGAGAAAGAGAGAGATCTCCCCCAAAGACCAAAGTTCTGTATTTTTGAAGAACCCTAGTATATCTACCAAAGTCCCTGCTTCCTAGTGCCATCACATTAATAGAAGGAGTTTCAATGAGTCAATTTTTGAGGGATCAGAAACACTTGCTCCAGGGCAGATGTTCCCCTGCTTCACTCTAAAATGCATGAGTGGTTGGCATCCCAGTCTGTGGGAATCTCAGAAATTGATACTGTTCTATTTTCACATATTATACATATTTTCATATATTGTACATTTTAATATGTTAGACATTTTATTACATTGTATCATATATTATACAGCATATATATTACACATTTCCTATTATATGTGTTATACATATTTTCATATATTACACATATAAAGAACTAATATTTATTTGGTGCTCCCTAGTTTAGTAAAGCACCCTCTGAAGTGATAAGATGTGTAATAGCTTTAATGGAAATTAGTAACATTTTTATGAAACAGGGATGTTTGGAGGTTAGAATTCTAAAAGAGAAACTACTTTTTTCTGGGCAAATAGGTTTGCCATTCGTAATAATTCATAACAATACAGAATTTGCTCAAATTCACTATAAAAGGCTCTCTCCTTAGAGCTTCAACTAATCCGCTTTGAAGACAGCGCTGTTTCAAACCGTCCACTGCTGTCACTCCTCTTCTGCTCAGCCTCCTTGCCTCTTTCGGTCTCCCCCACACTGTAGCATCCTCTGTTCACCTTCACTTTAAGAGTTCTTGTAAGTTAGAATTTACCCAGGGTAAAGGGACAGCACCCAGGCTCTCAGTTCAAGCCTCAGGACCAGCATGCACACGTGCGCACACACACACACACACACACACACACACACACACACATACAAACGCAGGGGAGGGTGTTCTCCAGGAGGTGAATTGGTTATGAAGGTGGAGGCTTCATTCTTGGGATCAAATGCCCTTTTAAAGGGCTTGACTAAGGGGACTCATCCTTTCTATCTTTCCACCATCTGCCATGGGAGGACATAATGTCCCTCCCCTCCAGAGAATACACGTCTTGGAAGCAGAAGTCAGCCCTCCAGAAAACACAGCTCCTGCTGCTTTGAACTTCACCGCCATCTAAACCACGGGAAATGAATTTTTGTTCCCAGCCTTCTAAACAATGAATGTAGTTTGCTCCCCAGTGCTTAGTTAGAGCAACCCTAATAGACTCACACACCTGGGCATAGGAATTTGTTCTCAAGCCTCAACTTTTTTCTGTTCCATCCAGACATCTCTCCTAATTGCCTCATCAATGAAGTTCAAATAAAATATTTGATTCAGCCATAATTTAGGAGGACTTGGTTCTGTGAAGTTCATCCACCATTTAGCCCATTAGGTGTCTCACCTATAAATCCCTCTCCAATCATCATGATTGTGTGATCCACCTCCCAGCACACATCTGCACAAAGTAATGAACAAAACATTGACACTTAACTAGAGACTTCAAATATTGATAGAGCTCACCCCCTCCCTGACCAGGCCCTGGCAGAAAACATAAAGCATTCAGGAAAACACACAAAGCTATTTGCTAAACAGCACTCCAGAGTTGGACTCTCCTTTAAGGGGCCAGTAAATGGAGCACATGAATAATATTACAGCACAAAGATAATTGCCTCCAATTGTGTAGCATATATGCTCCGTGATTGACTATCTCCTACATTTCCTCTGCCCACTCACTGTCTATGTCCCTGTAACTGATTTGAGAGCCAGAATGACCAGCCTTGGCCTCTAATTACCAATGAGTTTGATGTTTTCTTGGGGCTTACCATCCTTTCCCATTCTCACTAGCCCCACTTTTCCATAGAAGATCACCTCTTGATAATTTCTCTAATGCCACTTCTTTGATACCCATAGCCACACAAGAAACATTTCCTCCTAATTCGCAGTTTCGACATCTTTTAAACTAATTGCTTAGGGAATCTCTCCTTTCAGATCTTTCAAGACCCCTACCTCACACCTGAGCAGGAGGCTAGATTTGCTGACCCACTGATAGATACCTGAATCCTCTTTGGGCTAGCTGGTATTTGAGCTTCTTTCCTATTTAGAAGACTTTCCAGACTTAGTGAATGTGGATAGAAGATAGTGTCATCACCCCATTGTAAATAAACTTTAAAAGTCAGTTACAAGCCAGAAGCTGGTAGCCCATACCAGTAATGCTAGCTACTCAGGAGATACGAGGATCACAGTTCAAAGCCAGCCCAGGTGGGAAAGTCCATGAGACTCTTATTTCCGGTTAAACACTGAAAAGGAGAAAGTGAGGCTGTGACTCAAGTAGTAGGGTACTAGCCTTAATCACAAAAGCTCAACGATAGTGCTTGTGCTTGAGTTCAAACCCCAGGGTGTATATACACACACACACACACACACACACACACACACACACACACACACAGAGCTACAATTGCCCCCTCCCATTATCCTCAAGAGATTGTGAATACCTGAAGCCATAGATGGTATGAAACACTATAGATAGCTTGGTTTTCCTATGATAGAGTTTAACTTGTAAACTAGGTACTGAAAGAGAGAATAACTGTAGAGAAATTATAGCAATATGTCATGTGCTATGATTCTCTCTGTCACTTTCCCTCCTTCCCTCTCTCACTCTCAGCTGCCTCTATCTCCCTCTCTCCCTCCCTCTGTCTGTTTCTGTCTCTCTGTCTCTATATACTCTCTCCCCCTCCCTCTGTCTCTCTGTTGCCACAGGGCAGGATACATATATAATGTAGAAACCAGATGATTCAGCTTCCAGGAAGAGCAGATGAACAACACAAGGTGTCATCAAGCTACTCACAAAATGGCAATTTAAAACTTATGAATTATCTGCTTCTGGAATCTTCCATTCATATTTCCAGACCATAGTGAGTTACTGTGAGTAACTGAAACTGCAGAAACAAAAACCATGGGAAGGGCTGAGCCCAGTTTCCCAGCTGCCCATGCAGCAATGCAGGGCCTAGTAGCCTGTGCCTCTCTAGTGCCCTGTTCCTTGAATCAGAGAAGCAGGGACCCAGGAGTGTTGCAGGGTACTGACCATACCAGTGGCCATGAGTGTCAGGAGGTCTGAAGGGCATGCTGCAGTGTCTAGGGCTCCAAAGCAGTACCTGGGTGAGCTGGGGAGGTAGGGAGTGTGTCAGGGTTGAGTTTGAGCCTGATTCTGCATACTTCCTGAAGACTGTAAATGCCTCCCTCTGCCCTTGAAAAGCAACTTAGCTTCTGAAGCCAGAGTTTGTTTGGCCTGCTTCTAATTAAGAATCCTAGCTGTTTCCATTTTATTCCCATCAACTCAAATTTAATTTGCCTAAAACTGACTTCTGTTTTCTCTTAAAACTTTTTATTTATTGTAATGTTCCTTTTTTTAACTTTTTTGCCAGTCCTGGAGCTTGAACTCAGGGCCTGGGCACTGTTGCTGTACCTCTTTGTACTCAAGGCTAGCACTCTACCACTTAAGCCACAGTGCCATTTTCTACCTTTCCTGAGTAGTTTATTGGAGATAAGGCTTTCAAGGACTTTCCTGCCCAGGCTGGTTTCAAACCACGATCCTCAGATCTCAGCCTCTTGAGTAGGTAAGATTACAGGTGTGAGCCACGGGCACCCAGCTTCTTTTTTTTTGTTTGTTTGTTTTAATGACATTATTTTTCCCATCACCCAGATAACTTCTGAGTTATTTTAACTTTGCTCACTCTCTTTCCCTAAACATCCACTCAGTAACAGATGCTGTTGGTCTTATGTAATAATGCATTCCCATTCATCTTTTCTTTTGCCTACCTGACTTTTCTAATTTCTGTGTGTGCGTATGTACGTGTGTGTGTGTGTATGTGTGTGTGTGTGTGTGTGTGTGTGTGTGCCCCTCCTAGAGCTTGAACTCAAGGCCTGAGTACTATCCCTGAGCTCTTTTGCTCAAGGCTAGCACTCTACCACTTGAACCACAGCACACTTTCAGATTTTTGGTGGTTAATTGGAGATACAAGTCTCATGGACTTTCGGGCCAGCTGGCTTTAAACCATGATCTCAACCTCCTCATTACTCATCTAGGATTATAGATGTGAGCTACTGTCACCCAGCTATTATTTTTATACTATAATATAACTTTATCTAGCATTATACTAATATAGCAAGCAGAATTCTTGGTTTCCCTGACTCTGATAATCATTATTGCCATTATTATTATTATATAATCATCTTCATCATTATTATTGTCAGTACTGGTGCTTCTCAGGACCTCAAGTTTCCTGACTTGCTTGCTCAACTGGTGCTCTACCACTTGATCCATGCCTTCAGCCCAGTTTTTTTTTCTATTTTAGAAATGGAGTTTCACAGACTCTTCTGCCTAGGCTAGCTCTGACCTGCCACCTTCTGGATCTCACCTTCTGAGTAGCTAGGATTACAGCCATGAGCCACTGGAGCTCAGCTTATATTTTATTAACAACTAATAATTATATATTATGGAGATCCAGTATAATATTTTCATACCTGTGTACTAATTGCATCTAATCATTTTTCCTGCCACCTTCCCCCTCCATACCTTTCCAGAACCTAGTTATTATTAGTATTAGACTTTTAGGTTGGCTACTTTTAACTTCCACATATGAAAGAGAACTTGTGGTTCTTTTCTTTCTGTGTCCAGCCTGTTTCCTATAACATAGGTTCTCCAGTTCCATCCATTTTGCTACAAATGATAGGATCCTATTTTTCCTTATGGCTGAATAGTACTCCATTATGCTTATATCAAATTTTCTTTTTTAACTGATGTATATCAATTATACATAGAAGAGGGTTTCATTGTAAAGTTTCCATGTATGCATATAATGTACTTCGGCTATGTTCACTCCTCCATTGATCTTTTCCTCCTCCTGTTCTACCTTTCCCCTTCCCTTCCACCTCCATAGAACACACTCAAAAATACCAATACAAAATACAGCATAGTGAATGCATTTATTATCACTAGGCAGATGCTTACTCTACCACCAGAACTACCCTGTCATCTCTCCTCCCTGGTTGGTGTTTTTGGAGATAGGGTCTCATGTATGCCTGAATTACTATGTTTCCCACATGGTTTATGATGACAGGTGGTGCACCACTGCATCCAGTCACTGGTAGAGATGGAGTCTCATAATATTTTTTGACTTGGATTGATCTTGAGCTGTGTTCTTCCAACTTCTGCAACCCTAGTACCAAGGATTCCAGGCCTGAGCCACTATGAATCTTGCATAGTCTTTAACTATATCCATTTCACTAATCCTCTTCATAACTGTTAACTAACATATACAACGAGTACTATATTAAATAATATACTGTTAAACCTTGAATTAGGGCCCTTCCAACAATGGCTGTTCTTTCCTTGGGAAACCATGTCTTCCATTACTTTAAACACACTTAACTGATATTCTCTTTCAAATAATCATTTATTTGCTATTATTCATTCACTTCCCATGCTCATAGCAGAAAGGTTTGCTTCCTCATGCTGCCAAAGACAGTAGCCTTCCTGCATGGGCCTTCTGAGGCTTACATAGCTTTTTAAAAAATGATATAGTAAGGAAATTCAGATTTACCCAGAGACAAGCTATGTCAATGGGCTTTTTTTATTTGTTGTTCCCTACCAGTCTTTGCTTATCTTCAAATAAAATCACACAGACCTTTGATATACCATATTGATAGTCTTTATAGCTTACATAAGTAGTAATCACAGGGAAGACATAAAATGAATAAAAATGCCTGTGAGGAAAATAATGTTCTCCATACCAGATGTGAGTTAGTGAGAAGACAAACATCTAGACATCTGTTACAATGGCCTCAGTATTTGGAAGATAACAGAAATGGCACATCACAATGACAAGGAGACATGAGAGATGCCTCCAAGTGGTTTGGACAGATGAACATTTACATATGTTAAAATACAAACAAATGGGACTCCATCTTTGAAATTTTTTCCCCCGGTCGTAGGGCTTGAACTCTGGGCCTGGGTGCTGTCCCTGCACTCTTCAGCTCAAGGCAAGCATTCTACTGCTTGAGCCACAGTGCCACTTCTGGTTTTCTAGTGGTTTATTGGAGATAAGAGTCTCTCAGACTTTCCTGCCTGGGCTGGCTTCAAACTGTCATCCTCAGATCTCAGTCTCCTGAGTAACTAGGATTACAGGTGTGAGCCACCAGTGCCCAGCTCCATCTTTGAAATTTTCTAAGCATGTACATGAACTTATCCTCTGCAAGATTATGTTTAGGTCAACAAGAAGCCATATACACTGTGGTAATCCAACAAGATTATAATACAGCTTAAATTTTCAGCCACCTGGTGACATCATAGATGTGATTTCACAGGGGAGAGTTAACTATAAAACAGTGTTTTGTTATGTTGGCAGTGACCTCATCCATCTCATTGTTTAATGCATGTCTTCCAATATCAAAAGGCTGTGTCAAGTCATTGGCCTATGTCACCTAGGTTGGTATTAATGCACTCTGTGATATTCACACAATAATAAAATCACCCAGTGTCAAGTACTTTAGAACACTGTCCCATCACTAAGCAATGCATGAGTATTATCCTTATTACATATTAATGAAGTATTGTCTTTTATGAAGCTCATGTGCTACATGTTTTTGACACCTGATTAAGAAAAATCTCAACCATTTTTAAAAAAAAACTCAAAATAACATATGCGGATATACATTTTTACAAAGTATATTTCATGCAAGCATCTTATTATTACACCAGAAAAAAAGTTCCTAGAAGTTCAGTTTCTGAACAATGAATATACAAATATGTATTTTATTTCTTTGCCTAGTTGGCATCTGGAAACCTGTGTTAATTTAAATTCCCATACCAATAGCTGATAGGCTGGGTTTTTTTCCCTATGACAGTGCCCTGTGACTGAGAGACAAAGACAACATGCCACTAAACCACTTGCAAAGCAAGTTTGATAGCTATGATACATTGCTCATGTTTAAATATTATGTTTTCCCTAAGTAAAACCCAATATATTCAGACATTGAAAATATTAACAAAAATTAAATCACTTATAATTTAACACCCCAGAGATGCCTGATAGTAATGTTTGGGTTTCTGTCTTTTCAAATTTATGTTTTATGCTTTACGTATATTTAAATGAAAATGTTATTATACTACCAAAAACAATACAAATGAATAAAATTACGGATAAATTAGTGTGAAGCATACATATGGAAGAGATTAAATATTATAATAGAACACAATGCATAATATCAGGCTTAAAAATTAAAATCACAACCCAAAAGACCATTCCATGTGAAAAGAAATAGCTGCCAAAATTATTCATAAAGAAACTGAAGTTGACATAGATTAATAACTTCAGGAAAATAGGAGAAAAAGAAGCATATCCCCAAAAGACTTTGAGCTTAGAATGTTTTACAAGTTCCTCAAACTTTTAAGAAACAGATTTTCCAGCCTAAATCAACAGTTCGAGTGTCTGAAACTAAAGGGAAGGATAAACCAAATGGTTTCACAAAGTAAGAGATTCAAGAAGCTATAGAGAATGAAGTTTGAGTGTGACTTGCTTTGGTATCTTCCCCTGGATGTATTCCATACAAATTACTCAAGAAGATATCACATAGTACTTGCCTAGCACATGGTTGTTCCAGGGTTCACTTCCAAGCACCTAATATATCAAAGCAAATGTCATGGATTTATTCTCTCAAAATTCTGTTTCCTCTTAGATTGGGAGTTTTCTAGCTCTTCTTGGCTGGCCTTCACTACTGAGGATAAACTTGCCTTGAGGTAGAGCTAGGTATTAGCTCAGAGGAAGAGATAGTGCTTAGTGATCAGTCCCCTGCACTTCCCCCCAAAATTCATCTTTCAGAGTGTTTTCACCCTTCGTTGGCCAAAGGCAAGTCACACAGAACACTGAGGAGAACTATAAAAATGTGGCATATATTGAAATATAAATTGTTCCAAGTTTATATCCATGCCAACACCTTTCTAAAAGTTTTCCCCATAATTATAGAAATCTAGAAAGACATTTTCTTTCTTTTCTCTCTTTTTCTTATAATCAAGTTGTGGCATCTAGATTTTGCACAAAAAAAGAAGAAGGGACTGGGGAAAAACTCATGTTATGTGAAGTAAGTCACATATATGTGTTTTTTCTCATATATGAAAGCTAAAATTAATATATAAGTATACACTTTGAGGTGAAATCCAAGAGTTTTCAACCAAAGTATGGTAGATTCAGGGGAGAACTCAAATGATGTCACTCCTTACAGTCCAACAAAATAAACACCAGGAATCTGGTAGTGGAAAGTGGGTATGGAGAATGGGATCAAGGTGAGAGGGGTAGAAGAATGAAGAGAGGAAAGAAGGAAATGCAGTGATAAAATTAAATGCAAACAAAGGAGGGGGTAACTATGCTCAACAAGAAATGTACTCATTACCTTACGCATGTAACTGTAAACCTCTGTACAGCATATTTGTGATAAAATTTTAAAAAATTAAATGCGCATCCTACAAAATTAAGACAATTGAGGGAAGGGAGGGGTATGAGAGGAATGGGGGAGAATGATGAATGACTTTGATCACGATACATTATATTCATATTCTACTTTGTTGAATGGCAACTCATTTGTACAACTCTTTAAAGATAAATATAAAATAAAATAAAAATAATAAGTTTAATTTATTTACAACTGATTAATCGAGAATATTATTTGCATTTATTTACTTTCCTTCTAAAATTAAATTGCTTTATGTGGCAATTTACTTCTCTTCTATGACAACTGTCCAGAGAAAAGAATGTTTATCTCCTCCTCCAGTATGATTTGTCTAACTCAAGGATCACTTCCCCCTGGCAGGTAAAAGAAGACATGGGTGCTTCACTCTCAGAATGTTACCAGAAGAAATCATTGCAGTCTACTCACTTCAAAGTTACTCATGACACTAGCTAAAATTAAAGCTTTTTCTTAAAGATTCCTTGTCTTTCAGTTTTAGAAAAAGAATACCAAAATGTATAAAATTGTCCATCCTTCAAAATATCCTAAAAGATTAAAATGCTTTTACTTCCAAAGCCCTTTATGAAATTAATATCTCCTCATGAAACTCTTAAATAATTTTGCATTTTATACACATAATAAATGTTTAGTCTATTAAATGGATCATGTTATGATAACATATGCCCTTTGAATCTAGAGATGAAAGGCATTCACAGAGCACATTTTTATTATATATATATTTAAATATACTGTTGCTATAACTACTTCTTCTAAGAAGGTTTTGAGAACCCCAAAAATAAAATTTCAAAATAAGAAGGGTTGGGTGCCAAAAGCTTATGTCTGTCATCTTAGTTACGCAGCTGAGATCTGAGGATAGCAGTTCAAAACTAGCCTGGGAAGGAAAATCTGTGAGATTCTTATCTCCAATTATCCAGAAAAAAAAAAAGCCCAAAGTGGAGGTATGGCTCAAGTAATGGAGTTCCAGCCTTGAGTAGAAAAGCTAAGGGACAGTGTCTGGACCTGGAGGAGGAGGAGGAAGAAGAGGAAGGAGAGGAAGTAAGAGGAGGAGGAGAAGGCACACTGACACTGAGAGGCTAAAAAGTTTTCTCTCCTTTGCTTTTTGGGTAAAAGAAGAGGTCTTGGACATTGCCCTATGCCAATACATGTAGATCTACTTGTTCTTTTAAATGACTGTTCAATATTGACCCAAGATCCGGCCCTTAGTGAATACTTTTTAGTGAATAGTGATTTAGTGAACAGTGTTTCCCAGTGACAATTCCTCAGAGAACAAACTGATGCTCACATTTTTATACATACATGTATTTCTGCCAAAGAGATCTCTAGAAGTCAACTTATTGATTCAAATGAAATGTGGGTTTTTGTTTTGATAGATATTGCAAATGGTTTGTAATAATGCCATATAAAGGTTAATATGATGGAAGTTTTATAAAATATAAGAAACAACTTATTCAATCCATTGAATTCATTGCTAAGCTAGCTCTCCTAAAATAATATCTGAAGAGAAAAAAAAAGTGAAAGTGAGAATTTTAGATTTAAGATGTACCCAAAGTGAGTTTTGCTCTGATACTGATCAGAGTGTGACACTGATCACACTCTTGTGATCTCACATGCTAATTTTAGGACTACACGGAACATAAGCAACAGGGAGTAAAGCCTACAGTCCTACCAAAGTAGGAATCAAAGAGAAAACATCCACATAAAGCTGGGATGATCCAGGGCTTACACACAGAAAGTACATTGTAAATGTGAAGGAGAAACTTGCTTCTGTGTCTCTTGCATTTGATAGAAGGCAGAGAAAATTACTCTTAGATTTTTTAAAACAAAAACTTGCCCTTGTATTGGATTGGTTCCAAGTTCAAACTGCTTGTGAAATCCAAGAATTCTCAAATGCATCATCTATTTTACTTCACTAAAGTCCAAGATAATGCATACTTGCAGAAAGCAAGGAGAAATAAATAGAAATCTTCTTCCTCAAGACAGGCCTCACAACATTTCCAAAACTGAAGTCCAAGTGCATAAGTCTATAGTTTAAAGTCATTCATCAAAATATACATGGAAGCAGGGCACCAGTGACTCATGCCTATAATCCTAGCTACTCAAGAGATTGAGATCTGAAGATCATGGTTCGAAGTGAGTTGGGGCAAGAAAGGCTGTGAGACTCCTATCTCCAATTAACCACCCCAAATAAAGCCTCAAGCAAAGCTCTGGTACAGCACTAGACTTGAGTAAAAAGCTCAGGGATAGCACCCAAGCCCTTAGGTCAAGCCCCAGAATAGGTACACCAATACCTGTGCGTGCGTGCATACTCATGCATGCCCACACATATATGGATAGGAAGTGTTGTGAGAGTCTGCAGGGGAAGAAAAATAAAAATCTTAGACTCACATATTTTCTCTGTTTTCAGTGGCCTCACTATTTTTCTCCCCAGTCTCCTTGTCCCAGCAACCCTGCTCAGCAGAAAATAAATTTGTGTGTATGTCTCAACACTACCAGCTTACAATGCCATTAAAATGTGCATCCCCTAATAACAAAACATAATGGATGGAACTTGTCTGGATCTATACACACACACATACCATGTAACCTTTTAAATAAAAGAACAGTAATGATACCAAAATTCATTGATTTTGTGAATAATGATATGGACCCAAGAAAGCACTGAAAATTTTAATATACACACTAATGTATATAGGGGTAAGATGGTAGCCAGGCACCAATGGCTCACACCTGTAATCCCAGCTATTCAAGAGGCTGAGATCTGAGGATCGAGGTTCAAAGCCAGCCTGGGCAGGGAAGACCTTAAGACTCTTACCTCCAATTAACCATCAGAAAATCGGAAGTGGCACTGTGGCTCAAAGTGGTAGAGAGCTAGGCTGGAGCAAAAAGCTCAGGGGCATTGTCCAGGGCCTGAGTTCAAGCTCCATGAACGAGGGGGAAAAAAGCTGGGGGGGGGGGGGGGAGTTGGGCAGGGATAAGATGGTATGATACATGAGATTTGCTGTGGAATAGTTCAGACATGAAGTTGAAGAGATAAAAGCTAATATTGGAAAACTTTCTTATGAATTAAGTAATAAAGTTTACTTCCTCACTCTGTTTTGTAAATCTGAACATTTTCACAATAATTTTTAATGCCCCTTCAGGAATCCCCTTTTAACCAGAAGAAAATGGGTGTGGGGTCACGGCTTGCTTACCAAGTACAAGTTCTACTCATTTCCTAGCATAGATGGAGCCATTGAAAAATAGTTTTTCTCTTTTTTTTCTTTTTTCTTTTCTTTTCTTTTCTTTCATTCTTTCTTTCTTTCTTTCTTTCTTTCTTTCTTTCTTTCTTTCTTTCTTTCTTTCTTTCTTTTGTGAGGGTCCTGGGGCTTGAACTCAGAGCCTGGGCAGTGTCTTTGAGCTTTTGTATTCAAAGCTAGCATTCTATCATTTGAGCTACAGCTCCACTTCTAGCTTTTTGGTAGTTAAGCAGAGATTAGAGTCTCACAGACTTTCCTGCCTGGGCTGGCTTCAAGCCATGATCCTCAGATTGCAGACTCCTGAGTAGCTAGGAGGTCTAAGGCACCAGCACCCAGGCCAAAAATAGCTTTTCAGTAAGTGCTTTGGTGCCTATGTCTTATGCTCACTTTCCTTTTTATGAAAAGGAAACTGAATCATTTGATTGTTTTTCAGAAAGGTAAAAGCAGGAATTCTCTGTCCAGTATGGATGGTCTTTTCACCACACAGGGTGGTCATTATTTAAAACCACTTATAAGTGCAATTTGAACTTCACTTAGCCAAGGGAAAGGGCACTCCACAGAGGTAAAATCCTTCAGCTCCATGATACCAGAATTCATTCGTTGAGCACATATTTGGCCAGAGCCTGTGCATTGAAGTGGATGTTAATGGCATTAGCTGATGTTGATATATCGGTAGTTCATTGATCCTTTCTTCCCAGCAAATTAAGAAGAAATGCAAGGGAAGCCAGGCACTGGTGGTTCATGCCTATGGTCTTAGCTACTCAGGAGGCTGAGATCTGAGAATCATGGTTTGAAGCTAGCCCAGGCAGGAAAGTCAGCGAGACTCTTACTAGAAGTAGAGCTGTGATTCGAGTGGTAGAGTGCCAGCCTGAAGCAAAAATACTCAGGGAAAGGGTATAGGCCCTGAGTTCAACCTCTAATACTGGCACAAAAAGATGAGGGGACTTAACGTTTCTAGAACAATATCTGAGAAGACATTCTAGAATAATATCTGAGATCTTATGAGCCAGCCTACATTTTACCCTCTTCTTCAGACTTTCCCATTATCCTCTGATCATTGAATCAGAACTAGCGAGGACTTTATCTCCTTACACCTTCAGGAGGGGTCGTGGTATTAAAGTTCTTTTTGCTGCAGCAGTCTTAACAGGCATGACTGAACCCGGGGAGAAGAGTTAAAAAGCAAGCTCCCCTTTAAGATAGATGGAGATGCGCGGGCCTTCCAGCTGAACTGGAATTATCCGTTCTCACCAGCGGGGACATTCAACCTTGGGAGAGTTGGGCGGGGCGACGTGAGCTTCGGGATAATTGGAGAGAAGGCAAGTCCCCCCTTCCCGCAACCCCCCCCCCCCCCCAGCCTCTGCAGCCAAATGCCACCCCCACCCCCATTCATCCCGCCCCTTGGTTGGCTCTGCTCTAACGAGCTGCTTTGCGGAGTTTAAAGCTGCTTGCGCCGCCTTGCTGGGCGCACTTGAGCATGAATGATTGGCCAGGAAGATCTGAGCTAGGATTGCCCGCACTGGGAGCCTGGGCAAGGGAGGGAAAGGTGCGGGAATGCCAGGTGCTTCCCAGGCATTCGAAATAAACGGAATACGTGGGCAAATTCAAGTAGAACCCGAGGAACAAAGACAGGTTCACCGCAGCGCGAACCCCCAGGCGCCAGGTGGAGGAGGAGGTGGAAGAGGAAGATGGAGGAGGACAGAGGGGAGGACGAGGGGGTCAGAGGGAGGAAGGAGGAACAGGAGGGAGGGAGGGAGAGAGGGAGAGGACGAGGTGGAGGAGGGAGGGTGCACAGGCTCTCTCTCCTTCCAGGCAACTCCAGGGCCCAGCTGATAGGGGGTGGTGGCCTGATGTGGAGCATCGTCCCTTCTCAGGACATTTTATTCTGGTGTTTCAGCTGCCAAAGACATCTTTAAGAAGTTCATCTTCTCCGTAGAAAAGAAAAAATAAATTAATAAATACTGAAATAAATAGGAGCCAGATCATTTTTAAAAATACTCTTAAAATACTGCTTTTCTTACTTCACAAGTGGGTTTATTGCTATGGGTAGATAAATACTCAACAGGATCTACTTGATTTATAGGTGAATACATGATTGTGTCTGTTTCCTATATGAGTCCTGTTTTCCCCCCAGAGCAATCTCTAATCCTTTGGGAAAGAGAAATGGTAAATTTTCAAAAGAATACTAAGTATACACATGTGCTATAGTGTGTTAGGGTGATATATGTTTTAATATAGGACATATTTAATAATATACAATATACAGATAGATATATACATAAGGACAGAGGTATAGTGCCCTCTGCTGGACCAAGTCGAATGTACTTAACCTCTTCCTGGAAATGGTTAATTTAATTTCCCTTTAAATGGCTATTGAGGTCAGAACACAAGCCTTAATGGCAGGCAATTCTTCTCTGGCTTCTACTGAGCAAATCATCCTTGTGCACATGTGCGTGTTAGTAATGCTTGTCCACTATGCTTTGTTTTCCTAGCATTTATTTTCAATAGGTTTGCTCAAACTTACTCCACTGGGGCATGCCTGCTGTTCTCTGGTCATGGAATGACAATGCACAAGAGTCGAGGGAAATTCAACTGGTTGGTGAATGTGAGCTATTTAAACATAATTCAAACTTTGCAGATGCAAAACTGAAGACAAACTTTATTTATTGCATGCTTTTTCAACTAAGTGGAGGCCAATTTTAAGCCAAACAATATCCATGTTCAAGTTGGACAATCCAAGACATTATGCATTGAAAGTATCAATTCAAAAACAACATCATACAGACAAGTAACACAGGATCATCATCTTGAATAACCTTTAAATAATACAGACTCCACAGAAAAACACATGTGGGCTTCCAAATAAGCAGGTGATAAAGCTCTTCAGTTTGGGGAAGTGTACTGGACTTGGGAACCCTGTAATATGGACAAAGGCTTACGATGGTAGAAAAGGAAATTTTACAATAGGAATAATTTCAAAGACTTCTTATGCTATGATTTAATATACATGTGAGATTGAGGAACAGCTGGACCCCTGAAAATGTTGACACTTCCATGTCATAGTAAGAGTCTCCTTCACCATGCAGCTGTGAAGCTTTTTCTGTTCCTGGGAAGATTTTGTTTTCCCTTCATCCTGATCTTCAAAGACTCACTAAATCAGAAGCTGGAAAGAACTTGTTATAGATGTTCACAACACTGCCAATGTAAGTCAACTAGAAAATCAAATGTCTGTCTCCATGTCAAGTATACTGCAGTCCTATCCAAACCTCTGCTGGAAAAAAAAAAAAAACAAAGAAGGGGAATTTTCTAGATTCTCTCAGCCATTCTTTTCAGTAACACCAAGCCTAACACCCAAATCCCTTCCTGGCAGAAGAAACATGGATGAGGCGAGTCTCCCTAAACTGCCTTGATTTCCTAAGGTGGCTCAGATAATAGTTTGGGGTGTAGAACTAAATCATCTTTTGACGGTGTTACTGTCCTGTAAAGACTATTCCTGAACAAGGAAGAAGATAGCAGAGATCACAAAGCCAAGGGAATCTCACACCTCCATTAGTTGTAGAAAAAAATCCAGTTGCATTGATGGGGTGGAAAGCAGAGTCCCAAGAATCTGCATTTTAACAAAAGGCCTCCTTGCATTGGTCCCTGTCCATACATTAAGAACACTGCCTGAGTGGTGAAGAAATATACTTTTAGCCAAATGCACCAGTACCCTAAAGCTTTCTTTTTATGAGCATCTGTCTTTTAATGAGATCCTCCTGGAATAAAGCTCTGCTGTACTGATTTCTCTCCTCACGTAAATAGTATTATCATAAATGTAGCTATGACTTTGAAATCCATCCCAATGATGGTACACAGGACTTCTAGCCTATGTAGACACTCCTGGGATATTGTGTGGTTCCCTGCAGGCCCCCCACAAGATAATTTTATTTTGTCCATTAGCTCCAGGACATGACTTTTCTGTCTGTTGCTTGAAATTGTTTTCCCTTCTTTCTGACCTCAGTATCCCCCCTGCAGCAATAAAGAATAAACAATCTCACTGTTCTACTCCACCTTTCCTGCCTCCTAAAATGCACAAAATATTTTAGGATTTCCCTCAGGCTTTATTGCAAGCAATGAAGAAAAGGCAAGAGGAAAATAAATAGACCTAAAGAGAGATCTCACCATCTCACACAAAAGTTACTCCCCAAATCCAGTTTTCCTTTTAGCAGCTATTGGCTCTACAATACAATGTCTACTTTATTTCTTCCCTCTTTTCCCCTGCTCCCTCCTTCCATTGCACAAATTTGCACTTAGTGCCTACCATGGGTATGTTATCTGGGCTCCAAGGTAAAAGCTATATACATTCAACAGTGCATTATCAGAAACACGAACGACAAATGCAGTGATGATGCAGGGGGCTTGTGGAGGAACCGTCATACACTGTTAGTGGGAATGAAAACTAGTGTAACCACTATAGAAATCAGAATGGAGGTTCCTCAAAAAACTAGAAATAGATGTACCATACAATCCAGCAGTACCACTCTTGGAAATATACAATATTTTTTGTCATTTTGGACTATCTGAGAGAAAAAAGGGGATAAGGTATTAGAGGTATACAATACCAAAGTACTTTTCATCTGTGAATGAAAATGACCAATGAAACCTACCGAAAGCTGTTGAAATAAAGGGTAGTGAGGATGAGGAGATTGAGAGTGAGCAGGGGTCAATAGGATTAAAACTTTGGGTTGTTTTGTAACTGGGTGAGACATCATATGAAGGAGACTCCGAGCTTTAACTACTGTGTATCTACAGATGCTCAGCATTGCTTTGAGTTCTGAGGAGGGCTTGGAGTGAAGTACGCACGGCCACATGCTTTCAAGCACCCTCAACCAGAAGTACTGGCAAAGAGGATACATGCTGATCCAACAGATAGGGAAGCAGCCTTAAAAATACCTGCTGGGTCCATGGGTGAAATACTATGGTCCTTTGAGCAATTCACGTACTTTTTAAAAAATGAATGACAAGAGGATAAAACTGATCCTGCTGAAGTATGGACACCAGTGGAAAGATGAACAGAAAAGATGAAGAATGAATATGGCCAAGACACTTTATGTATACATGTAAAAACAGAACCATGATGCTTGCTAAAATTGGTTTGGAAAGGGGAAGGGAAGAGGAAGAACAGCGGCAGAGGAGGTGAGTCAGATCTAGGTACGTTATATACATATGTGGCATGTCAAAACAAAACCAAATGATACAATTAATGTATGATCATTTTAAAATGTGACAGGAAAGCTTTTTCTTGGGTGAGATGAGAGTTTCTCAATTTTTTTTTGCCAGTCTTGGGGCTTGAACTCAGGGCCTAGGCACTGTCCCTGAGTTTCTTTTGCTCAAGGCTAGCACTCTACCACTTAGCCACAGTGCCACTCCCAGCCCTTTCTGTTTATGTGGTACTGAGGAATTGAACCCAGGGCTTCATGCAGGCTAAGCAAGTACCATTCCACTAAGCCACATTCCCAGCAGATTTTTTTTTTTTGCATCAGCAGGTCTGGAACTCTGATCCTCCCAATTTTCAGCCTACTAAGAAGCTAGGATTACAGGTGTGCACCAACTCACCCAACTCACCCAGTCTGTATACTCTCCTAAGCACAAAGAATTCCTTGAATGCCTTGGAAAGGCATTCAAAGGTCTACTGTATATTATCTTCAGGATCTCACAGTGTTCACTGAATATTAGCATTGGCATCTTGGAAGGTTGATTCCTAAATTAATTTAGGGAGTCGGAGACAGAGATGAGTTAGTCCTGGATCTGTTTCTTGGGTTGGCAAGGCTGAGGAGCCGTGTACATCATCTGGGACTGGAAGGGCACAAACGACCTTCCAGCTGCCACATGGGCTCAGTTGCTCTTCTGCTCATGGAAAAATAGAATCACAAATTAAACAAGTGTTTGATATTGCTCCAGGGTTTAGAATAAAATATCTTTATCCAAGCACTAAAGAGTCTCAGTAGCCGGCATATTATGATGTTGTTTCTCTTTGGAAGCTCTTAATCCTTTTTACCAATGAGGCCAGATGTACACTAAATGAATATTAGCCCTGTTCTACTCAGGGCCGTGTCAAGGAGTTCAGCTCTAGGAATGAGAAAATCCAACCTCCACTGGATTTTCCTACAAAAGCGCCACTTTCTCCTACTCTGACAAATAACATTTATGCTGCCAATTACAAAAGGTGGTCTACAACTGTGATTTGCACACCAAGATCTTATTTATTCACAATTGCTTGATCTAGGGTGGACCTGACATTTTACATTTCTAACAAGCTTCCATAGAATATTGCTGCTGAGGGTCATGGGCCACATTTTAGGTAACAAGAGCCTAAAGCGTATTCAGAAACTAAGATATCAGTGTTCTTATATATTTCAATAGAAATAGACATCAAGCCAGACAAATTAAGAGATCAAATAAGTCCAGAAAATGTATGGTTTAGTCTCTTTATACACCTTAGAACCATATGTGTGTTACAAAATAGCACAATATCTTTCTTCCTTCCCTCCTTTCCTTCTCCTTTTCTTCTCCTTCCTTCCTTCCTTTCTATGTGTTCTTTCTCTTGTTCTCTCCCTTCCTTCCTTCTTTCCTTCCTTCCTTCCTTCCTTCCTTTCTATGTGTTCCTTCTCTTTCATTCTCTCTCTCTTCCTTCCTTTCTTCCTTCCTTCCTTCCTTTCTTCTTTCCTTCCTTCCTTTCTCCCTTCCTTCCTTTCTCCCTTCCTTCCTTTCTTCCTTCCGTCCTTCCTTTCTTTTCTTTCTTTCTTTCTTCCTTTCTTTCTTCCCTTCTTTTTCTTTCCTTCTTTTTTGTTTACTTGTTTTTCTTTGCTTTGCTTTGCTCTTTGGTACCAAGGTTGAACTCGGAGGCTTGTGTTTGATAGGTGCTGTATCACTTGAATCCTATCACTTTTGCTTTAGTTATTTTTGAGAAAGAATTTCTTGCTTTTTGCCTGGGCTGGACTCTGACAGTGATCCTCCCACCTATGCTTCCTACATAGCTGAGATGACAGGCATTTATGCAGCCTCTGTAATTTCTTTATTTTTATTTTTGGCAGCATCAGAATTTGAACTAAGGGCCTTGTGCTTGGTAAGTATGCAGTCTACCACTTGAACTCCTACTTCCAGCCCATAATTTCTTATATAATCATTTTGGTGAATATTATTTTGGATCCTTGCCAGGGATAGTCATAAGCATACAGTAACAAAGGAAGTTTATCTTAGGTGCTGTATTTGTTCAGCCTCTGCATGCTTTCCTCATTTCTCAGTACCCATTCTCCTGTCTCTTCACCATCTCCTTCACTCAACCTATTTGCCCTTCATTCAAACAGGCACTAGCTCTCGGTTCTCCTCCTCAGCCCCTTTACCATAGAAACATCCATTCAGAAAGAAAGCCAAACTTATCCATCCATTCTAGCTGCTATTAAATGTTAGCCTAAACTAAAAGAATGAGATAATCTATGGGGATCTACAGGGATCTTATCTAGTAGAAGAATTCCACATACCAGCCAGGAGTAAAAACAGAAAACAAAACAAAAAAAAAAAAACAAAACATTTGAGATCTTGAAGATCATTCCAGAAATGATCTGAATCCATCCTAGTGAGATTATAATCCACTTCTGGAGCCTTGATCCCTCAAACCCACCCTAGAAGAAGCCTCTGTCTCCAGATTGGACCAATCTAGAATCTGACCTAGGGCCAACACTGTCCCAAGCAGGGTCCTGGCTTGGTTTTATGAAGGTTTATTATATTGATGATCATTAACTTTAATTACCTAAATGGGGAGTTATAATCTCAAATTTAGGCAATAAGTGATACTAAAAGGCTTCTCTGAATGAAACTTCCTAACTACTCTAGACATCTGGCTTTGCCATAGCTGACCAAAGGCAGGTAACGCCCTTGTTACTCCTCACTTTCAGGTGCCAAATGCCAGTACTTGGGAAAAAGGCAAACAAATAGTACACCACTGACTCCTCCCTCGTCGCTTTTCTTTGTGTTCTAAATAGCCAGACTCAGTCCTGATTCAGTGTAAAAATACCATAATTCTTGAATCATGCAAACTGGATTTCTGGGGTTAAACCACTGAGTCATGGAGATCACATCTGAAAACACTATTACCATAGAAGCCTGATCTGTCCATCATGTCATTTACAAGGGGAAGAAAATTTTTGAGTCAGGAAACAAGGAAATGATGAATCCAGATGTCCAGCCAGTAGAAAGTTGAGTAATAAGAAAACAGAGCTGACCTCTTTCAGTAGAGCTATGAAATGGCAAGGGAGTGGAGGAAGCAGCTGCTCACTTTGGCAGCTGCACTGAAGGGCAATGCTACAGAATGTCAAAAAAAAAAAAAAGCAGATTTCATTGCAGCTCCACTGGCCTTTAATGATTCAGGAGCAGAGCCATCTTTAACAACACTTGGAGTGCTGTCTCGTTTAAAGGCAAAGAAAATGTCCTCCTTTCATCAGCCTTTCCAGACAAGGAGAACTTGAAAAACTGGAGAGAAAGGATAATGGTCCAAGTATGCTCTTATGTGACACTTGAATATCAGTCTGGTACCTGGAAGGACTGCCAGCAGTCTCCTCTCCACCTTTGCCTATGAAGTAGTTTCCTACTGTGATTTAAGAACATCCACGTTTTTAGATGGCATTCCTACCATGGTATCTAAACCTGTTAAATAATGGGTATCATGATTTGAGGATATAACAAACACTAGTTACAACTGAAATCATTTTATTTTCTTATTTTGTCGGTCATGGGGCCTGAAATCTGGGCCTGGGCTCTGTCCCTCAGCTCGTCAGCTCGTGCTCTACCACTTGAGCTACAGCACCACTTCTGGCTTTTTCTGCTTCTGTGGTGCTGAGGAATCAAACCCAAGGCCTCATGCATGCAAGGCAAGCACTCTCCCACTGAACCACCTTCCCAGCCCTGAAATCATTTTTATAATCGATCATGTTTTCTACAACCTTCCTAATTCAACAGGAAACAGACTTGGTTGTCAGTTATAACATAACCACTCAAATGAGCTCTGTCCTCAAATGTACTCTCATAACAAAAGTCACTAAATGAGTTGCATGAAAGTATTTTCTCTGGGTAGTTTGTATATAGAGGAGAGTGTGATCATCATCATCTTTGATCAAACTCAAAGCAAACTCATCTTATTAAATTAGTCAACCAAAATGCTGCCACTTGTAAGTTTTACTTGATGCCCACTCTACCAGGGCTAAACAAAATGACCTCAAAGGTTCCTTAATTGACAGCATTTCTGTCTTCACGCTGCACAGTATGAAATGTGCCATGTACAATATAATACAAAATCATCTCTTCCAACCAAAGTGCTGTGATAGTGAGGTGCCGGTCTTGTCAATAGCAATTCTGAGGTGTATCACCCATAAGTTGCCACATCAAATTATTAAAATCATGTTGAGTATTCTGGAGGGGGGCAGTGGTTAGAGGAGATTCAAGGTTATACCCCTATTATGCCATTACTCTCACTCATATTCCATCTGAATTATTCCATTCAGGGGGAGGGGAGGTGAAAGTGGAGAAATAACTATTGAGTCAAAGCTTTATAAACAATAGAAAGCAATTGTATCTGCCTTCTGTAAGTTATATTCAGTGAACTCTTATAACTTCTCAACATTCACAGAGGAACACTCCCAGTATTTCCAGCTACTATATCTCAAAGGAAGACAGCTGCAGAGCTGTCTTTACAGCTCATCTTTTGAGGGAGAGACAGATGATGGTCTTGGGAAACTACTGGCCCCTGATAAGCAGATAGAATTTGGCCAAGTCAAGCAACAATCTGTGAAATTATTGGCAAACACCTCGCCATCTTCTAAAACTGACCAACCTACATTTAATTTTAGAAATACCAACACAAAGTATCTGAGCAACCTAAACAGTTGGCTTTCCCCAAAATTGAATTAAAACAAAAAGGACAGAACTTGTGAAATCATCCAGTTGGAATCATCAGTAGAAATTGGAGACCTTTGGGACAAGGACACAAGATCAGCAAAGAAACAATATGAGAACAGGAAAGAACTCAGGAACAAAAAACAAAATTTAAAAAAAAAAAAAAAAAAAAAACAGATGGCATAATCTTCCTACCAAAGAAAAATCCATGATGCTTAGCTGAAAAAAATTTTTTAACTATACATTGTGGTAAGTTATTTTGTTAGGAGACAATTATACAATTTTTTTTATTCTTTCCAAATCCTTCAGAAAAACTAGAGCTAGGATTTTTTTAACCTACGTAACACTGACAACAAATCCAAGGACCTGTGGTGTATGTAAAGATATTAAAAGACTGTTATTGTTGCTGCTTAGTTGTGATATGGTGTTGCTATGTTTTTAAGAGGGTCTACATGTTTCAGAAATGCAGAGTGAAATATAATACCTGAGAATGGCTTCAAATAATCCAGGATTGTTAGGGAATACACCCAAAGTATAACACAAAATTCCAGTGATTTATTGTACATTTTCTTTAGTTCCCTGTACTTTAGGATTTTTTAAATAATAACTTTATTTTTTTAATAATTTTCCTTTTTTTCTTCTAAATTTATTTATTTTATTTAGTTTTTGTTTATGCGGTATAGAGGAATATGAACTTAGGGCCTCATGCATGCTAAGCAAGCACTCTACCACTAAAACACATTCCCAGCCCCAGTTAATTTATTTAATTTGTTTATATTTATGCTGGTACTGGGGCTTAAACTCAAGACCCTATAGTCTCACTTGGCTTTTTTTTTAAGCTAGTGCTTTTTTTTCAAGGCTAGTGCTCTACTATGGAGGCACAACTTCATTTCTAGGATTTTGCTGGTTAATTGGAGATAAGAATCTCACATTCTTTTCTGCCTGGGCTAGCTTTGAACCATGATCTTCAGACCTCAGCATTCTGAGTTGCTAGGATTTCTGGCATGAGCCTTTAGACCCAGGTCAAAAGGTTATTGTTTGTTTTATTATTTTTTGTGGATTTGTACAAATGAGTTGCCATTTAACAAGCAATTTATGAAAGACTTAAGCACTGGGGAGAGAAATTATAAAACTTGACTGAAAATCGGTGAACAGTCTAATCAATAAAGAGCTATTTATGTTCCAGATGGAATGCCAGCATTATAAGATATCTATCTACAAGTTTATCTATGAATTTAATGCAACTCAAAGATTTTAACAAAAAAATTTAAACTTGACTAATTAACTAGAAAGTTCATTCTTAAAAATCAAATATTATAATTCCAAATGGATCAAAGACCTTGAGGTAAAAGCAGATACCCTGAAAATATTACAGGAAGGAATAGGAAAAAACACTAGGGCCCCTTGGCACATGTCAAAACTTCTTAATAAACCCAGAAACACAACAAATCAAAAAAGGCTTGGATAAATGGGATTGCATAAAACTACAGAGCTTCTGGACAGCCAAGGACATAGCTAGCAAGGTAAATAGAAAGCTCACAGCCTGGGAGAAAATCTTTACTAGCAATACAAATATTTACAGTTCAAGAAGTCAAATCCCCCCAAAACAAATCCTCAAAGAAACAACCACCCATTAACAAGTGGACTAAAGATTTAAAGAGAGACTTCTCTGAAGAGGAAATGAGAAAGGCCAGTAGACACTGAAGAAATGCTCAACATCTGTGGTCCTAAAAGAAATGCAAATCAAAACAGCATTGAGATTCACCACACCCCAGTTAGAATGGCCATTATCAAGAAATCTAATAACAGCAGATGCTGGAGGGGATGTGGCCAAAAGGGAACCCTACTACACTATTGGTGGGAATGTAAACTTGTTCAACCACTCAGGGAAGCAGTATGGAGGTTTCTCAAAAGACTATAAACATAGAACTCCCCTGTTACCCAGAAATCCCACTCCTCGGCATTTACCCAAAAGACAAACAAGGCCATATTAAAGCTACCAGCACAATTAAGTCCATTGCAGCATTATATATGGAACCAACCCAGATGTCCCTCAGTAAATGAATGGATCAAGAAGATGTAATATATTTACAAAATGGAGTTCTATGCTTCCACCAGAAAGAATGACATTGCTCCATTGATAAGGAAATGGAAAGAACTGGGGGAATTTTTTATTAAGTAAGCCAGACCCAAAGAAAAGTAGGTTCATGGTTTCCCTCCATTGTGAGAACTAGAATATGTCTATGATATTCTTAACAGGGGATCTCAATAACCCAATTGTTAACTGCATAGGACCATGTGTAATGAAGCATATCAACATGAACGTCAAGAATTGGAAACATGAGGTTCTTATTCTGTCCTGTATATAGTAATTTTTTCTCTTTTCTCTTAGTTTTTCTGTACCTTGTGTCTTGTATATACGTTTATTTGATCTGTGGAAGGGAAAAGGAATCACAGAGACAGCAGAACAAAGGATGAACTAATGCAACATTGATACTTACTAGACACTATGTTGGAAATGAACTTTACAACTTGGAGGGAGAGGGGAATAGGGAGGGATAGGTGGGTGAAAATGAGGGATGGGATAACAGTATTTAAAAACAAATGTACTCATTACCTTATTATGTAACTGTAACCCCCTGTTCATCTCCTTTTCAATAAAGATATTTTTTTAAATCAAAAATAAGAAAATAATGAAGAAATTCTGGAAATACTTAAGAAGTAAGGTTATTTGCCTTCCCCGCTAGCAAAATATATTATAGCACTAAAGAAATTTGAGCAGGTCAGTGCTATTCTCATTCAGACAGAGCAACTAGTAAAACAGAAGACACTAAAAAAGATAGACATGAATGTTTATTCACATTTATTATTGTGTACATGACCTTTCAAGTAAATGGGAAAAAAAGATGGATTATTCTCTAAATATTCTTGGGACAACTGACTCCCCAATTGAAAAAAATGGTTCCCCTGTACAATACATTAACAGTAACAAT
The DNA here is from genome assembly GCF_019054845.1 of Dipodomys spectabilis. Taxonomy (NCBI): domain Eukaryota; kingdom Metazoa; phylum Chordata; class Mammalia; order Rodentia; family Heteromyidae; genus Dipodomys; species Dipodomys spectabilis. The sequence goes on from NW_024870781.1 coordinate 2,476,644, forward strand.
GAAATTATAAAAGAAATGTTAGTGAGAGGGAAGGCATGGTAGGGAAAAAACAAGAGGAAGCAACAATGCTCCATAGGAAATGTACTCATTACCTTGCTCGTGTAACTATAACCCCTCTGTAAGCATTTTAACAATAAAAATTTTTTACAAAAAAATGTTAGGTTCAAAGCTCATTAAAATACTATCCCAACTCACCAAATATATCCATGCAAAAATTAAAAGTAGCAAAATGTAAGATATATGAGAAATTGTTTTATAACTTTGAAAGGTGGAAAGATTTCTTATCAACACACTCTAGAGCTTTAAACTAACAACCTAGTTCACTAACCAATGGAAAAGAAAGAACTCTAAATATATAAATGGTACAACAAAAACATGCTATGCAATATCTATATTCTCACATTATATATGTCAAAAGAAGAAACTAGATGACTGTGCTGTGTTTGCTTCTATAACAAAAATGAGGCAAGAGGGGACTGGGAGGGCTGGGGGGGAGAGAGGAAAAAATGAGCTCTGAGAAAATACATTGGTCACCTTGAGTAGCCATACCTGTCATCTTTGGGAGATAGAAGAATTAAACAATGTTCATAGCATGTTTCACTCTCCAACTTTGCCTTGTTTAACTTATTTTGTTAATTATGTGAATATAATGCATGTATTTTTTAAGTTAAAGAAATTGATCTTCTTTAAAAATAAAAATATTTTGATGATAACAAACACATTGTATCATGTATTTTAATGATACAAACACATTGCTCTAAATAAGCCAATGAGAGTAGGAGAAAGTATTTTTTGACACCACATGAAAAGTGTTAAGAGATCTTTCACTATATATAAATCTCTAAAGAGAAAACATCTGTATTGGAAAAAAGTAAAAAATATAAATAAATAATTCACAACCCCCACTATAGTTAGGTTTGGAATGTTTCCCAGAGGTACTTCTTTATACTTCATATTTCTTTCTCTTTATAAGTTTATTATTTTAGATATTTTATTACAGAAATATAAAGTTAACTGACACCCCTGAAGAGCAATCCCCTCAAAATGCTCTAAGCCTGAGAAAAATATAAAACCAAATAACAGATCTTTTTGCCTTTTAAATCAACATGATTGGGTTATACCTAACATTGACAAGAAGTGAGATAAAAGCAATTCATCCATGGTTGTATAGTTCACTCCAACCCACTGTTAGCCCACCACCTCTGAACTAATCATTAAAGTTGCTACATCATTGAATTCATGACCACTTTTCAGTATAAAATAAGTCAGGAAACATTAGATTACATAGGGACAAATTCAATGTTGTTTCTTTCTATTTGTACCAGCACTGTGGCTTGAGACTCAGTCTTATACTCTAATGACTAGCACTCTACCACTTGGGCACATCTCCAGTCCAGCATTTTGCTGGTTATTTAGACATGGAGTCTTAGGGACTTTTTCTGCCCAGCCTAGTTTCTAATCATGATCCTTCCAGGCCTCAGCCTCCAGAGTAGCTAAGATTACAGGCATGAGCCACCTGTGTGCAGGCAATTTTCTATGTTATATGTTTTGTGCCGGGATTACACAATACACATGTGCCACTTTTTATAATAAAAACATTTAATTCCATGGAAAATTTTTGTTAAGAATTATGTATATTTTAATGATTCTGGTTTGTGATTTTATGACTAATTCTGGTTGGCTTTTTTAGTCAATTTAAGGAAAAATGCACCACTAGGTAAAAAGGCATGGTTGTGAGGTCCACCAATATCTCAGAGAGCCAACCTTCAGAAGGATTCTATAAGCATGCTGCTTAGTCACAACTTAGCTGTAATTTCCTAATCAAAGCTACACAAAATGGTCATGCATGTGAAATCAGCACTACTATTCATAGCAATAAGAATGTTTTGGAATTCAAGACATTAGCATGTTGTAATTTTTGGCAGGAGCTAATGTTACTTGTGCTTGTTCTTCAATAGTGCATACTTTCAGGCATGTCACCTGTTACTTACAGTGTGATAGCCTAGGAGTATCACATCACTTTATATAAGTTCAATTGATTTTTTAATTAGATAAGTTTTAGATTCTTTGTAAAAGCACAAGCTTCTAGAAGACTGATTCAATAGTCACATGCTTATCAAATATATTTTATGCATATGAAAATATGGTTATTTGCTTTGCTTCCATAAAGATTCTGCATATGCAGGGCAATGTGTGCACATGAACATTGGTCATGATGTATATGGAAGCAGCAGGAAGGGAAGGGTTGAGAACTATATAGCAAACAGGAGTCATAATCTCCCAGTTAGCACCCTAGCCTCAGCACTCATTCTATGGCAGAGTTTCACAAAGCTGAAATTCTCCAGCTTTGTCCCAACCCCTACCTGCAACAGTCTACAGTTACAGTGCTTGCATTGAAAGATCAAGGCTCTTACTTCAAAGTCCTCAAATAGAAGACATCCTAAGTAACTACAGAGATAAAGGAGGGTCATGCCCTTGATGTGACCTTAGTCAGGATCTTGGCGATGGAACATATTACAGGAAATATATTATAGGAAATCACTATGCATGATACTACCTGTCACCTATCTGAATACCTGGTGATAATGATAATCTTTCTGATTGGTAATCACCATAAGAATTACCATAAGTAATAAGTAGTGAGATTCCAGAGTTCAGGAAGAATAGTGAGTCATTCTTTTAAAAGCTCTTCCTGCTGTAATGAAAAAAATAAGCTCATGAGATATATGTAAAATGTTAGACAATGTGTTTCCTCATAGCTGTAGCATAGCTCAGCTAATATCCCCTTCCTCTTGAAAATGTCACGGGCAATTGTTTCATTTCCAACACAATCTATTTTCCATCTTCTCCAGCTGTTTATAAGTCCTAAGAAAGAATGTTGTTGTTTTTCCTGTTTGTGGATTTTTCTAAAAAAAAAAAGAAGAAGATACCATTTCAAGTGGTGACAGTAGGGAATTTTGTTTGGGAGTTGTTTGTTGATTACTTTGACATATTTCCTTTGACATACAAGGAGTAAACAGCTTTGTACTAACAGCTAGCTCTCAGTGGCTACCTCCACTCTACTGCTATATAGACTCTATTAGGAGAACCCTGATAATAAGTACTAATGACAAACACCAAATTTTAAGAACAGGCAAATTCTCGATCTACCCACAGAACCATCTCGGACCTCATTTTCTTCAGCATTTTCCCCAGCCTTCTTGCCTAGCTCAGCTGTGTTTTCATGGGCTCTGAACACTTCTCAAAATACTTTGGTCATTGATAGTGGCTGAGTGAGCCGATCCAAAGTGGCAGCTCTACTCATAGCCAAGGTGGTATGCACATGCCATACACAGCTCCCAGGTCCCTTCTCTATTCCAGATCCTTCCCTGGCATCATATGGACCCAGGCAGTTCCAGAACTTCTTCCACACTCTCTTAACTGAAACATAAGACTTCTCCTCAACCAACTAAAGGGAGACAGACTTAACACCAACCCCAAACTCCCTCAGGTATTCATAACAGGGCTTCAAATTCATGATGCTTTCATCTGCCCCGGGTTACTTTCAGCTTTGCTCAGCCATATGCCTCCTGTCAACATCAGAGTTGGATAGGTCAAGTGACCCCAGGAGACTTAGAACCAGGCCAAAGCAGGTGAAGACATCAGGCTCTAGTGGGTCAAATCACCATGCATTTTTATTTCATCTGTCGAGCCATAGCAATACAGTACAACCTGTCCCTTTAAACTTCACAGGATGGAGAAAACAAACCCTGCACATACCTACTACCTGTGCTGGGCAATTTGCTGGCCAATGCAGAAAAAGACTATAAGAGACGCCTGGAGTTTTTCCATCTCATGGGCACAGAAACAGCAGCTATTCTGGGCTTGGATTTTATAGTTTGAGCTGAGACTCTATCTCCCACTCCTCTGTTTCCTTATCTAAGAAATAAAACTGAGGGAAGTGGGCTGGGAAGTGGCTCAGTGGTAGAGTGCTTGCCTTGCATGTATGAGGCCCTGGGTTCAATTCCTCAGCACCACATAAGCAAAAAGAAAAAAGCCAGAAGTGGCGCTGTGGCTCAAATGGTAGAGCACTAGCCTTGAGCTGAAGAGCTGAGGGACAGCACCCAGGCCCATAGTTCAGGCCCCATGACCGGACCTGAAAGTAAAATAAAATAAAATAAACTGAGGAAGTAAAGGAGATGGCTTCTACTGTTATGGCTAGTACCAAACACACAGATTGGACCAGGGTGGTGATGCTGAGAGTGTGAACAGGACCGATTTCTGTAACTCTTGTGGCCCTGATACAAACTCAGAAGCTCAATCAGTGGATGACTTTGACTGTGAGCTCTTTGTATAACACGCTGTCAGCAGATGGGCAATCTTGATTATTAGAAATTGGTTTTACATATCTCTAATGTTAACAGTTGTCAAAGTTCTGATATTAGTAGAGGGGAAAGTGCATTTAGTGTAGTTTTGAATACGTCTTTTGAAGGTAATTTTCTGTCTTCTTTTTCTCTATTTTATGAGAACATTTAACTGCAACCATCCTGGAAAATAGCTTACCACACATAAGTTAACCCATACTTCTATCCATGAGGCAGATAAAACATTCCAGTACTCTGTTATATTTCAAAGATTGCATTTTGTTTATATTCTTTTCCTTGGTCAAATGTCAAGTATTAGTAAGCATTCTTAAGAAACTCATTTTGGGGGCTGGGGAGGTGGCTCAGCAGTAGAGCGCTTGCCTTGCATGCCTGAGGCCCTGGGTTCGATTCCCCAGCACCACATAAGCAAAAAAGAAAAAAGCCGGAAGTGGCGCTGTGGCTCAAGTGGTAGAGCACTAGCCTTGAGCTAAAAGAGCTGAGGGACAGCGCCCAGGCCCAGAGTTCAGGCCCCACGACCGGACCCAAAAAAAAAATAAAAACTCATTTTGATCTTTTTGCTACAAAGTATTTACTACAGGGAGACAACTAACCTTCCAATATAAAATCCTAAAATGTGACCTACGTCTTCCCAACGTAAATAAAGTACAAAACTTGAACAGCCAACATAACATGAATAATCTACAGTCAGGTCAAATGAGGCCTTTATTGGGCCTGTAGAAAGGTCTTATTTTTGTCCCACATGTATTATTGATCAGCCCCATCATTGACACCATCATGAATGACAGATCCACAGTGCCATCAATACGATTTATCTCTATTATTAGTCTAGGCTCAAAGGATTTAAGCTTTCATGCTCCGAGATTGACCAGAGGGTAAATCTGTCATTAGCGGCTTGCCTGGAAGGAAGATGGGTATAATTTCCCAGAGCCTATGGTCAAGTGGCTCCTGCTAATGGAGGAGGAACCTTCAAAAATCTGCAGCTGTGAGCTCCTAGTTATCCAGCATTCACAGCTTCTGGGCAGGGTACCAGCAGCATCTATTCCACAGCCATAGACCAGCTGTGGTCCTGGGGGATAGACAGTTATCACAAAAGCCAAAGCAAGTATCAATACTTTGGCACCTTCAGAGGACATTCTTCAAATGTAGGAAGAGAAGGTAATACTAAATTGCCACCCCTTCCAAATTCATCTATTGACTTAATGATTCATAAAATAGACATGGAGATGTTTACTGAGATAAATGAACTTTGCCCCTGCCCTTAGTTTGCTTATTTTTGTGATGAAAATAGGCATTTAAACAGAGTGACAGCTGGGTTATAGGATGTGTACTAACAAAGATATGGGAATAGCTATATGGGAAAGTTTCTGCCTTGTTTTGGGTTACCTGGAGAAACTGTACTCTCTGATTGTATAGCCACGGTGACTTCTGGACAACTTCTAATTAGCTCTATAATGCATACAAGTGAACCAAGAAAGCTGTTCCATGCAGAACACTTACCTAGCATGTGCAAGGCCCTGGATTTGATCTCTAACTCTGAGAAGGGATTCATAAAAGACAAATGAGGCTCAGAAAGAACAGGTTAAGTTATAGATCCTATTTTCTAACTCATAGAATGCTCACATGTCAGGCTTCTGATTACATACTGGCTACTTATTGCCAGTATTAATCTACAAGGCAGAAAGGAGAAATAAAAGAAGAGCTTCCCAATTATTTAACATATAAAACCCAACTGAAAAATAAAAGAAAATATTTTCTGGGATAGAGTGCAGTAACATCATGCTTTTGTTGTTGTTTTGTGGGGTTTTTTGTTTTTGAGCAATTTGGTGAACTGCAACACTAGGAGTTCAAAGAAGAAAAATAAGGTTATATGCCAAACTGATATGTCTCCTCCACTGAAGCAAGGTAAAACTCTAATATTTACTTTTTCCTGTAAAATGGGAATATATATTATCACAGAGACTATCAAAGTGTCTCTGAATGCAGAACTGTTCATTATTTATATAGAAACATAAATGCATATGGCAATTTACTATACATAGCACTTGCTGAACAAACAACTCCCCCAAAGAGCTGAGCAGAGTACAGCGCAGAACCACAATACAACGCAGGGGAAAACATCATCCAGACAAATAGGAGGTGGTTTATGGTCTTTATGGCCAGAAAATTTCATAGAATAGATACCATTCTCTGCTAAAAGTATTCAGTGTGAGTCTTGGTGCCTCATGTGTTTGTAAAATATGGATTTGCCTAATCAGATCTATCATTTTTATGTCTTCTTGGAAACTCTTATTTCAAAATATCATTTTTTTCAGACCCAAAGTGGAAGAAAGAGCAGCAGCTTAAGAAACGGAGTTGAGAAGTGGATAGAAACTACAAAATGGGATATAAGAATTAATGAAGAACTGTTTATGATTCCAAAAGTGGTCACATTGAAAACTATCAGGAAAGGACTGTTGGTTCTTTGAGAAACACATTGCTGGGCTGGACAACGGACCATAGTAAGGCCCACAAGATTCTATGCAAGTTACTTCTTTTTTTTTCTTTTTCTTAATTTTTTTTATTGTGAAAATACCATACAGAGGGGTTACAGTTACATGGGTAAGGTAATGAGTACATTTCTTATCAAGCATTGTTGCCACCTCCTTTGTTTCCCCTTCCCATCCCTTCCATCTCCATCCCCTCATCCCACAACCGTCCCCCCCACCCCCACACTGCATGCCAAAGCTGTAAAGTTCATTTGTCAACCTAACGACTTGTACATCTCATTGTTGCAATGGATCCGCCTGTATCCCTATTTAAACAATTTGTTTTTTCCCTTCCCCTCCACAAATTATACCAACATCAAATACAGTGAAAACAGTGGTTATACCGTAGAGAAGGGACATACAAAGCAACAAAGAAATACCTTATAAATACATTAGAAACAATAGCAAGAAAGAAAAATCCACTTGTGTCCTTATTTTGAGGTTCATTTCACATAACATCAACTTATCTGACCTTTTCTGCTTGTCTCAGACATATACTAGTTATTGAAAATAAGGGAAACCATGGGACCTATGTTTCTTTGGGCCCGGCTTACTTCACTTCATATAATTTTTTCCAAGTCTTTCCATTTCTTAACAAATGGGGCAATGTCATTCTTTCTGATGGAGGCATAGAATTCCATTGTGTATATATACCATATTTTCTTGATCCATTCATCTACGGAGGGGCATCTGGGTTGGTTCCATATCTTGGCTATGGTAAATAATGCTGCAATAAATATAGTTGTGTTGGCAGCTTTAGTGTGGTCTTGTTTGTGATCATTTGGGTCAATGCCCAGAAGTGAGATTGCTGGGTCATAGGGGAGCTCTATGTGAAGTCTTTTGAGGAACCTCCATACTGCTTTCCAAAGTGGTTGAACAAGTTTACACTCCCACCAACAATGTAGTAGGGTTCCTTTCTGTCCACATCCCCTCCAGCAGCAAGTTACTTTTATCAGTGGCCATAGGTCCAGTTTCCATGAGCTTTGTAAGCAAGTCACAAATGTGGCTTGTGAACCATTGGAAGAAATGGGTCAATATGTAGCTGGAGAAATGGAAATTAGACCTATTTTGGATACACCATTCAATGCACTTTTATGATGATAGTGATGATGAATCAAATTAATAACTTTTGGGGATAAATCAAATTATTAACTATTAGTAACTTATTTTCAAACTGGTAGCACTTAGGCTATACTTATTCTTTAAAATGGTGCCAATGTGTCACCAAAATATCTATCGGCTAATAGATTAGTCATGTAATTACTGGCTAAGCTAAGACATATTTGGCAAAAAAAAAAAAAAAAAAAATCTAGGTGCTGGTGGCTCATGCCTATAGTCCTAGCTCTCAGGAGGCTGAAATCTGGGGATTGTGGCTCAAAATCAGCCCAGGCAGGGAAGTCTGTGAGACTCTTATCTCCAATAAACTACTCAGAATAAGATGGAAGTGGCACTGTGGATGGAAGGAAGGAAGGAAGGAAGGAAGGAAGGAAGGAGATAGAGAGAAAGAAAGAGAGAGAAAGAAAGAAAGAAAGGAAGGAAGGAAGGAAGGAAGGAAGGAAGGAAGGAAGAAAGGAAGGAAGGAAGGAAAGAAAGAAAGTAGAAAGACACTGTTGCAGAATACGGGCCTACCATGATTGTCTAAGTCTACTGTGGACATGTGTTCATCCTGTTTATAGGCCACATACAAAATGAGAAAATTCTTGGGAAAAAAATCTAGAAACATAAATCTATTTTATTTATTCTCAAGCTTACAGACAACATTAGCCTGCAGGAAGCTGTATGTGCTTGACTGCACTTCACAGATCCTACTGGATAGTAGTCAGAATCAGATTCACGTGAGCTTGAAGGAAAGTTTGTCCTCACCGCCTCCTGCACTTCTTTCCAATTCTATTGACTTCAAAGAAGCTTTGAAGAAAAAAGAGGACTACTTGAGATGAGTGTGAAAATCACCATGTAAAGGGCTTGTTCAGCAGAGATGCTGGCTTGTTGCTTAGGAAAATACTTCCTGGTAAATGTGAGGGAGCATTTAGCCGTCCAGCAACTTTCTCCACTCTTCAACACAAGGTAATGGAATTCTCAAGACTAGATCAGGCTTGCTCAACATCATCATGAACGATATTTGGGGCAAGATACATCTGTGTGGAGGGAGGCAGTTCTATGCTCTGTAGAATGCTTAGTAGATCATTGGCATCTACCAACAGGATTACCAGTAGCACTCACCTACACAGAGACACAAAGTGATTACTGTCTCTAGACACTGGCACCTGTTTCTTGGGGAGATAGTGGGAGGGGGAAACCTTTGGTTGAGATCACTGATAGGGTTTCCACACCAATGAAATGGAATCACTGTTTTGCCATTGTAACCACTCCTAATTAGCTCATACCCCAAAGCTCTGTAAGTCCTTGTATCTTTCAGTTAGAAGGGATCTCTGAGGAAATAAGTCTGTTCTCTGCTGTGTTTATTAAAGAATCTGTAACATCCGTTGCAGGTGATCATCTAGATTCTGCTTGGTTCTCCCAGTATAAGGAAGCTCATCTCCTCATGAGATAATCTATCTCCTGGTTAGGCATTTTGCATGTGAGAGTGTTTATTAATGCTGAGCTTAAATGAGCTTCTGTGTGATTGCCCCTCTCCTCCTACCTTCCCCAAGGATGCTCTACAGATGTCTTCTCCCTGTCCCAGTCCTTCTAATATTTGGAGCCTGATTTCTTCCCAGAGAAACTTCTCTATTTCCTCCCACAACACCTCCCTAAAGCAACCAGTTTGTTTGTCTGTCTCCAGACTTCCACAAGAATAAATGATGATGCCAATGAGAATGACGAGAGTGGTGATGGTGGTGGTGGTAGTGGTGACAATTGTGACAAGGTTAATGATGTGATGATAGTGGTAATAATAGTGATTATGATAGTAGAGGTGATGACAATGTTGATGACAATTGGTGATTATGATGGTAATAATGATGGTGGTGGTGGTGATGACCGTGGTAATGATGATGGTGGTAATGGTGGTGGTAGTGATAATGGTAATGATGATAGTGGTAGTGGTGTTGAAGGTGGTATGATTGGTAATGGTAACGGTGGTTATGATGGTAATGGTGTTGGTAGTGGTAATAGTAATGGTAGGAGCTGTGATAACGCTAGCCACCATTTATGGATTTCCTTCTATGAGCTGTATGTTCTTTATCCATCTCAGTATTACCCAGCATATTAAGTATGCCAAGTACTTCAAAATTAGTAGGTTATTCTTTCTAAAATATTTCTTCTATCAATCTGTCCCTACTTCTTGAATCTATCCTATCTCTCCTCATTACAATCCCTCTTCAAAGCCTTCAGAGCCCTTCTTGAGCTGACTCTACTTATAGAAACCAATAGATCTCTCTCATTACCCCATTGACGGCAAGTGGAGAGTAGATTTTCCTCCCTGTTTCCTCACTGACACATGACAATTTCAACCTTCCCAGTCCCTTCACTGCCCTCGACTCTCATACTCATAAAACCACATATAAATTCACAACTATGCACACCACATCCTCTTTTCCCTGCATCTGGACCCCAACTGCTTCCACACCCACTAAAACCCCATTCTTCCTTGAAGGTCAAGTCAAAGTCTTCATTAATTCACTTCTATTTTCCACACTTTCTAGTATCTCTGTGTCAAATATTGGGAGAATCTCTGAGACACTAAGAGTGAGAGTCTCTAGGCTTCCCTCTTCCCATTGTAGTCTACTAACTTTCCCTTGCCCTCCAAAGCCAAGCTAGTTTCAGGGACTTTGTGAAGAAGAATCAAAAGCAGGAAAGAGAAGCTATGTAGACAAAAATAAAGAGTTAGGAAAGCAAGTAAGACAAAAGTGGTGTGTGTGGTAGCTGTCAGGAAAGTCTCTCTAGCAGCTCTATCTCTCAGGGAGACTTGGGGAAATGAACAACAGACTGGTAGAGAGCAGCACTGCAGATTATAAATGAGCTCTGCTAAACATTCCCCCCAGCTACTAGAAAGAGGGCTAACAAACTTTGGTGACGAGGTTATATGTATTTGAGTACAGCAGCCCAGGATATCTGGGATAGGTCATCCTAGTTTATGTTGGTGTTATATTTATCATCTGAGCTGGGATGTTTTGGGAAGAAGTCATTAATACTGATCCAGGGATAACAGTTATAAACAAGGAATGTTGTGTGAACACCATGATGTCATCATCTGAGTTATAATCACACAAAAATATAGTTACCAAAGGGATGAGATGTGCCCAGACAATGAGCATAATTATCCAGCTAGTGGCAAAAAAATAAGGAAAAATAGTCATCAACTACTTGAGGTTTACAGTGAATTTTCTCTTTTCTGAATTAAATAACATACAGCACTTGTTCAGAAATCAATTATAATCTAGACACTGTTGACTCTCACCTTTAAGCTTAGCTATTCAGGAGACTGAGATCTAAGGATTAAAGTTCAAAACCAGCCAGAGAAGGAAAGTCCACAAGCCTTGTGTCTCCAATTAACCACCAAAAAGCCTAAAGTATACCTGTGGTTCAAGTAATAAAGTTCTATCCTTGATGAAACAGCCAGGTGAAACCATAAGACCCTAAGTCTAAGCCTTAATACCAGAATAAAAGAAAAAAGAAGTAAATTTTACCATATATCATGTTGTGTGCTAATTTCTTCCAGAGTATGGAGAGAGTTTTTAAAAACTAGAAAGGTTGGGTACCAGTGGTTCATGCCTATAATCTAGCTACTCAGGAAGCTGAGATCTGAGGATCATGGCTCAGAGCCAGCCCCGGTAGAGAATCCTATGATACTTATCTCCAATTAACTACAAAAAAGCTGGAGCTAGAAATGTTGCTCTAGTAGTAAAGCATTTGCCTTGAGCAAAAGAAGCTCAGGGACTGCTTCCAGGCCCTGAGTTCAAGCCCCAGGACCAGCACAAACATATTAAAATAAAAATTAGAAAACATCTTTTATATCAAAAAAAAGAATATCATTCTTTTACACACTTGTAATGCTAGGCTGTGGGGAGAAGATACAAGTAGCACAATAAATCCACATGTCTGAGTAATCCAGTCCCTTAGGACTGGAGGATGTGCACCCATTTTCCAATTATTTGGTAATGGCTTTTGAGCCATGCTCAATAGTAAAGCAATGGTAGAATGTCAATATTTTCAGGCAAGCAAGCAAGTGTTTCTATTTTTGATTAATGCAGAGGAAAATGAACTAGAGGCTCATTTACCAGGCTTTCCCAACATCCCAAAACATCACTTAACAATCCAACACGTTTATATATCTACATTGCCAAGCGCAGGGAGTTGCCATTTGTCTTCAGCTAAGAAAGAATGAGAAAAAATGCTCTTTTCCTTTGTCCTTACTTTGCTAACTCCACCCCCAATCTGCTGCTCAAACATTATACTAATTGGCCTTGAGTAAAGGTTTTCCTATACTTTCTGCAACCAGTGGGGAGGGTCCCAGAGAAAAGCCAATGATTCTGTTTAGTGTTAGCAAGCATGCAGTGATTCAGAACCTCAGATAGCAGGACCCCCTTAACCATACCTTAAGCTCACTTGGAGCAGCAACTTTCTGTCAGGCATAGCACTGTACCACACACACACACACACACACACACACACACACACACACACACACACACGCTTCTTTTCTCCAGAGTGCTGAGAGTTTGGGAAATTTGGGACGGATCATAAAATAGTTAATGCTTGGACTTCATATAGGAGTTTTGATGACCCAAAATAAATCTTTCAGTTACATGTCAAATTAACATTGGCCTCTTGCTGATGTGGACAGAGATGTTCTCTCTACCAACCTGAGGTGAAACTTGCACTGATTTATTGGTTCATTATAAAATTGTTTCTTGGGTACCTGATTTCAAATACATTTCCTGTCATGTTTCTTGGGCACCCGATTTCAAATACATTTGCTGTCATGGTTTGGAGGTCCTGACATAACCCCATGTTGAAATTTAATCCACACTGTGAGCTCCTCCTCATGATTAGAACAACCCATCTGTGCATTAACAGGTATCTCAAGATTAAGTCTATTTTGAAAGCCATTTTGGCTCTGTCCTTTATGTGGCCTTCTTTCCAGGTGATGATCTGAGCATCACAAAAACCTAGCAGAATCCACAGCAGCAAGAATACCCTCAACTAGGCCTAGTCTTTGACCTTAGACCTTCCAGCCTCCAGAACCATGAACTTAATACATCTTTTTTTAAGCCAATTTGTTGTCTAGTCATAATAACAGAAAACTGAATAAGACATTTTGGGAATACAAACACTTTCCTTGATAGCCAGTTCTTATTTATACATGTGTTTATTTATTTACTATAAAATTCAAACATTATTAAATGAAGGAAGGAAAAAAGAAAGAGAAGGAGAAAGAAAGAAAGAAAGGATAACTTTCCTTTACCAAAGTCAGGTTAAAAGAGATCACAATTGGTTGTATTCCAAGAATACAATAACAGCACCTGAATAACAGGACCACCTGAATAACAGCACCTGAATAACCCAATGGCCAAACTGTATCATACCTATCTTCTCTCCATTTAATTCCTTGAGACACCTAAGTGACTCCAATAAGACAGACCCTATTATCTGACACCAATATCATTGAGTTCTTTAAAGGAATATATGTGTTCCATGCTTCCTTTTCATGCATGAGCTTCATTTTAAATGTGTGTTTAAAGTAACATTGTTGTTACTTCAAAAGAAGCACGAAACACATACCTTAATAAAACTATGTTCCTGCTTTCCCATCAAAACTCCATTGTCACCACCCAGAAGGGGACTCTGCATCTTACTCAACACTGGGCTCAACTGAAGCAGTTTCAACTAGGCACAGTCTGCTGGAAGATTTTTTAGTACAGTTTATCCTGATTTGTGGCTTTATACCAAATGATCAGACCACAGGGTTTTCAGGCAGCATAAATTCTGGGAGTCCTCATAATAAGCTGTCCTTTTGTTTTGCTGCTAATGAATATTTTATTGTTGTTTAGAGAACATGTAAATAGAAATAGCCATTTCCTTTCTGTTACTTCTTTATGAGTAGAAACAAGAATTTGCTTTTAGCTGCTTGCCTATAAATAAGACCTCACTCTAAACAGACAGGTAAAGGATGATTTCATTTTATCTTAATTATGTGTCTAAGAAATAAGCAGCTTTGGGTCATCTTTGCTAAAAAGAGTTTGTTCCCATAGTTGAAGGGGTTTTTTTTTTTGTTTTGGTTTTTGCTTTTCAATTCACCGTTCTGCCTGATCTCACAACTTGAGAGATCAGTTCATGGAGAAAATATCCAAATCAATTTTAAGGCACTTGTAATTACTGAAATGTCTTGCCTTCCCAATAATAGTAGGAAATCCTTAATTTCCCACAAAGGTTAAAAATCCCTGAAGACTGGAGTTGAATACAGACTTTATTTTTCGTAAAAGGCTTATGATTTATACAATCCAAAGAAAAATCAGAGTACTTAAGCTTTATCTTTTAGGATGTCATCATGTTCATGAAAATCCTCCAGAAACAACACAGGAATTTCTTAAACAGACAATGATGTGCACATAATACTCTCCTTGGGAATTGGAAAGACTGCCAGCAGGTATAGTAGGTAGTTCCAGGAAAAAGGACTAAAAAGAAGATAAGAGACCTATTGAATACAACACTTGAAAAGAATCACACAGGCCACTGTAAGTATTTGTCATGCTTCTTCTGATCCATGTGTGGAAAGACATTGCCTTTGTCTCACTACTCAATGACTTCTCCACTGTACATGCTCCCAAAAGCAGGTGTAGATGATTTACCCAAAGAAAAGCAAAATACTCTGGTTATCAGAACTAAGGAGGGGAGCAAAACCCTGGAGGAAGCAAATAGGTAGAGTAAATGAGGGAAGTCCTTAGAATATAAAGCAACCAGAGGTGTGGATGGTGACCAACTAGCAAGGGCATTATCTTTGGAAAGAGAGAAGCTGCCACTAAGTCCAGATAACTGGGGCCAAGCACAGTTGAATCTGTCAGTGTTGCCAGCTAGGAATCTGGGCTGATATGCAACTTATCCTTGTTATGGAAATATTGAACAAAATAAATCAAAGTTTTTTGACATAACGACTTGTACATCTCGTTGTTGCAATGGGTCCACTTGTATCCCTATTTAAACGATTTGTTTTTTCCCTTCCGCTCCACAAATTATACCAACATCAAATACAGTGAAAACAGGGGTTATACTGTGGGGGAAGAACATACAAAAGCATCAAAGAAATAATCTTATAAATATGTTAGAAACAATTGCATGGAAAAAAAACATTTGAATATTTATGTTGGGGTTCATTTCCCTAACATCAACTTATCTGACCTTTTCTGCTTGACTCAGATATACACTGGTTATTGCAAATAAGGGAAACCATGGGACCTATGTTTCTTTGGGCCTAGCTTACTTCACTTCATATAATTTTTTCCAAGTCTTTCCATTTCCTAACAAATGGGGCAATGTCATTCTTTCTGATGGAGGCATAGAATTCCATTGTATATATATATATACCACATTTTCTTGATCCATTCATCTACTGAGGGGCATCTGCGTTGGTTCCATATCTTAGCTATGGTAAATAATGCTGCAATATTCATAGTTGTGCTGGTAGCTTTAATATGGTCTAGTTTGTGATCATTTGGGTAAATACCCAGAAGTGGGATTGCTGGGTCATAGGGAAGCTCTATGTGGAGTCTTTTGAGGAAACTCCATACTGCTTTCCAAAGTGGTTGAACAAGTTTACACTCCCACCAACAATGTAGTAAGGTTCCCTTCTGTCCACATCCCCTCCAACATCTGTTGTTATTAGAGTTCTTGATTCTAGCCATTCTAACTGGGGTGAGGTAGTATCTCAATGTTGTTTTGATTTGCATTTCTTTTATGGCTAGAGAGGTTGAGCATCCTTCTTTCCTCTCAAGTCGTTATGCCGAAAAATGAACTTTACAACTTTGCTGGGGGGTGGGGGAGGACCAGGTAGGAAGGTTGGGGGTATGGGAAGGCATGGGAAGGGGAAACAAAGGAGGAGGCAACAATGCTTGATAAGAAATGTACTCATCTTGCCCATGTAATTGTAACCCCTCTGTACAGTATTTTCACAATAAAAAAAATTCACAGATACAGAAAATAACTCAGGGCTACTGTGGGTTGAGGAATGAATGGTTTAATGGCCCAAAATTTTTGTTGAGGGTGATGGATATGTTTGTGATAAGATAAAGATGATGGTTCTACAATACTGGAAATGTACTGAATATCACTGAATTGTGGTTATAATAATAAATGTTATTACTATTTCTCTATAAAGAATAAAAAATCAAACAAAAGAATAAACCAAAGTTGTCTCAACCAAGACAAAAGTAAAATCTCTGGTCCATTATCCAGCAAAAGGCACTGGACTCTATCTCCTATATGTGCCCTACTTAATTGGTGTATGTGAAATTGACAAGTGTAGTTAAACCACGTAAGAGTTTCACAATATTTGTTTTGTACGTCAGGGACAAGACCTGTATTGGACATGAACCAGTCCAAAGCAGTCCTGTTGTCCTGTTTATGCAATCTCTTAATGTCTTAGGAATTCAATCTCTATTAATCTATGCCACCACTACCATTTCTTACCTGGTGAGGTGTCAAAAATCACCTCAGAGATACCCTTCTCCCCCGCTTCCCTGTCTCCATCCTCCATGGCCCCCATCAATCCAAGTTCAGTGTTGCTTGGGACCTTTCTCTGCCCTCAAGTGATCCTGCATTCCTTTGAAGCCCTTCAATGGCTTCTCATCTTTCAGAATAAAGTTCAAGCTCCTTAAGGAACAGGCCGGTTTCTGTCTTTGTCCCTCTCTCTCCTTTGCTTCAGTTTCTCTGGTTGAGAGCTTTCAGAGCCTCGCACATGTGAGTTTCTTCCCACTATAGCCTTGTGACATGTTTTAGATTTTCCTAGAATGTCCTTCCCTCTCTGGGATTTTGGCCAACTATTTCCATTCTTCCTTTAGAGCTCAACTTAAACATGACTTCTTAAGGGAAAACATTCATGGCCCTGTACTGGGCTGAATTGTATCCTCCAAAAAATATTTTGAACTCCTAACCCCTGATGCTTGTGAGTATAACTTTATTTGGAAATAGGGTCTTTGCAGATATAATCAAAATAAAAATTATGCTGAAATGGGCAGTGCCCTAAACCCAATGGCTCATGATCTTAGAAAGGGAGATTTGGAGACCTATAGACCTACACAGAGGGAATTTAGCCATGTGAAGACAGAGGTAGAAGTTGAAGTAATACCGCTGTAATACAGAAAACACTTACTATTGTCAATAACCATCAGCAGCTAAGAGAGAAGCAAAGAAGAACTCTTCTCCAAGATCTTCAGATAAAGCATGTTCCTGCCAATACATGAAGTTCAATCTTTGGATCTCTAGAAATATAAAGGAATATGGTTCTGCCATTTCAAGCCATGAAGTTGGTGGTAATTCATTAGGGCAAGGCTTAGGAAAGCGATTCGATCTAAAGTAGGTTCCTCCTGCTCACAACTGGAGAAAATGTAAGCTCCTTTCACAGTCTGTAGCTATTCATTGATGTGCTTAACTATGCCAACTACGGTCATTGGATAAGAAACAACATTCACTCTGTTCCTCTCCATTCACTTGCAGAGCAGCTGTCTCCAAGAATATATTGGGCAAACATTGGTGAAGTTCTGTGAACTGTGCTTTCATCTGGGAATCTTAAGATGTGTGGGGTGGGGTCTCCCCAAACTAGTTACAGAGTGCTGGTCTGATAGTCACTAGTTCGTCTGTCTGCTCAGAATCATGGGAGAACAGTGCTGGAAAAGAACCTTAGAAATCACTGAGCTCCCTGCCACCAGCCCCCACTGGTGTCTCAGATGACAGAATTGTGCCTTCTCCACACTCTACCAGCTGTCACTTCTTACAGCTGGCAATTGGTTCCTCCTTCCAAGCAGCAGTCCTAATATTGGCCACGGCTGCCTAGCCTGAGGGTCCAGAGGCAGCATTCCCTCTCCCCTAGAGGAGAGCACATGACTTTGACAGCTATTCACGGCTCCATGGACATTTTGTTTAATTAGAATGGGAGAATTTTAAGCCTGCAACTGTCCTTAGACATCATCTGAGCAAACTCACCTCCTTCCTTAATTGAAGAAGAAAAGTCTCAAGTTATCCATAGTCTGAGTGTAGCAAGATTGATTGCTGTGAATCACCTAATTAACTACTTCCAAGGAGTCCCCCAGATACTTTCTGAGTACTTCCCTCAGGTCCACTACCAATGACTGGGAGGCTGCCCTTCAGATCTCTCTGTCAATACCAAGCTTGGAAGATTGAGTCAGGTATGGTCTCTGTCTGGCTTTGTCCTGTGCCCCTTTTGGTCCCTTCAATTGATTTCTCGTCTGCTTCATCCCAAATATAGGGCATCATTGCCCCCACAGTACAGCAAATACTCAGCTGCAAACTCTTAGTGAGACTTCCCTGAACATTCAGGAATAATAGACGATTGTACAGAATAAGAAACAATACAGGAGTTGGAGGCATGGCTCAATGGTAGAGTACCTGCCTAGCAAGCAGGTTACTAAATTCAAATCTCAGTAATAACAACAAAAATCTAACAGAAGTTTCTCAAGAATTACTCATTTTAACATACTATACCCCAACTGCTTCAAGATTATTCAGATGCCTTATTCAAATGTTCCTCAAAAAGCCTTGGGGTCAAGACTTACTCAGGAGTATTGTACAAACATAATGCTTTCATCAGTGAGTATGAACTATGTATTGGAGACTTTTGGGTGCTGTTTATCTCCTCCCCTGTCCAAGGTACTAAACAACAAAACACACACATAATCACAGAACGGAATGTCCAAGGGAGTCTAGCTTCATCAATCTGTGCAAATAAACATTCTGTAGAGACAGAGTGAAGAAACATAGGAAATATGACTTAAAGACAGTCATGTAACTATGTAAGGATGAAAGGATCCATCACAGTAAACATTTTTTAAGTCAGTCATTGGGCTTAAACTCAGGACCTGGGCACTGTCCCTGAGCTTTTATGCTCAAGACTAGCACTCTACCACTTTGAGCCACAGCTCCATCTCCAGTTTTTAGGTGGTTAATTGGGATAAGGTAGACTTTTCTGCCTGGGCTGGCTTTGAACCATGTTCCTCAGATCTCAGCCTCCTGAGTAGCTAGGATTTCAGGTATGAGCCACCAGCACACAGCACACAGCAGACTTTTAATAAAAATCAGAAAGATGGCATAAGCGTAAGTCCTAATGAGGTGCCTTTGTCTCTTTTATGTCACTATAATAAAATACCTGGGGTTAAGCACCTTATAAGAAAATAAACTCAGGGCTGGGAAGGTGACTCAGTGGTAGAGCGCTTGCCTTGCATGCATGAGGCCCTGGGTTCGATTCCTCAGCACCACATAAGCAAAAAGAAAAAAGCCGGAAGTGGCACTGTGGCTCAAGTGGTAGAGCGCTAGCCTTGAGCTGAAGAGCTGAGGGACAGCGCCCAGGCCCAGAGCTCAGGCCCCATGCCCGGACCCAAAAAAAAAAAAGAAAGAAAGAAACTCATGTAACTGTAACCCTCTGTACAGCATCTTTACAATAAAACAAAATTTAAAGAAAGAAAAGAAAAAAGTGGCTGGGCACTAGTAGTTCATGCCTGAAATCCTGGCTCCTCCAGCGGGTGAGATCTGAGGATTGTGGTTAAAGCCAGCCTGGCAGCCTGACACTCTTATCTTCAATTAACCACTAGAAAACCAGAAGTGGTACTGTGACTCAAAGGGCTAGAGCACTAGCCTTGAGCAAAAGAGCTCAGGGACAGCACCTAGGTCCTGAGTTCAAGCCCCATCACAGAAAGAAAGAAAGAAAGAAAGAAAGAAAGAAAGAAAGAAAGAAAGAAAGAAAGAAAGAAAGAAAGAAAGAAAGAAAGAAAGAAAGAAAGAAAGAAAGAAAGAAAGAAAGAAAGAAAGAAAGAAAGAAGAAAGAGAGAGAGAAAGAGAGAGAGAGGGAGGCAGGGAGGGAAGGGAGGGAGGAAGGGAGGAAGGGAGGGAATGAGGAAAGAAGGAGAGAGGGAGAAAGGAAAGAAGGAAGGAAGGAAAGAAAGAAAAGAGGTGTATTTAACTCACAGTTCTGGAAATCTAAAACCATGGAATTCATAGTGGATCCTGATAAGAGCTTCATGATAGATAGAATGGCATGAAACAAGGATAGGTTACATGACAAGACAGAAAGATACCATGGGGGCTGGGAAGGTGGCTCAGTGATAGAGTGCTTACCTTGCATGCATGAGGCCCTGAGCTCAATTCCTCAGACTACATAAGCAGAAAAAAAAAGCCGGAAGTGGTGCTGTGGCTCAAATGGTAGAGCGCTAGCCTTGAGCTGAAGAGCTGAGGGACAGTGCCCAGGCCCAGAGTTCAAGCCAGGACTGGCAAAAAAAAAAAAAAAACCATGGGAGGAGCCAAGATCACACCTTTACCATTTACCTGTTCTTTTGGAAACTAATTCACTTCTTTAAAGCCTCACCTACTCAATATGAGATGAAGATTGATATACTCCTTAGGATAGAGCTCCTGTAACCTAACTACCTTCTACTGGGTTCTACCACTCAAACAACCACCACCCTGGGGAGCAAGCTTTTAACACAGGAGCCTCTGGTAGACACATATCCTTCAAGCCAGAACAGTAGCTCTCCCAACTCCCATTCCAAATTTGGACTATGGGACCAAAATGCTGCACACTCCTGTCTCTAGAAAGAAAATCAGGGGTGAACACACTTCAGATAATAGTCCAAGTTCAGGTGCTTAGCAACTTTCCCCAGCCGGACTACAGGCCACCAAGGCAGTTGCTGAAAGCACCAAAACCACTGTCCATTTCATAGCATAAGAACTGATATGGACACTTGATCGAGGCAACTCAGAAATACCAGGCTCCAAGACTTGGCAGAGAATTAGCTGAGTGGCAGAGAAATCAACATGGAGGGAAATTCAGGGAGGTCTGGAAACTGAAGATGAAAGGCTAGGTTTCTCGCTTTGGTTTGGGGCAGTTTTGTTGTTCGCTTAGTTGATTGGAGGGAGCATTTTGTGTGTATGTGTGCCAGTACTGGGGCACTGCTCCTAGCAATATCACTCAAGGATGACGGTCTGGCACGCAGCGCCACAGCTTCACACAGCCTTTCTGTGAATATTTGGAGATAAGAGTCCCTCAGTTTTGTCTTCCCAGGCTAGCTTCAAACCATAGTCTTCAGTTCTTAGCCTCCTGTGTAGCTAGGATTAAAGGCATGAGCTACTGACTCCCTGCTAGGTTAACTCTCTTATAAATTCCACACCCTCCTGTGACCTTTTCCAATCCAACATTACACAACCTCCTTAACAACCCCACATAGTAAATACCATAACCTCTGTTTTGAAACTGAAGTTCATGGATAGGAAAGGGATTGTATTTCAGAACCACCAAGTTTGAGGAGGAAGCCAGAAGTCAATCCTGTGCTGAGTTTATCTGATGCTCAGCTGTGACCCAGAAGGTGATCCTTTCCATTTTGTGTTAATGAATGTTTCATGATGACCAGAGATACAGTGATTGTGATTGGTGGGGTCCAATAGTCTTTCTTGCCAGGGCTAGACAGAGTTACTTCCAAAAGTGTATTATCGGGAGCCTGTTCATACCCACAGACAGAAAGGGAGCTGATCCAAAAAGTTTTCATGAAGATTGGGCTGCCGCATGGCCTCACGTCGGATGTGGAGAAGGGAGCCAGGCTGCCCTGTGGTGGTCTCCTGCTTTGCTCCTGGCTGCCTGCACCCCCCCCCCCATCTTCTTCCCAAAGTAACTATTGGCACTTGTGGACGGCCAAGCCTCTGCATCAGAATGGTCTCAATGTGTCAACAACACCTGTTCTCAAGGATATAATCACACTTCTCAGAATTATAGTGGAGAAAAGTTACTTATCTGAGAAAAAGACTCTTCAAATAGATGTATCAGTTGAACTTACTCTGTGATGGGAAGCATCTGCTCTTTGGATAGCCACATGGTCTTGATGGGCAAGTGAAGAAGCTTCCAATCCCATGTGACAAATAACCATACTATAAATGTTACTCTTCAGCAAAACAAAGGATGGATGGAATGAGCTGGGCACTGGTGATTTATCCATATAACCCTAGCTACTCAGGATGCTGAGATCTAAGGATCAAGGTTCGAGGCCAGCCCAGGTAGGAATGTCTATAGACTTATCTCCACTAAACTACCAAAAGAATCCAGAAATGGAGCAGTGCTAGAGAACAAACTTTGAGCAAAAGATGCTCAGGGGCAGTGTCCAGCCCTTGAGATCTAGTCCTGGACCAGCATTAAGAAAAAAAAAGATGTAATGAATCTACTTCCATTGCAATAAATAAAGAAGACCTGCCAAAGTTAATAAATCCCCTGAAAACAGCTAATAAGGTCATTCAGTGGAGAAAAGAGTAAAGGAAGATGAATATGGACATCTACAAGCTCTCATCTCTGTAAATGAGAAGGGTGCTTGTGTAGGACAGGCTCAGCAGCCTGCAATGAGACAGAGACAATTCTGCTGAGCAAGTGACAGCTATCTCAAGACTGAAGATCAATGCAGAAGTTAGATATAAATTATAAACATATATGCAGGGTCATATGCATAGACACACAAAAAGATGACAGTATGGCATATGAAGGGAAGGTTTGCAATCGTGTGACTCCTTTGAACAACTAACTTACAGTTTAATTTGTGTTTTCTGGGAGGAGGTCAAGGGGAGGAGAAGCAGATGATTAGAAAGAGTAAGGATGATGAATACAGTCATAATATTTAATGTTTATGTGTGGAAATGGAACCAGGTAACTTGAGGGGGGAGAGTAGAGTTGGGAGAGATGAGGGCGAATGATGGAAGCAGTAACATTGATCAAGATGTTTTGTACTCATACATTGGCATAAATAAAACTCCTTTCTACAACTACTTAAAAACAATAAAAACAAATTTTACAAGGAGTGGGAGAATGGCTTCGAAGTATGCTTGCCTTGAGTGGGGTTTTTGAAAGCTCTCCCAAGAGTTTGAAGGAGGCTGTCCTGCATGGAGTAGGGGATGTTTCAGCTAGACTGAGAAGTTCAGAATCACTGCAGGATAAATTTGAGACTTCTCATGCTAATGCCTCCATCTTAGATGTTAAAGTATGGTTCTTTGCTGGCCAAAGCTCTGCCTTTGACATAGTAAACCAGTCAAGCCATCATATTCATTCTGCTAGCTCCACTTACTTAAAATTATATCCTGGGCTTCATTTTCAGCATAGTCTATAACAGAGAGGCTACTTTCCATCTTTCACTATCCAATACAGAGGCCACCAAGTGTCTAATGAGAACTTGAATCATGGCTGCTCTAGACTGAGCTATTCCAGAAGTGTAAAATAATACATGGAGATTTTGAAAATGTAGTGCAAACTACTTAATATCAGTTATTGAAGAAATTGTTTATGTGTATTACAGGATGAAATTTAAACTCTAGGATATATTTAGTTAAGTAAACTATAGTGTTAACATTAATTTCACCTGTATCTTTTTACCTTTTGATTTGTGATGATAAGCACAGGTAAACTTCCATACATGCTTTACATTACTTGCCTATGGAATGCCCTTTCTTTAATTTGTTCCTGTGAGGACTTTTGAACATTCTAGGTATTCCCTAAGTTCAAAATTGGCTAAGCTGAAGGGTTTGATCTCATTTCTCAAAGACTCTGAAGCTACATAAGTCAGTCAAGTCCAATCTGCACTCGTCCATATGCAGAGAACATTACCTGACAGGGTGCATCTTAATGCATGCATATTTTTAAAAATCATTTAAGAGGTCAAGTTATCCCAGGATAAATGCAGAATATCACCAAAAAAGTTAGTTACATTGCAAACATGTGAAATAATCACTTAGAAGGGGTGAGGGGAATAGATGC
This sequence comes from Dipodomys spectabilis, assembly GCF_019054845.1. Taxonomy (NCBI): domain Eukaryota; kingdom Metazoa; phylum Chordata; class Mammalia; order Rodentia; family Heteromyidae; genus Dipodomys; species Dipodomys spectabilis. The sequence continues at coordinate 2,500,478 of NW_024870781.1, forward strand.
TGACCTAAATAATTCTAGCAAGAGAAACTCTTCCAGTTGACAATTATTTCTCATGGGATCCAAGTCAACAATTTAACAATCAACATGCCTGCACACTACAAATGAACCATTAGTACATAGGTGGCAGGTAATGGTGGGGAGAGGTTATATGTTTCACATGTCTCACTGTTGGAGTAAGGAGGTGGCCAAGCAACAAGGGGAGGAGGCTAGAATATCCTTGTAATGATCCTGAGAGATGGGGACATCAGATGGCCTCATGCTTAACCTCATATAGACACAGATGATTACCTAACAAAATATTAATGGACATATGTGTACACCTTTTATATCTATTTTCTTGCTCAGGAAACTGAAAGTGAGTAGAAGCAATAATATGCCTCCATATCAACACTTACTATACAGATTTTGTTTTCTAATAACAATAAAAACACTCAGAGATCCTTGGAGAGATTGCTTGATTTGAGATCTAGAGTGGACAGAAAGTATGAGCCTGGAGAATTTGGTAGTGCCAGGATATAAGGAAAGTACCAATAAGAGGGGAAGGGAAGTTCACAATTAAAGGGTACGTCAATGGAAAACAGGAGCCAGCTCAAAGACCTCCCAATGGCCCAAACTGCAACAACCTAAGCAACAAGTTGTTGTTCTGGATTATAATCCAAACCATAAAGGACATGCCAAGTTGAATAAAAGGTGGATAAAGTAACAAATGGGAGTAAATAGACAAATATCCTGACCACAACCCCCCCAAAAAAATAAAGTTCTTTACATCCTCCCAAGGCTGTAAAGTGTAACTCTCACTTCATGCTTATGGGCTGACCTTAGTGCCTTCTTTCCAAATAATACACAATGGGGGGCTGAACAATGGCCTCCCTCCATGGTAGAGTACCTGCCTAGTAAGAGAGAGAAAGGTCCTGAGTTCAAAGCCCAGTACCACCAAAAATAGTGCAGGATGGAAAAAAAAAAAAAAGAGAAACCTTATCATGAAGAAACTTAACCAATGCTACAGCCAAGCCAGCACAGTTAATGTGAACAGTGATGGATCATTTCTTAACTACAGCTAGAACAACAAAATGCTACTGGCTGAGTGGTTTAATGGAAATTTATTTCTCACAATCCTGACTGGGTAGAAGTCCAGAATCAGGATAGGCAAGCTTCATTCCCAGGCTTCTTGTTTTGTCTTAGAGAGAGCTGCCGGGTCATTGTATGCTTTGACTAACTCTTTGTGTAAGCACTGTGGAAAGAGGAGGAGCTAATAAGTGCACTAATCCCATCATGTGGGAGCCACCTCATTCTAAATCAAACTGAAATGGTTTCCACTAAGCTATCGTAATCCAAACAGTATGGCACTGGCTAATAACCATAGCCCAAAACTAGTTCATGCATTCACGGTCAACTGATTTTTGACAGATGTAAAAAAAACATACAACAGAGAAAAGATAGTTTCTTCTGTAAATGGCACTGTGAGAACTGTATATACCACATAAAAGAGTGAAATTGGATTCTTATCTCACACAATCTACAAAAACCAGCTTAAAACTGATTCAAGGTTTAAAACCTGAAACTGTAAATCTACTAGAAGGAAACATAAGAAAAAAGTTTCCTGACATCAGTCTAAGCAATGAAGTTTTTAATATGGCCCTAAAATACAGAAAACAAAAGCAAACATAGGCAATTAATGGAGGAGAATGATGAAAGAGTGATATTGATCAAGATGCATTGCATTTATAAATTGATTTGTTGAACGGTTACCCCTTTGTACAGCTACTTAAAGATAACAAAATTATAAGTAAAAAATAGACACTAGAATTGCCTCAGATTATTAACATCTACATAACAGTGGAAATGTAAAGCATAGAAATACCTTCCATAGTGGGAGAAATGTTGCAAGCCATATGTCTGTTAAGAATAAAACACATGAGTAACTCAAGTACTCCACAGTAAGTAATATAACCTTATTTTTAAAATGGGCAAAGACCTGCATAGGTATTTCTCAAAAGACATCAAAAAATATCTAATATCACCAATAGTCTGAGATATGCAAATTGAAGCCATAATAAGATACAATTTCACACCTCATTCATTGGATGTAATAATGTAGTCTCATGCAAACCAAAAATTGACTAAAGAAGAAAACAGAGAAATATGAAATCAACATATTAAATATATAAGCATATCATAATACATATATCATCTTAACATATATAATGATCACAATAAATATATTTCATACTAGGTACATATATAATCATTATAATAAATATGTAGAAGTTGGATGGGATGACTAATGCCTGTCATACAGGTATTCAATAGGTGGAGATCAGGAGGATCATACTTCAAAGCCAACATGAGCAAAAAAGTTAACAAGAGCACCATCTCAATAACCAGTCAGATAGGGTGACCAGTGTCTGTAATCCCACCTATGCAGAACATATAGCTAGAAGGAACATGTTTGTGCCTGGCTTCAGGTAAAACCACAAGACTCTATCTGAAAAAATAGATAGATACAAGGATAGATAGATAGATAGATAGATAGATAGATAGATAGATAGATAGATAGATAGATAGATAGATAGATAGATAGATACAACAAATCCCTCAGTAACTGATAAAATGAAAGTACAAAATGTCAATATAGAGATGTGAGAGGATTTACCTAACAGTTATTCATAAAGCAGAGAAAGAAAACATATGCTAAAATATATTTAAAATATGCCCAGAAAAATGTCCCCCCAAACGATCAAAACTATATAAGACATGATTTCTAAAAATACTGAGGTTCAGCTATAAACAAATATTAAAAAGACAACCAAAATATTCTGAACATGAACAAGCAAGGCTTCTAGCACCCAGCCCCAAAGCCAACTCTGAAGAAACTAGAGGAAAATGGAAAGAAGGATAAGAAATTTTGAGGTGAACAGAGTGGCTTCAATGTGCAGAGATTGGGAGGTAGCTTCCTCCAGTAGAGAAGGAAACTAAGTCTGAGACAATGAAACTGGAAAGTTCTGTTCCTGTGCCTTTCTTTAGACAAGCACACATACCCCTCTTGCTTGCTGTAACTCAGGCCTCACTCAGGGCCACATGTGAACTGAAATGAGATGAGGGCAGAGGAGAAAGCAATGGTAGTGTGGGTCTCAGGAAAACATTCAGGGGCTAACTAACCCAGGATATTCATGTGCCCATCCCTAGTCTCACCCAAACCCAAGTATGGTAAATTAAATGTCTAAAAATTATCTCCTCAACAACCAAATAATAGAAGTTCTAAAATAAAGGAGCTCTTTTACTGGAGAGAAGAAAGTCAAGAAAAATTGACTGAATTCAAAAAACTTTAAAAAGTACTATGGGGCTGGATGCTGGTTGCTCACACCTATAATCCAGCTACTCAGGTGACTGAGATCTGGAGAACTGTGGTTCAAATCCAGCCAAGGCCAAAATGTCTATGAGACTCCATCTCCAATTAACCACCAAAAACATAGCTAAGCTAGAGGCATAGCTCAGTGGTAGAGTGCCAGTCATGAGCAAGCAAGCCTAGCAAGCAAGAGCTCTTAAGTATAAGCCTTGGTAAGAAAATGAAGGAAGGAAGGAAGGAAGGAAGGAAGGAAGGAAGGAGGAGAACTATGGCTCAAGTGATAAAGAGCTAGCCTTGAGCATAAACAGGTCCCGGTTTCAGTACAAAAATAATAAATAAATAAATAAATAAATGCAAATAAAAAGTAATGATTATAAGCAAGTTCTACGTAATCAAGTGCTCTAAAATGCCCATGAATAGCCAGGATGTTTCTGGAAAAATGGGTGGGAGGGGGAGCAGCACAGGAGTACAGGCCCTTTCCAATATTAGAAGTTACCATACAAGAAAAATAAAAGCTGGTGCTTCAAGAAGATGGCTTAGGGAGTTTTCAAGTTCTTGATAGTAATTCTGGTGTCAGTTTATAATTTGTGTTGTTGCAGAAAAATGACAGGAAAGCACCAAGCAACACTCAGAGAATCAGAGAACTCAAGTTTATTACTCAGACAGGCCCAGAGGAGTTATGCTCCAAACACTGAGCCCTGACTGACAGGAGTACAATCCTTCTATTGGATAGAATACAGGTGTTTTGATGTTCATTTTACTCCAATGGTTACAGTTTCTCAACAGTCACTTGCAAGCTGGTTCTGGTAATACTAGATTGAATGAGTTCTAATAATAGCAGATCTTCCTCATCAATGTCAGAGATACTGAGCGGAGGAAGTGTCTGGACATCTGTCCTTACCTGTGTGGAACTCAGGTGTGTGCAGTATCCTTCCAGAAAGACAAGCCAGCAAGAAGAGCTGGGAAAACCTAAATTCAAAATGTGAAAGTAGGTCAAATTGCATCTTTTGCTCAAACCACCCATCAAATCCACCGAGCTCATCTTCCTTTCCTTTCTATGTGTTTGGTCTCTATTTCCTTTTCCATCGTGGAGCCCTGCACCATGGCTGGGGCAATTCAATGGCCCTGATGATGAGGATAGACGGTAGCATGTGAATACACAGAGGAATGAGATGGGTATGACCTGCCTTGGCCAGGAAAGATGAGTAAGAAACAAGATAGAAATAAGTCCAGCCCTAACTCTGGGGACCATGGACACAAGGTTATGTTGTAGATAGGGAAAGAAACAGCTATTTGGTTAGAGTGATGACACAGAATAAATTAGCAAACTGAGCAAAAAAAAAAATTAGTAATGCTGAGGATAATGGAAGTTGAGATCCTTTAGATATTTGGAGAAGGGCTAGAAAGAAGTCTGAGTTGTATTGATACTGCAAGTACAAACTCAAGAGATTTATAAGATTTATACACCAACCCACTGTTATAGAGTGGAGATGTGTGCATGTGTGGGACATGAGCATATGTGTACAGAGCTACATACATATGTTTCATAACTCTATCTTCTGGGACACAGAAGTAGCCATGGCCTACCAGGACCAATCGTGATTTTGAAACTAAAAAGAGCCAGAGCCTTCAAAGAAAAGACTGAGGGTCCCAGGGTTAGGTCAAGACAAGATGAGCCTAGAATACTATTTTATGCCAGAAAGTAAGAATCCTCCAAGCTTGACCAGAATATACCCAAAGGACATAAAAAAGAGAGCTTGAAGGGACTCCCACTGGTTAATGTTAACGATGTTAAGCATGGATGATAGCTTATTAAATAAACTAGAAAAATTCAAATAAATTAAAGAAAGAAAGAAAGAAAAGAAAGAGAGAGAAAGAAGAAAGGATGAAAGAAAAAATAAAGAGAAAGAAAGAAAAAAAGAAAGAAGAGATGAAAGCTATTCTCTACAACAGAATATCAAATAATGAATTCAGAAGAAATGAAAGAAAGAAAACATCAATATTTGGCAATAAGAACAGATGTGATTGATTTAGATGAGAGTGGTCAATGGTAAGGGCATTGGGTAGAAGTTGAATGAGGACTGGACTATTAATGTAATCTCAGACATAGATAGATCCTGTTTAAATAAACAAAACCTTTTGTCATAAAAGCTTTGTTTTGAGCTGGGTATCAGTAGCTCACACTTTTTATCCTAGCTACTCAGAAGGCTGAGATCTGAGGCTCACAGTTCAAAACCAGCTCAGGCGGAAAGTCTGAGAGACTCATCTCCAATTAAACACCAAAAAGGCCAGAAATGGCTCAAAGCACCAGCTTTGAGTACAAAACCTTACAGACAGCACCCAGGCCCTGACAGGTACCTAGGCCCCAGGACATGTACACCCCCCGACCTACACCCAGCAAAAAAAAAAAAAAAACAAAAAACTACAGTTTTGGACAGTTAGATCTCCATATCAGTCTGCTCTGCATTACCATAATAAAGCACTTGAGGCTTGATAACTGCATAACAAAAGAGGGTTCTTTTGGTTTATTAATTAGAAGTCCAACAAAGGTCCAAGGATGAGTGGCTACATTGGTGAAAACATTGTTGCTGGAAGAATCCTGATATGATACAGGTATCCCATAGAAGATAGATGAGAGAGAGAGAGGTGAGGAGAGAGAGAGAGAGCCAGTACTAGGGCTTGAACTCAGGGTCTGGCAGGCTTGCTTAACTTTTTTGCTCAAGGTTGGCTCTCTACCACTTAGGCCTCCACTTCTGGTGTTTTGCTGGTTAATTGGAAATAAGAGTATCTTCAATTTGTCTGCCAGGCTAGCTTTGAACTCTGGTTCTCAATCTCAGCCTTCTGATTAGCTAGGAATACAGGCATGAGCTGTCAACTCTCAGCTTCAGATGTTCCCTTTAAAACCCACAAGCTGTGCATCTTTGCTTTGGGCATTTTTTCTGTGTGTATATTCCATAAGAAAAGCATTTATTTTTTAGGAAGAAAGCTAATCATACATTTCTAACAGAGAATTGCCTTCCAGAGTTCAAATTTCTGTATTAAAATAAGATTTTTTTCAGTCAGTCATAGATTTCAAGACTAGAGGTTTCAACTAATTTTAGAACCTCATGACCAAAGAGTCATGAGACCCATCACCTTCCCAAGTATCAAATGCAAGAGTAGACACAGACCTTTCAATGTGAGCTTTTATTGGCTCCCTAACTGACATATTTCCATTAAAAATTCATTACTCTCCTCATTAAAATGGTTATTTAAATACAGTATAGTTATTTCCATGAAAAGAGCTATACACATGCCCCTTCATATTTGATTAAAGGCTCCAGTTGAAGGGGAAAAGATGGCAGACTGAATTTATGAGAGAACCCTAATACAACCTTAAATTCTTTCCTGACCTAGAAGACAGAGATGGAATTTCATGGTGGCCCTGGCAACTTGCTCATGCAAATAATTTTCAGGGGATATTATTTGAGATGGCATCTTCTGGCAAGTCCATTCGTGTGTGATGGATTGGTAGAGGGAGTTGGGGAATCAACTGGAGGGCTTCCCTGTCAAACTGGGACGGTAAGCAACCTAAAACTGAGGAAGCAAGCTAGTGCCAAATCAGACTTAAAATTAGGCATGTTCTCCTCCAGGAAGCTTTAAAGATAAAAGAGTTTTGCATATGTATTCCTTAATTATGCAGACCTACTTTAGGGGTGTCTTAGACTGGATTCAACAAACAGCACCAAACAGCACCAATGCCTTTTTTTTCCTCCTTTCTTGGACTATATTTTTCTTAAACTTTGATTGAAATTGCTTAGCAAATAGAAGTAAGTTGAGCTGAGCAAAAGTGCCTCATACTTGTAATCCTAGCTACTCAGGAGGCGGAGATCTAGAGGATGGAGGTTTGAAATCAGGCTGGGTAGAATAGTCTGCAAGGCTTCATTTCCAAAATAGCAGAGCTAGAAGTGTGGCTCAAGTGGTAGAGTGCCAGTCCAGCAAGCTTGAGGCTCTGAATTCAAATACCAATGGTGGTGGGAAAGAAAGAAAGAAGGTAGAAATGAAGAAAGAACAACAAAAAGAAAGACAGAAAGACAGTTGTTGTATTTTCTGGGAAAACCCTGGTTCACCAAATGTCAAAGTTGAAAACAGCTTTAGAGAGGATATGGTAGGCCTGTGCTCTTCGTTTCTCAGATTAGAAAGCTGCAATTTACAGCAGTGTGGGGGCAGCAAAGGTCATGTGAAGGTGAGGACAAACCTGGGCTGCTCTGGCCTCCACTCTTCTCCTAAAGTATATTTGACTCCACATGTGACAAATTAATAAACGAAAAGAAACATTCTCCCCTGCCAACTTCTACCGTGGTGTTGCTCCAGAGTTTCCAAATAATCAGCCTGCTGAGATTGAGTTGTTTTTAATTAAGGAACTAGAAAGAATAAAGCCTAACTGGAACCTAACATGTAGAAAAGCCTGTGATTTAAAAGAGCTTGGGGGGGGGGGGGGGGTGTTGTCTGGTGCTTGAACTCAGGGCCTGGGCGCTGTCCTTGAGCTTTTTGTTTACCCTCTCAAGGACAGTGCTCTACCACTTGAGCCACAGCTCAAGCTTTTTTGGTGGTTAATTGAAGATAAGCGTCTCATGGACTTTCCTGCCCCTGATGTCTTTGGCGGCCCATCCTCAGAGCTCAGACTGTAGAGTAGGCGGGGTAACAGGCGTGGGCCGCCGGTGCCCGGCTAAGGTAAGAGCATCATTGGCATCTGCTTCAGCTCTTCATCCTCCAGATCTAACCCTGCTGAACTAACTCTGCTGGGCCCGAACTTGCAAGAGCCATGCCAGAGAGGATCCGGGCCCGCGGAGGAGGGAAGTGGAGAGAGACAGCCCCTCCCAGCTTGCAGGTGGCAGTGCACGGCAGCCGCCCCGCGCGGACCGGCCTCGGGGCGCGGGTGCGGGGCTGGCAGGGCGCGGGGCCCGCGGGCGGCGGCTGGGGGGCACCTGGCTTCGCCCTGTGCCGCCTCCTCCCACACCTCTGAAGTCCTCGACTTTGCAGGAGAAAAGATGGGGTGGGGAGCATCCCAGGGCACCCTGAGAACACACTTTGAAAGATCCGGGTGGGCGGCTAAACTGAAGAAAGACCAGTACGTGGAGGGACAGCGATCTCAACCACCCCCAACTCAAGCTCGGGGAGCGACTGAGCCACCGAGGCTCGGCCGCCACTGGCGGGCCCGCGGGAGGGGCGGAGCCCGAGGGGGCGGGCGCGGTGCTGCAGAAGCCCCGCCCCTGGCCAACTTCCGCCCTGCCATTGGTGGGCTCCGGGGGCGGGTCCGAGAGACGCCCTCCTCTCACCACCAGTCCTGGCCCCGCCCTCGACCCACTGGTCGTTTCAGCTGGTCGGGGTACCCGGCTCCGTACAGCCTCCTGGAACGTCGGAAAGGCGAGTCCCGGGTCGTTCCTCCGCCTGCTGGTGAGATCACCAGGGGCGGGGCGCCGTGGCTCCGCCCCCCGGGCCGGAGCAGCCACCTGGGGGTCTGCGGTTTCCGCAGGACGCGAGAAGGGGCCACCCAGTGCAGGACACGTCACGAAATGCTGCAGTCAGGACACCCGCGGCTCCCCCTTAGCTCCTTTCCTGCCACCCCTCTCCCCCCATTATATATCGTTCCCTCCCTCCAAGTGGATTGTGTTGAGGACGCCGGGAAGGTTCTCCAGTGGATCGCTGATCGCAATGGCATATTTAACGCCCTATGTCCTCCATTCGTTTGCATTTTGTTGCTTCCTTGCTTATTTAATATTTTGACGTTCTCTCGGGTAGTCTTGTAAGATATAGGGGTCATTTTCTTTTCTTTGCAGGCTTTAGGAATAATGTTGGTCAGTGACTTTAGCATCTGACTAGAAGGGTGGTGAGCAATGCAGAAAAAGCAAAGAACCAAAGAGATTAGAAAGAAAATCGCCTTGTTTTTAATTCTTAATTCAAAGTGTCTTCTATAATACATTGCATCTTGCATTAATGCATCTGCAGAAGCTGCGTTTGCGTCGTTGTAGAGTAGGCTACGTCTACACTGGATCCATCAGAAAACAAGGCAGGTGTGTGTGGGTCCTGGTGTGCGTGTGCGTACGTGATGTGCGTGTGTGCGTGTGTGTACGTGTGACTGCGGCCCAACAAATCATCCTAAGAGGTGCATCAAGATTAGAAAGAAGCCTGCACACTGGCTCTGGCCTCGGAAATTTCCTAAAGCTTCGAGAGTTTGTAAATCACTAGTATCCGAAAATTGTGTTGGCAGAGGCTGCCACTCTGTACCCATAGCTTCACAAGAAGCTACTGGGGCTGGTGAATCGGCCTTCGCCTGGATAGACATCCTTAGTGGTGAAATTCACGGAGGGCCTGCGGTATATGTTTTAGGGGTCCCAAGTGGGCAGACCAAACACGCCTCTCTTGGGCCTGGACGTGTGCGAGTTGTGTGTGTGTGTGTGTGTGTGTGTGTGTGAGAGAGAGAGAGAGAGAGAGAGAGAGAGAGAGAGAGAGAGAGAGAGAGAGAGAGAGAGAGAGAGAGAGAGAGGGCGCGCGCCCGGCGCGCGCAATGGGGGCCCGGGCTGTGTACTCACGCGCTCCAGGCAGCGTCAAGTGCTCAGCTACCGGGCTGGAGAAAAAGAGGGTAGGCAAGTGCGGGGCGTCCACAGACCGAAGGGGGCTTTTGAATTAGTAGAATCGGTTTTGCTGTTTTCCATTTTCGTCCCGAGCTCCTTTAAACCTGGCTGCCTCGTAGGAAAGGGGCTGGATTCGCTGCCGTGCTGGGGGAGGAGGGGGAGCAGGTTGAAACAATCGAGTGGGCGCGCCAGGACTCCCCGGCTCCAGGCGGGGAGGGGAGGGGGAGCCCCGGTTCTGCGCAGGGAGGGGGCGGAGTTGGGGGCCCCCAAGAACAGGAGGAGGCGGGGGTGGCCGTAGAGGTGGATAAGTGTTCAGCCCCGGGAGGCGAGATAGCGTTCGGATCGCACATTAATTGGAGATATCTGATTAATTCCAGCGTCTGATGACTATAAATGGCGATTCTCTACCAAGGTGTCTATATTAAAAAAAATCATTCCGTGTCATCCCCCACGTCAGGCCTGCTCGTGGGCGTGAGGCAGTGCTTCCTCCGCCCCCTCCTAATGGAGTGAACCATTCCCAGCTCTTCCCCCCCCCAGCCTCTCTCTCTTTCTCTCTCACTCTCTCTCTTTCTGTCTCTTCCCCAATCCCTCTCTTTCTCTCCTCCCTCTGCCTTCCCCGTGCATAAAGTCGCGGTCGTCCTCGGAACTTGTTGGCAATGCCTATTTTTCAGCTTTCCCCCGCGTTCTCTAAACTAACTATTTAAAGGTCTGCGGCCGCAAATGGTTTGACTAAACGTAGGATGGGACTTAAGTTGAACGGCAGATATATTTCACTGATCCTCGCGGTGCAAATAGGTAAGTGGCCGCCGGACCCTGCTCTCGGCGGGTGGCTGGAGATAGCCAGCCGGGTTCAGAAGCGGGAAGGGTCGGGCTGGCCCGCAGCGGCCCCAGGGTGCGGAGAACCCTGCTGCAAACCTCAGAGGGTGGGAGGCACTGGTTCCTGGGGACTCCAGCGTCCCGGTTTGATTTTCCTGAAGAAGGAGACTACAGGCGTTCTTCAGGAAGTGTGTGCAACCAGCTATTTTTCCAAAGAGGGGTTTCCCCCCATTTTCCCCCCGACGCACACATTCATTTTTCTTTCCCTCTCTGGTGTTAGACCAGGTTCGTTGCGCGCCGGGGCATTAGCCCCTGCGATACTGCAAGATATTATTTGGAAGGGTCGAAAGGTGACTGCAGGAACAAGATGGCTAGGCAGCTAGGACTGGAAAGTTATTGTGCAGAAAGCACAGATATTCCAGTGCTCCACTCAAACTGCTGCATTTAGAACTTTGTCATTCTCCCGCCCCCTCCCCCCCAAATCCGCAGCCTTTGCACTCCGCGCCGCGGACCAGGCTGAGAAGCAAATCCAAAACCCAGATCGGGAGCCGCCGACCACCTATTTTATTATGCTTGCCATTGAGGAGTATGCATTCAGTCATATATACGTGGATACACTTTTTAGGCTCTGTTACTTTGCAGACCGGCATCTGTACTCGTGTGTGTGTGTGTGTGTGTGTGTGTGTGTGTGTGTGTGTGTGTGTGTGTAGGAAATGGTTAAGCAGGGTTTGCAATGTTTGTTATTTTGTTCACTTAGGGTGAATTGTGGACTGATTTCTTTATTTCCCATTTTATGTTAAGGAATGTTGAGCCTCAGAGACACTGTCAGCGGGTTTTTTAAAGTTCATCTACATTTTTTTTCCTATTCAGAATACAGAAAACGTTGTAGGAGGAAGTACTAGAAAAGCCCCTTCTCTGAAGCCGGGTCAGAACATTAATTAACAGTAGCCTAAAAGTGAAAGTGAAGCAGGTTATTAATAGAATGGGCAAGAGAAAAAAATAGAAACTGTTCAAACGGGTTTTCTGGAGATGAAGGAAAGTGTTAGCTCCTATCATTTTGGGCTGTCGTGTTTGCTCTTATCTTGTAGGGAGGGAGTTGAGGAATTGATCTGGGCTAAGAGGGAAGCATACCATTTTTCTTCAAAAGAAATGTGAAGGGAATAGGGTTTGGAGGTCTCAACACTAAAAGATTGCTTGCATTAGGGTCTTATGCATTTAATGACATGTTGAAGGGATGATTTTTTTGCAGAAAAATTATAAGGGGGGGTGTTGATCTTTTCCTTCAACTCTAATGAGTTAACTCTGGATCTGGTTGCTTTGGATGTCTAACATTTTCAAAGAACTGCAATAAAGAGTATTCCTATGGCACTGAATCCCTTTTCCATGTTGGAAGTGAGGGTGGCATTTTGTAATTAGTCTGCAAATTTTTAGGCAGCAAGAGACAGCGGTGGCTTTTGAGATATGGATTTTAACCAGAGATACAGGACTCAGTTTTCCAAAGGGAAATAACCTTACTTTGAAGAGTGAAATAACAACAACAACAAAAAAAGACAGAGGTTGTGCATGAAGGATGTGCTTTAAACATATGAACTTAGTCAAAATGATCTCTCTTTTTTGTTGTTTGTATTTTTTTGGCTGGGGGTTTTAGCTATGGAATTGAAAAGAAGCCTATTTGTTCCCAAATGTCTGCCCTTTTCTCCACCAGAGCCTTGGTCTTTACTAATTCATGGCTGGAAGCTGTCCCAAATTACTGACACTTGGCAAGAAAAGCGGGGGTTGGGGAGAGGCGGGGAAGTGGAGAGGGTAGTGAACGAATGAAGATGCAGCGGGAGGAAGTTGGGAATGAATGAGACGTGGAACGAATGAATGGATGAACGAATAGAAACCGCACGAAACTGGGAGAAGGAAGGCAGACAGGCTGCCCGCCCCGCGGCTTGCAGCAAGGACAGGGAGAGGAGTTAGGGCTTCCAGCTGCTCTGCCGGAAAGCACGCGTCTGCAAAATCCGTCCCGCGCACTCGCTCAGGCCTCCCAGCACAAGCAACGGCCCAAGGACTTACAGTTGCAAAATTCAGAAATTTTCATGACTCCTTATTTTACACATGCACTCACTCACACATGCGCGGTGTGCAGTCTTCCCAGTGACGCCTGGAAAGATAATGTGACAGAAGCGCTTTCTTTCTCCCCCGGCAAGCCCTAAATCTCCTTTCGAAGGAAAAAAAATAAAATAGTACATCCAGGGGCTTCTTTTTTCAACACCGAATTTTGAGGGCAGAGGTAAGGGATGAAAAGAGTTCAGGGCAGGGGAGAGTGGTATGCATTTCGTGTGTTTCTTCGCTGCAAAATTGATAGGAATACTCATATCATGCGTTATAGAGCAAGTTTTCATCTTGACCCAGTTCTATTCGAACGAAGATTTATTCCTAAAATGCTATGTCCGTGCTTGACTCTCTGTCACAGCAGTCGCGGGGGTAGTTGTGCGTGTGTGTGTTGTGTGTATGTGTTGTGCGTGTGTGTGTTGTGTGTGTATGTGTGTGTGTGTGTGTGTGCAACGGAAATCAGGAAGTTTAGGAAGGCTTATGGATTTGCCCCCGCTGAGGTCGAAGTTAACCTTGGTCGCCTTTCCCCAGTGCTTCCCGTTCCGGATTAGAAAGCTGGAGACCCGCCTAGCTCTTCCTGCAGCAATCTGCAAACGGCGCGCGCGCGCGCTCCGGGGCTGCAGCGCTTCGGTCACCTTCCCCTGGTCTGCATCCCTCGGGGCATTCGGCGTCAGATGGCTGCGTGGGGTCGTAGAAGGGATGGTGGGGAGGGGGCGGGAGGCTGTTTGGCCCTACCAGTGGCATTCATACAGGAACTTCGGTGGACACTGGCACTGCGGAGAAAAAGGCCTGAGCCCAGCCAGAATCCCCAGATAGGAAGGCCGATTCAATTCTAAGATTCAATCAACACCCTTTCCCGGTCCCTACAACGTAGATTTGCTTTCCTCTTTTACCCTCCCGGGCATCTCGGGTATTTTGGGCTGATATTTACACAAAGTCTAGCCAGGTTGGTTGGCCTCAGGGCGGAAAGGAAAGACGACCGCCCTGTGCCTGAGGATCTGGAACCCATCTCCACCTAGTCTAGCGCTTTGGGGTCTAGTGTCCCAAGTTTTCCCACTCCTCCTCCTGCGCCCCCACCCACCCTCCCTCTGGCTGAAGCCAGGAGCTCTCGAGGCCTGGAACACTGAGACACCGAGGTTGGCTTTAGCAGTCTAGCTTCAATCTGGAAAAGGAAAGAAATGCCTGGTCCCTGGGTTGGTGTGACAAGGGATCTTTCCTGGAATGTTAAGAGGGTGGGAAGAGATGGACAGCTGAAAAAGAGGTGGAGGGAAGCATGGGCCCCAGGCTCCTGGAGGTGATCAGGGGTCAGAATCAGAGATACATCAGCGGTCCCAGCTGGCCATTGGCCCTGACCACCTGGGATTAATCATTACCACAGCTAGGTTAGGTGTCCTCTGGCCAGTCGGACATAGTGATATGCTTTCAGGGGTCACACTTGAGACAGACTCCAGGGTGGGCAATCCATTTATTATATTTTGTTATATGTTATATATATAGTTATATTTTATATATTATTTTATGTTATATATAGTTGTATATTATAACAATATAAATAACAACAATATTGTTATAGATATTATATATATATATATATATATGTATATCAACCCATTTGGATGACAGTAGCTTCCAAAAACTTTATTCGTGGCTGGGATATAGCTCAGTGGTAAAGAGCTTCCCTAGTAAGGTACAATGTCCTGGGTTTGATTCCCCAGTACCAAAAAAGAAAAGGCAAAAAAAAGTGTTTTATAAAAAACAAACAAAAACTATATTCATCCGTTGACTCAGCAGTGTGTGTTGAATCCAGGAAGGGGGCGGGGGGGTTGGGAGCTATTCACTGGGCGGCTTCGCATTGGGTTCCGCTGGGTGACCTCACACCTAGCCACCATTTCCCCACACCCTGATGCCTAGACCCTCTGTCACCTCAGAAATGGAAGATCACACTGCGAGAGACGTGACACGGCTTGCTGGGGAAGTGTTAGGAGACGAAGGAGGGAGTGAGGAGAAAGAGAAAAATAAAAGAGATGAGGGAGGTGAGAAGAGGGGGGCGATGGAAACCAAAAAAGATAGCAAACGCCATCGGGGAGGGGGGAACAGGAGGAAAGGAATGGACTCTCTCCCACACACCCACACGCGTTCACACAAAAACAATCTGAACCACAGGCGTGCTTGGTGCTTATATGGCACTACAGGGCCAAATTGTTCCTACACTTTTCACCTGAATCGCCTAGAGGCTGGGCATTGCACTGATAGACAAAAGCTGTGTCGGTGGGGTGGTCAGGTGGGTCCCAACACTGCTGACCACTGTCTCCTCCTCCCTGCAGCTTACCTGGTGCAGGCCGTGAGAGCAGCAGGCAAGTGTGATGCAGTCTTTAAGGGCTTTTCGGACTGTTTGCTCAAACTGGGCGACAGCATGGCCAACTACCCACAGGGCCTGGACGACAAGACAAACATCAAGACCGTGTGCACGTAAGTATCCTTTTGGGTCCACTGAGTTTATCTTCTGGGGACTCTGCCCAGGTCAGAGTGCCTTGCACAAATCTGTGCAGTAGCCTTCGGGCTACCACCCTCCAGTCTATGGGCAGCTCTCTGGCCTGGGGAGGCCAACTCTGTGAAGAAAGAAACTGCACTGTTTAATGGGACTCCATTGTCATGGTGGGCTTGCAAGATCCTCTAGCCAGCAGCAAAGTCCCAGCCCTCCTGGGCCTCACAGACTCCCACAGAGAAGTACCCTTGGGTTCTGGGAGTGAATGGTGGAGCTGGACTTCCTGCTACTAGTTAGTATCCCATTCTGTAAAATCTTCACTGTGAGACAATCTTCTTGCTTTGTTTTCTTGTGAATGTGTGCCAGTACTCTGGACAGTTGGTTTGGATTTGAGGCATTTGGAGATTTACCTAAAGGGAAAGTAACTTTCCATCCATGTCGGGTGGGTGATACAACACCCCTCAAAATTACACCACAAAATGCAAGCAACAGGCAAGCTTACTCAAATCTCCCTTCCTGTTCCTGAAAGGCTAAAAACAATATAATGTATCTGAGGAGTTTGCCCAAGAAGAGAATATCAAGGATGTCCAGTGACCATCTCTGCACAGTGGATAGCCCATTTGTGTGCTCCAGGAATTGATCACAGGTTGCTACCCACTTGTTTATCATTACCCCTTCTGTATGTGCATGACATCCCCAAGATTCAGACCCAAAGAGAGAGGACTTTAAGGGCAGGCCCAGTCATGTTTTCTAAGTGATTGCCTAGAAAGCTTGCTTGCACTAGCAAATGAGTTATTCATCAAAAGTCTACTGAGGTAGACCCTCCACAAATTAGCTACTGCAGACCTTAGAAATGCCCTCCCATTCCCTGCAGCATACTTTTCTTTTCTTTTTCAAAACCAGCTGTATTTTCGTAGCCCTACAGTAGCCCTTATAATAAAGCCAAAGTAAGAAGTGTCTCCTGTTTCCAGGAGACCATTTTCCATACCACCCTTTGTATACTGTGTTGGCCTTCTCTTCCTAACTAGCAGGAGAGGATGTATTTAAATTATGACTAAATCAGTGAGGAGGTCATCTTCCTGCATCCTTTCCTAAAGCCCTCTAGGAGCCACAGCAGCCAAGTGACTGTACCTTCCTCTTGGGAATGGAACAAAAGCCACTTAATTCCAAATGTCTGGTGAGAGGTAAGAATGATTCTATAAGGCAGAGCAAGGTTACACATCACTGACTGGAACTGGTTATTCCAAACTGTTTCAGTTTTTTTTAGCAGGACTTTGGTCCTGGAAAACAGGGAAATGTGGAGGGCCCCTCCCTGAGGCTGCAGGCCACAGCCGGATCAAGCCCCAATAAATTGGTGGTCCTGATTGTTCAATTCCAGGATGGAGCTGACCTCTCCCAGCCCAGGTGAATATCTGTTCTACACCACTTCCATCTTTCAGGAAAGTGCTTTCCCTAAGAGGGGGTGCATAAAGCAAAGAGCAGTTTCTACAGCCCACAGAAGATGCAACTTCATAAGGACTGTGCAGAGGTGTCCCTCAGCCTCTTGGTGTTTCTGAATCTTACTATTCATTACAAATTGTGGAACCTGGAAGACCTGTCTGGGTCCCTCAGTCCTTATAAATTAGAGATTCAGGAGGTCATTAAAAAAAAAACAACTTGAAATTTAGGCAATCCAACATGTACTTGTAATTTCACTGGATGGGATATATGTGGAAACAAGGATGAATCAAACATAGTGCCTGTCTTCAGCAAGCTTACAGTCCAGGTGAGCAAGCGCAAGGGAGAGAGAAATGCATCTAAATTGCCCTTAGGGCCGCTGTAGTGACCTGTCAGGCTGGGGGTGGGGGGTGAGGGTGTGTGAAGTGAGAGCCAGAAACCGACTCGCCGAGACGCAAAGATCGACTCAGCCCTGAAAGGAGACAGCGCCCCAGGAATCGATCACGGTTTGGGATTATATTTAGTCTTGAGATCTATTTTGAGTTTCCAGAAGAAAGGGGGAATTTTTTTTTTTTTTTAAAGGACAGTTGGATGAAGGTTGTGGGGGCGTGGCTAGGATCTGACACCCGGAGGAGGAAGTGCTGATTTACACGCGTGACTCCAGGAAGTGACCGGAGGAGGGGAGAACAGGAGGTGGGGAGAACAAGGGCTGGCCAGGGATAGGCACCATGCCCGCCTTGGAATCCCGGTCTGGGGAAGTGGGCGCTAGTGGGAGCCCAGACCACCTGGGGACCAAACCAAGACTGGAGAGGAGAGGAAGCACCCAGCGCGCAGGGGGCCCCCCCGGAACCGAGGTTGGCAAAGCCAGAGAAGCCTTACCCAGCTGGCCGCAGGTGTCCGGGGACGAGCACTCGCCGACCCGGTGACTTTCCAGACGCAATCTGAGCCGCGAGACTGTGCTGAGCGAGGCTCCGGAGGGTCTCGGAGGACCCCGGCCAGGGAAGACGCGGAGGAAGAGGAAATGGGGAACGAAAGGGAGGAAAACAAGGAAAGAACGGGGGCACGAGGAGACTCTGGAAACAAAAGGAAGGTGTGGGGTGGGTGGAGGGAGCGAAATGAGGGTGAAAGCGAGAGTCCCGCCGAGAGAAGGAGGGGGACAGAAGGGGCGAGGGGGAGGAGAATGTGAAACTCCGGGAGGGGGACCAGCGCTCGGAGCGTGTAACCAACCCATCTTGCAAGCTAAGAGGCATTAATGGGCGGCTGCTTGCAAGGCTTAGCGCTGTTTTCCTAGCTTTCCCCGAGGAGAGCGAGCAATCTGTTTGCGTGGGCCGAGGTACCAGCGGGACGCACTGGGGACGACTAGTCTCCCGGCTGCCAGCGGAAGGGGGGAGGGGGTTCCTGGCACTCCAAAGGGGGAAATCCACACAGGGCAAGAGGAGGCTTTTCTTCCTTGGACAGTGTTTCTGGGATGGGCATAGGTCCTGGAATCCCCGACCGAGTTGCGGCCCGGGCCACCGGGAGGTGGAGGCGAGGTAGGGAGGAGGCATCCTGGGAAGTTGGCGAGGCTGCGGGAGAAGCAGATGCCGGGGGCGCCGATCCCCGGTGCTCTGGAGCTCAAAGTGAATCTGCTTTTTCTGTTTTTGTTCTATTCCTCGCCAGATACTGGGAGGATTTCCACAGCTGCACGGTCACAGCCCTTACGGATTGCCAGGAAGGGGCGAAAGATATGTGGGATAAACTGAGAAAAGAATCCAAAAACCTCAACATTCAAGGCAGCTTATTCGAACTCTGCAGCAGCGGCAACGGGGCGGCGGGGCCCCTGCTCCCGGCCTTCTCCGTGCTCCTGGTGTCTCTCTCGGCAGCTTTAGCGACCTGGCTTTCCTTCTGAGCCCGGGGGCCAGCTCTACCCCCGCCCCCACCCTCCCCTGTCCCGCGCGCGCGCACCCACACTCACTCCATGCTCCCAGAAATCGAGAGGAAGATCCATTCGTTCTTTGGGGACGTTGTGATTCTCTGTGATGCTGAACACATTCATATAGGATTGTGGGAAACCTTGATTCTCTTTTTGATTTCGTTTGATTCCTTGTTTGATTTGTCAAATGGTACCCATCAGTAAGCAAGCAAGCAAGCACAGCCCAAATCGGACCTCAGATTTAGTCCGTCTTCACATTAAAGTAAGAAAACGGCAAACTCACCCCCATTTAAAAATTTTATTTTCTTAAATTTTTTTTTTGGCAAAAGAATCTCAGGAACGGCCCTGGGCCACCTACTTTATTAATCATGTTAATAACATGAAAAATGATGGGCTCCTCCTAGCACTAGGAAAAGCGAGGAGAGGAGAAGGCCAGGGGAATGGATTCAAAAGAGATGACCACGTGGGAAGCATATGGTGAATAATTCACTCTCACGTCTTTCTTCCACAGTACCTTGTTTTGATCATTTCCACTGCACATTTCTCCTCCAGATAACGTGAAAAGACAGATTGTGGACTTTGGGTTTGAAAGATAGGAGATAGAGAGAGGAAAGGAGTCGAGGCAACTCTGGCGTAGTGGTGGTTATCAGAAGATGATGCTAAGGTCACTGTTATTGTTGATGTATCTTTCAAGTCCACTGCCTTTATGTTCCCTCCTCTCTCTTGTTTTAGCTGTTACACATACAGTAATAACTGAATATCCAACGGTGTAGATCACAAGGGGGGCGTTCAATGTTAATCTAAAAATATAGTTTAAAAAGATTTTGACATAAAAAGAGCCTTGATTTTAAAAAAAAAGAGAGAGATGTAATTTAAAAAGTTTATTATAAATTAAATTCAGCAAAAAAATTTGCTACAAAGTATAGAGAAGTATAAAATAAAAGTTATTGTTTGAAATGGGGTGGTGTCGTTTTATTGTTGTCTACCAGGTTTCCTCCCGCCAACTTCGCAGAGACATAAAACGCAGGTGGTAAATGTACCTGTTCACTACTTCGATGGATGATTTGGTGTCTTTAATTCGACCCTCATCCCTGAGGAGAGTTCGGCACGTCTCCAAAATTGTGCCCACTGGAGGAAAAAGAGGTTATTTCGAAATTAAACCGTTATTGTAAAAGCAGAAATCCTTCCTGGGTGAGGAGTAGGAACTGGGCGTGCTTCCCAGCAAAGAAGGCGCTGCGCGGGGACAGCGTTGGCCGCCAGCTCACCGCCCCCGCCCCAGGTGGGTCTGCGTCTACACCAAGGTCCCTTGCAGGTCCGGCTTTAACAGCCTTTAGCCTTTTCCTCTGCGGTGGCCTGAGACAGCTTGCGGAGGAACCGCCATTAAGGGCTCCAGCTGAGGGGCCAAGAGGCTGTGTTCCCAGGCTGGGATCAGGTGAATCCTTTCATAATTAATAAGACAGCTCAGCCGAAATGGCGAGGAGACTGGGCCCTATTGATCTGCCAGTCTAGCTGTTTCCCCGTCTTCTATTTATAGGCTCCGCATGGCTTTACAGGGAAGTAAACATTTCAGAGTAAACACTGGCGGGGGCCACCCAGGTCCGGGGTCTGCTGGGGGCAAGGGAGGGAGGAGGGGGTAGGGAAACTTGAATTGGGTCAAAAGGTTCCTTGAAATCGAAATCTGATTTCCTGGAGCAGATAGGGGCGGGGGGGGGGGCAGCTGCAGGAGACTCCTCTCCCAGGTATGTGGAGGGGGGATGGAGGAAGAAAGATGGGGGGGGGGGAGAAGACCCAGGCGGCTGCAGCAGCTTTTGGTATCTTGAGCCCGCAACCCGCTGTGGGGAGGGTGTGCCAGGTTTCTGAAATGCAATGTGTAAACAATCGCTAGTGTAACAGTTCATAAATCAAACCCAGTGGGTCGCAGCCCAATCTGCATTCCCCCCACGGATTGATTCCGGCAACACATGCGTCCCGGCGCCCCAAGCGCTGGAGCTGCCGGGATTCTTAATGGCAGCATATATTAAGGCGTTCCGTTCACGCACGCGCCGCGCGCGCGCGCGCGCGGCCACTCCGGGGAATAGTTCCCCCCCCCCCCCATTACGATCCACCCCACCCCCTCCTTTGTGGATCCCGGCTTCTCAATCAAAACCACCGAAGACTCGCTCACCTGGGTGCTCACCCGCCCCGGAACGCGCGTTATTTTGTAAAACAGTTGGATTTTGTTCGTTTTCGTTGTCTATGGTTATTTTCGGTCTGGGAGTAAATGGGATGACTCTGAGCTCAACCCCTAGAATTCAAATGAAAATGTCTGGGCTGATTTTAAATACGAATCTATTGAGCGAGGGGGACGGGAATTCGGAGAGATTGGGAAGGTCTTCGCTGGTCATCCTTTTCTGTAATTGACGTGCCGCCTTCAAAAGAGTGTCTTTCCCACCGCAAGTTTGAGGGGCGAACCGGTGGGCACCACTGAGTCCCTTCTTTGTTGCAATAAAGCGCGTGCCGCAGTCTCCTTAGGCTCTGGGGAAAAGAGAAGTTGCTCCTCCCGCGGCTCCCCACCTGGAGGAAATCAATCTCACCCGATATTCAAGGGCTAAGGGAGGGGGAAAGAAGGGACCAGGGTCGGGACTGGGGCCTGGGCTTTCCCAAACTATGTTCTTCTCCAGAAACTCCCCAATCCTACAAGGATCCCATCCGTCTCAGAAGGTAGGCGCCCACCTACCTAGTCTTTCCAAAGGTATCCCAGATTGCCAGAGAAGTTTAAACCTTGGCACCCTATTTGGGGCTGAGTTTGCCCAGTCCAAGGCTGGGGACCACGCTCACATGCACTTGCGGGATCCCCAGGAACACAGGGAGAGTCTCAGAAACACAGTCTTCCCTGTCTGGCTCATTTGAGAACGTTTCTTCTGTTGGTGATTGCTGATGGCATCGCCATATGTTAGTTGATGTTATTGTTTTTAAGCAGCAACGCCATAAGCCCTGTTGCCGGTTCTGGGTGATTGTAACCAGAGCTACTTGTGTGTCCCATCTCTGAGGAGGGGTTGAGGTAGAGGGCCTCTGTCACTGGGGATGTCAGCACAGTTAACCTCTGCCCCACTAGGAGAGCCTACACCAGCTCTGGCTTTCCACGTGGTCCACTCAAGCTAGCTTTCAGCCCCTGAAGAGCTGAGGACCTCGTTCACTCCACCCTCTGAGTCAATTCAGGACAGCAAAGTTCACTTGAGTGTCATGTTGGATAATCTTGGTGAAAAAGTCACAGAAGCCACTTTCACAATTCCAGCTTCTGTCGGGCCCCATGGAGGGAGAATTAAAGTGAAAGATGAAACTGGCAAAAGAAAGAGAAGGAAAATAGAATGGAGAAGGAGGAGGGGAAGGGCATAGGGAAATGGAGGGATATAGACTCAGAATCAACAGGGAGGAGAAGGAGGTGCCTTGAGAAAAAATGGGGACAGATAAAATTGGAACATGTTTTCATTCAAGACTCTTCAGGAAGCACGTGAGCTCAAGGAACCATACAGATTTTCTCTTTGAAGATGCAGAATCTCACTCTGAAATAATCCCTGAGGGCCAAGTCCTTAGTGGTCTGCCCTGGAGCTTTCCTAATGGGTAACATGAGCCTATGGTCCATGCAGAAGCAACACCCACTGTCCTTACCAGAAGGCCCAAGAGCTCCAGGAAATCCAGGGGGCTAGGAGAAATGGAACTAGAGATTTCCCAAATTTCTTTTCCTCACATCCCAGCAGAACTCTTGTGAAAACCTTAAATTATTCTGTCACCCTTGCCACCCACCACTGGACTCTAGGCTATCAGCCCTGGAAGCACCTGGTTGGGCTTGGGTGATTCCTGGGGGAGTCCACTTCTGGATCAGTCACTACCCTGGCCCTTGGGCCAGAGAGGAAAGACTACTACTTCCTCCAGGTCACCTACCATAAGAAACCTTTTTTTCTACCCCTAGCAGGAAAAGGATGTGAATGAGGAGACCACCATCTACCTGAAATTTATCCCTGTCTCCATAGTAAGTATTGGCAAATTCCTAGGCTAGTGAGCCTAGAAACTTGAAATGCTGTCTTGTGTCCCACCCTATTTTTCCCAAAGAGATCAGCCTAGAGAATGCGTCCCCACTCCCCTTAAACCTCAGGTACTTCCTTAAGTCTTGCACCTCAGCAGACTCTGACCTAAACCTGAATGATGACCTAAGAACTTCTGGCTCAGTTCTGCCCAGCCTGGGCTTGGAGGACCAGAGCTCCTGACCACAGTATTGTTCCCTCCCAACATAGGTGTGTGCCCCCCCCCTGCAGCAGAGCACAGCACAGGGCACTTTCTTCCCCTGTCTCCTTGGATGGTTGTAAGAATGTGACATTTGGGTTCAGATTTTCTCCCTGGACAGATAGCATGTTATGTGTGGCTTCCAGGAGCTAGGACTGTGGAGCCAGAAAGTCTCTGTTGTCTGCTCCTTTAACCATGGGCATGTCACTAAACCTTTCTGTAGCTAGGTTTCCTCTTGGGGAAAATGAGGGTCACCATACCTGCCTATGTTACAGGATTGTGCCTTGTAGCAAATAAGCGTACAGAAGTGCTTTCCTACAATATGCCAATCACTTACTTTGTGCTAGACATTATTGATTAAATTTCTTTCCCCTTCGATTAGTTTGGATCCAATGAATCTCACTAACTTCTTCAAAATAACATCCAATAGAGAGCCTCATTCTGCAATTGGGAGGCAGTTTTGTCTTATGGTGTACAATTGTACCACATCTAGTACAAGTTATCCAGGCTCTCTGTTCCTCCCAGGCTGCACTGGAAGCAAGTGAGCTGCTCTGTAGTGACTGTCCCTTTTGACCCCTCCATCTCACTGAGTTCCCAGCCCCACTTCTGACCTTTGCTTCCTCAACCCAAGTGCCTGGGTCCACAGTTTCTCTTTCCCACCCCTTCCACATTCATATCACATTCCTATTTTCATACTAGAGATGTAGAGGTAACGTTGTTATTATAATCGCTGAAGCAATTCAGGGATGCATAAAGGGAACATTTAATCCTCAGTTCCCTAGGAGGTTAGTATGCCTTGTTGCCTGCCCTTTCACTTATGCATACAAACATATCAGTCACATGCCCATAGGGAAAATCGGTTTGGGGTTTTCAATGGGATAGGCATGTCTTCACAACCAAAATGCTTCAAGACTGATAGTTAAACATAGAGCTCCTTCTTTTAACTAACTACACAGTATCTCATATATAGAGCAGCTACACCTGTGCTTTATTCACTCTTCCACCTACTGATGGATATATACGATTTTTCCAATGTTTCTTTTTGTTGCCATAAATATTTCTGGTAGGACAACATTCTGTACTAGTATTTTTTTTTATCTTGTCAGTAAAATAGGATTACTGAACTGAAAGGCATATGTATATGCTCTTAATACAAAAAGGAGCTAGACAGCCTGTTGTGCTGTACCCTCATCCATGTTGTATTTTAATACTTTCTGGCTTTATCAGTTCAGCAGGTAATCTTGCACCCTTGTGGAAGGCCAGCCTTTTCTGGACATTGCAGTGGGTTTTGTGGACCCCTTTTGAACTCTGATGGCCACCAGAGCCCAGGTCTTTATCAGGGAGAAAATCCAGGGAGAGTTTGGGTCTCCTCAGAATATCAAGAGATTTTATTCAAAAGCAGGAGTATTTAATCCTAGAACCCCCTGGCTCACCACTGCTAATCAAATCAACAGCTTTAGGAAGCTTGGGGCTCTGGTCACTTGGTATGTGACTGTGGGTAGACAGAGGTGGGCTTAGCTGACATTTCCCCTCTATACCAGAGCTTCCACTGAGACATTCACCCTAAGTGTGCCAGCTCCACATTCCTGTGTGCTAAGGCTGTTAGTCCCCTGGCCTGTCAGTGGTGGAAGACTATTGGTGGAAGGAGGCAGCCCAGGAAGATGAAACAGCCATGGAGAAAGGCAACAAAGATAACAGCTGAGTAATCAGCTGACTCAGTGAGACCAAGAGGTTTCTACACATAGAACTTAGCCTATGAGGAGCAACCAAGAAGAATGAACTATCTGTGGGGCTCAAGGTAGAGAGATCCATAATATCTCTTCTCTCCCACCCCCCCACCCTGCCACAACCCTATCTTCTCTGCTCAAGTTTTTTAAAAAAATTAACTTTCACAAAGCACTTGCTACATGTTAAGCACTATGACTTCCAAAATGTCTTCTTGTTTCCCTGGCATGCTCTGCAGAAGGATTGTATTATCCCCACTTTACAGATGAGAAAGTGAGTTCGAGCAAGAGGTCAGTAAGGAACCCCAAATTTGCAGGTGGAAAGAGAAGGAGCTGAAATCTCTTTCAGGAACGTGCTTTAAGACATCACTTGGCTTGGTTTGTTACTATTTTGAATCAAAAGAGCGATAACACAAGTAAAAGGACCACAACAATAAAGAAAGTTAAGTCCTATGGTAGGCAGAATAATGGCCTTATAATTAATTTGCAGAATTGGTATTAATTTTGGAATTAATTTCAGGAATTGGTATATTGATTGTATGACAAAAGAGAATTAAGGTTGTAGATGGAATTACATTGATAATCAGCTGACTCCAATATAGGGATATTACTGAGGATTATACCTTGGGCCAATGTAATCATTTTTTTAGAAGCAGAAGAGGGAGGCACTTCAGGTCAGAATCACATGATGGGAAAACTCAACTATAATTGTTAACCTTGAAGGTGGAGGGAAGTAGCGACAAGCTAAGGAGTGTACATTGCCTCCAAACAGGAAAAGACAGAGAAATGAATTCTTCTTTAGCGTCTTCAGAAAGGAATCTTGCCCAGTGATTTCAGTTTAGTAAAACCTATGTCTGACTTCTGACCTACAAAAGTAGCTCTAAAGTAGTAAAATATTAACTCACCAAGTTCATGGTTATTTGCTATAGCAGTGAACAGCAAGTCATAAACTGCATTGTATCAATTCAATGAAGGAGACAAATTATTATTATCTGTGAGGCTAGGGCATTCAGGATGGAAGTGTAGGGGGTTCTGAGGGTCCTTCTTTGTTCTTATAAGTATTGGAAGCGCAAGGAGGGGAAGATACAACAACTGTTGTATTCAAGAAAGACTATAACAGATATTAGGCTAATATCTAAGGCAAAACAAACTGGAAATTGTGTTGATGTTTCAGGATGTTCAATTATGCCTTCCCACTTCTTGCACCCCCTTTAGCTGCAAGAGGTTCCTGTTTGCTTCCTTTCCATTCAGGAATTTTTTTAAATAAGTTTTTTTATTGTGAAAATACTGTACAGAAGGGTTACAGTTACATGAGCAAGGTAATGAGTACATTTCTTATCCATCGTTGTTGCCTCCTCCTTTGTTTTTCCCCTACCATCCTGTCCCTCCCATCTCCACAACTCTCAGGAATTTAATAAACATGCTGGTGAGAGTTTTGGTTTTGTAACAGCCACAAGCCCACCTAGATAGAAAAAGTTCATCATTCCAGTGATAGATGGCTTGACCATCCATTCACAAACTACATCAATAGGTAGTTATTGCTAAATCTTGCTAAATCACAGAAGCTAATATAAGCTACCTACTTCATCACCTGGACAAATCCTGTTGGATTGATTTTAATGGTGGTGGCACTTCCAACTTTGCACATTACCTACAGCACAGGAAATGGGTCCCCTCTCTGTGGAATACTTGGAATGAATCACTCGAAAGGAAGTGCAGGAAAAAGCAAAGCCAGATAGAACACTGGAGGTTACTGCCTTTCACATTGAGAGAAGCTCATTAGCATAGTCCCAAGTCAGTAGTGTGAAGGGGAAAAGGGCACATTTGTCCATTCTGGATTAATCAAGTCACAAATTGCTTGGTTTACTGTGAGAGCCTCTTCCTGATTAAGAAGTAAAGCCAAGCAAGCAAGCTAGTGCACATGGCAGGAGAAGGCTCAGAAAAGGGTAATTAACTTCTTCACCTCAAGGGCAGAGCTAACCATAGATATGATGCCTGGCCTGCACTATTTCCTTGGAGGGGGTCAATGAGCTTTAGTGAGTGACTGTGAAAAATGGCTCTGGGACCCTTAGGGTCCTCTGGTCACCTCGTTGCCTGAAGCACACTGAATCATGCTCTCCCTCAGGCACAGTGAGAAATCCCAAGCCAAATGGTTCATTTCACTTTAGCCAAACACAAATTCTTCACATTAGGCAACATCAAAAAGGACGGAGATCATCAGAGTGTAGGAAAGGCACATCCATCAACTCAAGTCTGGACTGTGACCATGAGGCCCTTGTGCCAGCCAGCCCTCCCTGAAGTTCAGTTCACATCCAGTCAGTGAGCTCAGCAGGTGGTATCTCTGTCTCTGTCTCTGTCTCTGTCTCTGTCTCTGTCTGTCTGTCTGTCTGTCTGTCTGTCTGTCTCTCTCTCTCTCTCTCTCTCTCTCTCACACACACACACACACACATACATGCACATACCAGAATTGGGGCTGGTGAAACCATTTTTCTCCTTTAGTTTTTACAAAATATTCTTCTGCTCACTGGAACAAGAATAGAGGAGGGGCTGCATTTTCTCAATCACTTGTTTATAGGATTTGTTTAGGTATTTTTTTTTTGTCACAGCAATAGGAAGTTGAGTGACATGGACAGGGAAGAGAGGTTTCTTTCAGACTATGAGAGTTTGCATGCATAAGCTGAGAGGAAAACTGAAACAAACACAAAATGGTAAGGAGAATTTAGATGGTAAGAGGCCAGATCCAACAGCCAAATAAGGGGCATGAAGTTAGGGTTGTGTGAGGGAACCGAGTATGTGCATATGCATACAAATATGTTTACAACTCCATGTATTCTAGAAAATATACACATGAGAAAATGGAGACCTCTGTAAACGTGAGCATGCACAAATACATTTTGGACTTGAATTTATAGTGACCCCTACCCGAACTCAGGACTTCACACTTGCTGAGTGGGTGAGGGCTCTGTGGCTGAAGCAAGCCTGTAGCTCTCTCTCCTTTGGTTATTTTTGAGATAGGGTCTCACTTTTTGCCTGAGCTGGGTGTATAACCATTCTAAGTGTTCCACCATAGTGGAGATGATAAGCATTAGCCTGTGTATTTCAATGAAGACCCCAAAAAGAAAATAAGTTAAACTGTTTCTCTATACAAAGGCAATTTACAAAAGCACATCTGTTAATAGATTTGTTAATAGAATCATAGATTGTGAAAAGAGTTTGATCCAAATTACATTTATGAATGAAATAGGTCAAGCTTACCTGTTCAACAGCTAAATTCCAAGATCCCTTTTGCATGCCTCCAATTAGGCAGTTACAGTGGATATTTGAATTCAAGGTTTTCTTTCCTGAAGACCTAGTTGAGATAAGAACTAAGAACAAGGAAGCTGATTTTCTTAGACATGGCAAAGAGGAGAGAGAGAGAGAGAGAGAGAGAGAGAGAGAGAGAGAGGGAGGAGGGGGGAGAGACCTAATAGACTCTCCATGATGCTAAATTTTCAATCAAAATCATCCTAAAGGTATTCAGCTGAATGTCCCCACAATAC
The DNA here is from genome assembly GCF_019054845.1 of Dipodomys spectabilis. Taxonomy (NCBI): domain Eukaryota; kingdom Metazoa; phylum Chordata; class Mammalia; order Rodentia; family Heteromyidae; genus Dipodomys; species Dipodomys spectabilis. The sequence goes on from NW_024870781.1 coordinate 2,528,708, forward strand.
TAAAAAAATAGTTTTATATTAGGCATGTAAAAGCTTGCATGGGGACATGATAGAGTAAGCGCTTTTCATTCTTGAGCAAATTACAGCAGAGATCTCCAACAAACACCCTGACTTTTCTGTTCCTTACATCTCTTCCCTAATAGTTGCCAGCACAAAGTTTTTAAAGAACCCAAATGGTCAGAAAGGGCTCTCAACAAGGAATCCAAATTTCCTTGGCAGACAAATGGCAAAAGCCCAAATAGTTACATGGAACCCAACAGTTAGTATTCCAGAACCCAAAATGGCTCAGAAGAGCCTCCAGACAACAAGGAAAAATAAGCACAATACCTGAGGTACACCCAGGGCAGAGGACTTACCAAGGTCAAACCGAGGCTCCTGTAATCCAGATGTTAATTTCTGTGTCTCACCAGATGATAGTAAACAGTAGTTGATGCTGGCCATAGTGAAAGATAAAGAAAAAGTCCGTGGAACAAAAAAATATTCACAATTCTGGGAACTAATTTCATCTTTTTTTTCCCCATCCACTGTCAACTAGGACCAAAAGGGCACATTTTCTCCTGATAATGCATGCCCCACAGATGAAACCAAGCTTTTTAGACCTTGACTCAACCTCTGTGAGTTCCACATGCCAGGTTCAGCCACTTGCTTTTATATGCCAAATAAAGAGACATGGTGAAGAGCAGAGAGAGATTTATTACATGGCAGCCATGGGAAGACAGCTCTTCAGTACATCTACAGCTATCTTCCTAGACTCATTTGTAACATAACACACTAATCCATGAATCAATTAACAAAAAATTAATCTCTTCATGAGAGCACCTCTTAAAGGTTTCCACTTCTTAGTTGCACAATGAAAATTAATTTCAACAAGAGTTTGAGAGGGGACAAACCATATTCAAACCATGACATTTCATAGCTGCCTTCCTCTGTAGGTTCCAGAGACAGGTTCTTTCCTACCAACGGCAGATTTTCTGCCTCATTGCCCTCTTTCTCCCCCAGAATTTTGTACCTTACTCTTGAAAAACTGTAGGTGACTCAAAAAAGGAAATGTAAATGTCAAAATGTCTTCAAAGGGAGATATGCATTCTGGTTTGGATGTCCCTAGTATTACTTCTCTGCTTTCTCCATGGGTGTAATGATACGGTTTCTCTCCCCACGATTCTTCTCTCCCACCCATGGTGGGATCATTGCTGAGTCATTCCCCCTTCAGTGCAATACACACGGAAGACTCACCAGGATCTGGTCTCATCTCATCTTGCCAACTTCCTCACATCTACAGTTCTCTGCATCCCTAGCCACTAGCGATCTGCTGATATGTTTTATCTTTAAGCCACAAGATTCTTGAAGAGACCATGTCTTCCTGATCTTCAAATCTACCACCAAACTTAATCCAGATGTTTATTGCCTCTTATTGTACTCTCATTTTGAAAAGATAAATACAGGAATTGCTGATAGCAACCTTCTCTGGGTTGATGTCTTTCCCCGCCCCCCCCCTCAGAAACTCTTCCTTGCAAGCCTTGGTATGCTAATCAGAGAGTAAAAGCATGAGACTATTGGAGGCAGGTCATGTAATACCTGCCAGTGGACAGGAACAAGGACTAGATGAACCCATAGCAAGGCACACAAGAGGAAGTGAACTGATGATGGCTAAGACAAGGAGCTGAGAAAAGTGACTTCAACTTGGTATATATTTTCCACATGCCTTTCAGAATGACTTCCTCAACATTTTATTAACTTGTTATAATTTTCCCATAATCTATAAGAAAACCTGGAAGACATGCTTTGCTCCTTATTCTTTCCCTCTCCCTCAAATAACCTTTGAAATCCATAACTTTCTTGCTTCCTTGTTTGCAGGCGAGGTTTTTCTCATCTTTCATCTTCATTCAGACTAGGTATTAATTACCTAATGTCTATAATAATAACTAGGTTTATGGTGGCCAGCCTCCAGAATGGCCTCCATGCCAACGGTGCCTATGTGTAGTTATTTTGTACCAAGAATCAGGATGACTTTTTGTAATCAACAGATTACAAATTAAATAACCATATGGGATTTCAAAGGCTAGGTCATGAAAGGTATTGCAACTTCCCTTTGTACAATCTGTGGATTATTCTCTTTGGTGTTAGCCAGCTGGTTTTGCATTTAAGAAGCCCTAGGGAGATAGATGTCCACATAGTCAGGGACTAAGACTTTCTGTCTGTAGCCAGCATTGACTTCCATCCAGTCCTCCAGCCCTAGTCAAGATTTCTGATGAATGTCTTTTTCTCTCTCTGTTCGTTTCTAGCTCTTGCTCTTCTTTTCTAGCTCTCTTGCTCTTGCTCTTCTTTTCTAGCTCTCTTGCTCTTGCTCTTCTTTTCTAGCTCTCTCTGCTCTCTCTCTGCTCTAGCTCTTTCCTCTCTCTTTCCCAGCCACGTGGAGTGCCAACCATGCCTGGTCCCAGCAGGTCTACTGAATAAACCTACCCCTTACCTGAATACCACGTGCATGCTGGTGCTGTTCTTACTCGGCTACCTCTTTTTAAAAACCTAACATAAATGGTGCCGTGACTCGGCTCTCTCTCTCTCTCTTGCTCTTCTTTTCTAGCTCTCTCTCTGCTCTAGCTCTTTCCTCTCTCTTTCCCAGCCACGTGGAGTGCCAACCTTGCCTGGTCCCAGCAGGTCTACTGAATAAACCTACCCCTTACCTGAAAAAAAAAAAAAAAAAAAAAAAAAAAAAAAAAAGATTTCTGATGAATGCAGACCCAGTGCACATCCTGACCCTAAGTCAGAACCACTTAGCTAAGATGTTTTCAAATTCCTTCTCCATAGAAACCATGATAAATAATAAATGACTTTTTGTTTAAGCCACTATTTGAGGATGATGTGTAATATGGTAATAGATAACTTAATGTTTGTTCATTTGTCTATATATGTTCAGATGAGTTTGGGTAGGTTATGTTTGTAAGATTAAAAAAAGACTTTAGATATTTAACATACTTTGTGAAGTGAATAGAGAAGTATCTTGAGTATCTACACTGGTCAAGCAATGATTCCTGTCATACATTAAGTGATTTAGGAATGTGCTGTATGCATACAAACAGAAAACAGCCTAAATATTTCAAATAGAAGTAAATCTATACAAAGGTTTATTTAAAACATGCCAGAGAAGCTAATTAAAAAGCAAATTAATGTTACCCCCAAAGTAGTAGGAAAACATCATAAGATTTTTATGTGAAACAGCAAGTGGGAAAAGCAAAATTGCCCAGAGTATTTGACTGCAGTGACACCCAGCTGCTTTGCAGAACTGGAGCTATCCCAAAAGGTAGTGGGAGTATGCTTGTTTCAGGTTTCCTCCCACCTTCCATTTCTCTGCCAGAGCTTCTCATTGGCAGAAACTAACAGGAAGCAGTAGCAAAGAAGTGTGGGAAATGTAGTTTCCAGGCTTCCTGCCCCAACAATAAAGGCACAAATAGGGCAAAAGAGAAACTGAGAGCCAATAGACACTATTCTGCACTGGGAACCATGACAAAGAGAGTGAAAATAAAGGTATACATATTTGATAAGCTTTACTCAAAAGTAGTTCACCCAACATGTGATTAAAGAAATTCAGATACTCCCACATCCATCTTCTACGATGTGTTCCCTATAGCCTAACAAAACACTGGGAATCCAAAATGGGATCAGACTCCCAAATTCTTCCAAAGTGCTTTCCACAGCAAATCTTTTTAGTAATTGTAGAAGATCCTCCTTAAACACACACACACACACACACACACACACACACACACACACACACACACACGCACACACACACCTTAAGCATGTGATACTCTACCTACTTTTCAATTGTTAATTTATTTACCTCTCCATAAAGTGGTGATCTATATTGCAGGTGAATAAACTCATTTCTGTGAGCAGCAGAGCGAGGGTACCAGTATGGGAGTCTGGCTGCAGAGGCATGTGTCTAACCACTCTGCTCTTCTGCCTCTCATCCTTTTGTCACCTTGCCTGAAATATGAGAGCTACTTGCCACTGGTGGCACCTATACTTGGGGGATTAGAAGAGATTTACATATCTAAGAAGAAAAATAAAAGACCAGGGCCTGCAGAAACTAAGCCCTTGAACCACAGGACCAGCCTTTGCCTCAGTTTCTTCATGTTCACCTTACTAAAGCACCTTCATTTCTTCTAGGAAGGCCACAGGGACTAAATTATGGCTCTTTTTCCGACACTCCAATTAAGCCTTCTTAGTCTGGAAATTTCCCTCCCAATCCAAGCATGTAGGATGGTTAATAACCAGCCTAAGGGAGGACCTATGTGTGGATAAGAGAGCCATGTGCTTTGGTAGTGGCGGGAGCCCATACACAGAAGTAAACTTGTAGAGCCTTTTCCTTACAACTGGTACCATGCCAACACCTGAAGCTAATGACTTCAGCAAGCATGCTTAGGTTCCTGACAACTTTATTTTTGCATTATCTAATTGATAAACAGGCAGTTTGCATAATTTTTAAATAATCAGTATCTTCCTCATCATGTCTTGAGAGAGAGTAGGCTAAAGATAGAGAAAGAGAGAGAGAGACAAAGAGAGAGAGAGAGAGGGAGAGGGAGAGAGAGAGGGAGAGAGATGTAGGGTGAAACACATAACATAAGCATTAGACTTTCCTACCAACCACCCTTGTTTCCTAAAGGTGCTGTCTCATTTTGATAGACTGCATGTTATGCTTTAAATGAAGCAGAAAGGCAGTGGTAGAACGTGTGGATCCTCAAACGCAGTGGCCCCTTGGCATACATGGTGTACCCATGTCAGGACCTCCCAGATATAAAAATTCACTCATGCTTTATGGAAGTCCCTTCTATAGAGTGGCACATATTTCTATACAACCTATACACATCCTCCTGTATTTTACATCATCTCCCGATTGCTTATAATGTCTAATGTGATGTGAACTTTATGCAAATAGTGGTTATACTGTATTGTTATACATATATATATATACAGTATATATGTATATATACATTATCCTGTATTGTTATACTGTATTGTTCAGTAATTAGAAGAAAGTATCTGCATGTGTTTACTACAGACAATATTTTTTCTGATTAGTTTTGATCTGAAGTGAATTGAATCCATGGTTTCAGAGCCCACAAATACAGAGGATCACTATAATTTTAGATAATAGGCCTGTGTCCCACTATGTCTGATACCAGAAACATTATTGCTTCTCCACCCCTGAGCTCTTTTGCTCAAGGCTAGTACTCTATCACTTTGAGCCACAGCTCCACTTCTGTTTTTCTTGTGGCAATTGGAGATAAGAGTCTCACAGACTTTCCTACCCAGGCTGGCTTTGAACCATGATCTCTTTGAACTCAGATCTCTGCCTCCTGAGTACCTAGGATTATAGGTGGGAGCCACCAGGGCCCTGGGATACAAGGGCAGGTGCTCTGATAAGTAAGGTGGCTAGTAAATGGCTGATGTGTGGGTAGCATATCTAGTTGGGATATACTGAGGAAAGGGTAATTTGTGTTCCAGGAAGGATGGAGAGGGAGAGCAGTAGATTTCATTATGCTACACAGAATGATATGAAATTTTAAACTCATGAATTGTTTATTTCTGAATTTTCCATTTAATATTTTTTGAACTGTGGTTGACCACAGGAAATTGAAACCTTGGAAAGCAAAACCAAGGGTAAAGGGAAACTTACAGTCACACCAAGTGGCAAGCATTAGGTGCTATCCATATGGCCCAGTATAGTGGACCCTCACTGACACAGGTATCCACTGACAGGTGGCGAGAAGTCTGGGTGAGCTTGGTGCTGGGGACAAAGATAGGTATCTGATCACCACAGGGGTCTGACTATCACAGCCCCAGTCAACAATGTTAAACCCAAATGGTCCAGACAATGTTAAACCCCAATCATCATTGATTGGCCCAAAGCCTCTGCTCAGATGCCATCTGCACAAACACAGAAAGGAGTCAGAGCAAAGATGGCACTTACCTGTTAATATTTCCTCTGTGAAAACCTTACCATCTCAGAAAGAACTTAAACTATTATTTGAAAACAAATTTCATCCCAAGGAAGGATCACTTCTTTATTGTAATAAGATATAATGCATGAAACACAAATGATCATTTTCTTTAAAGTCAAACCCTAGCCCTTCAGAGTTGGAAAATTTCCACATGAGGGCGACCCTTCTCCCCTTATTCCCCATCCTGAGACAGTCAGCATTCCTTGAAGGGCTCTGAGAATTGCTTCTATTACAACCAGACTAACTCCCCGCCCCCCCCCCCAGGGGGGGAGGTGACATTGCTGTCTTCTTGACACTCCCCCACCCCCCTCCAGGGTTTCTCAACCAGTCTCTTGTTTGGATTTTCCACAGCCTGGTCTGGGCTCTATCCAATGCTACTGAATCCAAAGGTCAGATGAAGGACTTTGGAAAATGGAGTTTGGAAAATTCCACAGATGATTCTGAACCAGAGCCAGGATTGACACTCGCTAAAATGTAAATGTAAAGCAAGCTAACTCACCCCTGGATTCCACATTAAACAGTTTGGAAAAGGCAAGAACAATTTTAAAAGATGTTACTAAAGATCTGAGAAGGGGAACATGAATACAGAGAATACGACCTAAGTAGATGAACAAGATTACAGCTTCCCACTCTCAAGTCTCCAGCAGCACCCACTAGAAAGGAGCAGTAACCTAGAGAGAAAGTCTGTTAACATTACAATAAAAGAGAAGTTTCCACTGCCAAGTAGGTTCAGAACATGCTCCCTACAGTCACAGAGCACATTGCATTTTGAAACCTTTACAGGAAACATTCAATTGAGATCTGCTAACCCTTAGTTTCCTATACATATATTACCACACAAACCCTATAGCAAAGACACACTAAAGTCCTACTGGGTTTTTTCAAAGGCCACAGTCAAGGTTCTGGGAATGAGTGGCATCTGTCTCCCTATCCATCTGGCTCTGCTAGAGTTTTTGTTCCTCAAGAACCTTCTTCCTCTTTGGGTTAATAATTCTCTTCTGACAAAAGCTTACCCCAGAGTTAGGGTACAGGTCACTGGTAAAGCTCTTGCTTAGCATGTGTCAGGCCCAAAGTTTGATCCTCAGCACAGGAATAGAAAAATATACACCTGTAAACACAAAGCAGCTGCACAGAGCAGTGTCAGAACTTGACACTATTGACCCTCTGTATGCACATCAACAATCACAGGTGAAAATATTGGGAAGAAAAATTCACCTCAGTACTGAGCAGGTTCAGACATTTTCTTGTCATGCTCCCCTAAGCAATACAGTGTAACAATGATTTACAGAGCAGTTATACTGTGTTAGGGATTGTACATTGTCTAGAGATGATTTAAAGTACCCAGGAGGATATATCCAGGTTGTATGCAAATATGGTGTGATTTTATAGAAGAGATTTGAGCATCCAAGAATTTTGGTACTTGCAGGGGTTTGTTTTAAATCCCTGCAGGATATGAAGGATCCATCTCTTAGAGATGCATAAGGGACAGAAACAAGAGGTCTACCTCTTTGATACCTGAGAAGAGAAAAAAGATGTCATTCTGAAGACAGCTAATTGTCCATCCAGAAGTTGATATAGACCCAAGCTGCCTTCTTCATCACCTGCGGTGGCTCATTAATAGGTGACTGCCTATGTAGCTACCAGGCTCTACTAGAAGTATGATTCATAGTAATGCAGAGGCAAAGTTTGTCTCTAAGATTAACATCTCTTCATTCCCCCTACTCAATCCTAAGAGGTGGGCTTGTGTCTGTTGATAGGAAGCATTCTTCAAATATCTGCTTTTTTCCTCAGGGAACTCCAAAGGGCAGGAAGCAGAGCTGAGATTAGAGAAAGACTTAAAGCAAGAACTTGAAGGAAAAAGAAACTCTTGAGAGTGAGGACACTGGAAAGAGAAGGAATGTGTGGGTCTTGCCTCTCTGGTTGAAAATGGGAACATCTATTCCCACAGGCCCGTTTTAATCCATCAGGAGTCATTTCACATCTGCAGACATTTGGTCAGCACCTGAAGACAGTTTCACTTGTCATCTCAGGAGAAGCAGCTCCTAGAATTCAGTGGGTAGAGACTGAGGATGTTGTTCAATTCCAACCAGGCACTGGATAGTACCCCAACAATCTTGTCTCTCTAAAATGTCAATAATGACAAGGTTAAGAAACTCACACAGACCAGCAATCTATTTGGTATTTGGCTTAACTCACTGATGGTGGTATAAATATGTGTTTTGCTTTGTTTTGATGCTGTAGTGAGGCTTGAACTCAGGGCCTGATTCTCTTGCTTGGCTTTTTCATTCAAAGCCTATGTCTACTACCTGATCCACTTCTAGCCTTTTGGTGGTTAATTGAAGATAAGAATCTCACAGAATTTTCTTTGTGGATTGGATTCAAACTGTAATCCTCAGATCTCAGTTTCCTAAGTAGATAGGATTATAGATGTAAGCCACTGGCACCAAACTTAAGCAGGTTTTGAAAGTTAATAATAATACCTTTTTTTTTGTCTGTCATGGGGCTTTAACTCTGGGCCTGGGTGCTGCCCCTGAGTTCTTCAGCTCAAGGCTAGTGCTCTACCACTTGAGCCACAGCATCACTTTGGTTTTCTGGTGGTTTATTTGAGATAAGAGTCTCAGGGACTTTCCTGCCCCAGCTGGCTTTGAACTGCAAGCCTCAGATCTCAGCTTCCTGAGTAGCTAGTATTACAGGCGTGAACCACCAGTGTCTGGCAAAAATAATATCTTACTAAATGTCTTCATAAGATAATGTATCTTTAGCTTTATTTGGTTAAATAATTATAATTTTATAGCTCACACACTGAAGGTACACACATCGCCTTGCTCATTTCCTCCCAAGAATTAATTACAAGTAGAATAACCTTTTAAAACTGTTTAATAACTATCTGCCCCAACTAGGTTGATCAGAACATTACCTGATCTACAGAAGACACTGAAAAAATATACTGAATTCATGCATTCTGACAGTTGTCCACAGACTAGTTGAAGTTATAAGTACAGGCCATCTTTCACACATACATCCACTCACATCTATACCACTAGCCTAGACAATGCATGCAGAAGGTACTCACTGACTGATCCCTCCATGCATGAAGCAGTGAAAGTGATGGACAATGGGTGGACAAGTAAACCAATGGATGGACAAACAAGTCATTATGTTAAGTAAAGTATGTCAGGTTCAGAGAGAAAGGATGTGTGGTTTTCCTCATATGCACAAGTTAGATTTAAATTGTAAATACATATATTTATATGCAGGGGAGGACTGTAATGGTATAACTCCTTTGAACAAGTAATTTACAGTTAAATAAATAGAAACCCAGGAATCTGCAACATGTGTAATCATGGGGAGGTGAGGCCAAAGGGAGGGAGGTAGACATATAGAAAAAGTGAGTGAATGCAATCATAATATTCAATGTATGTGAAAATAAAATGAATTTAGGGGATGAGTGGGGTTGTGAGAGTTGGGGAAGAATGACGAAAGGGGTGACATGACCAAGGTGTATTATACATACAAATTGACATGACCAAGGTGTATTATACATACAAATGGACATGACCAAGGTGTAATATACATACAAATTGACATGACCAAGGTGTATTATACATACAAATGGACATGACCAAGGTGTAATATACATACAAATGAACATGACCCCTTTGCACAACTATTTAAGGATTTTTTTAAAAGACCAATACCTCAGTGGTGTGAGTTAGTGATCAAGGATGGTGATGACTCAGACTTCTTAGGATAAGCAAAAAACACAAAGGCTTTATTAACATTCCTGTCTTTCTTATTCTTTTCCATGGGTAACATGTTGACATTTAAGAGCAGTTAGATTTTATAAACTTACTTTCTATAGTCATTTATCAGTGTCAACCATTACTATTATCCTGTAGTCCCAAAATTCCTCTCCTGTGGGCAGTAACGTAACCTGGATTTTTTTTGTGATAAAACTTCACATGATTAGCAAGCCTCTAATTAAAGCTTATAGTCACCAGTGGAGGTCTCAGGAAAGATGCAGCCAATGATTTCTGGTTAGAAGACTAAACACAAGACAAAAAACAAGCTTGTAAACCATCCCAAAACACCTCGCAGAGCAATTTTCCCCCTGAGGCAGGATCTAATTCAGGATCACACTATACACAGTTTTCTCTCTCTAGCCACTTGTAATTTCAAACTGTTGGTAAGAAAGTCTGTGTAGCAGGTATAATGTGCTCAACAGCACATAAATTCAGATTTCATAATAATAAATGTTTAAGTACCATATGTTACTGGAATTTCAATATATAAAATGCATAGGGAAGCCTGGGTTTGGTGGCTCATACCTGTAATTCCAGAAAGTAAAGATCGAAAGGATCGAAATTCAAAGCCAATCTGAGCCAAAAGTTAGTGAGACCCATTTCAACTAACATATAGATATAGATAGGAGGATCATTATCTAAAGCTCCTAACTACTCTGGAGGGCAAGATGATTGAATCAAGGTTCCAAGCCAGTTTGGGCAGAAAATTGGAGAGTCCATCTCCAATTCACCAACAAAAAGCCAAGCGGGAGCTGTGGTTCAAGTGGTAGACCACTAGGCATAAAGAGCCAAGTCCATCAAGAGCATATGGTCCTGAGTTCTAGCCTCAATACTGGCATACATTTAAAAACTTCATCCAAGAGCTCCCATATCATACCACAAACCACAGAGAAAGAGTGTAACTAGAAATTTAGTGCAGCTATTAAGCATCAGTTCTTATTTCCAGCATTAGAAGGATTCAAGCAAGTTAAAAAAGTGGAAGTGATAAGAAAGTTTATTTCAAGCCGAGAGCCAGTGGCTCACACCTGTAATCCTCTCTACTCAGGAGGCTGAGATCTGAGGATCAAAGTTTGAAGTTAGCCTGGGCAGGAAAGTCCTTGAGACTTTTATCTCCAATTATCACAGAAAAAGCCAGAAATGGTGCAGTGGCTACAGTGGTAGAGTGCTAGCCTTGAGCAAAAGGAGCTTAAGAACAGTGCCCAGACCTAGAGCTCAAACCCCAGAACCAGCCAAAAAAAAAAAAAAAAACCAGTAAGAAAAAAAGCTAGGTGAAGTGGCTCATGCCCATAATCCTAGCTACTCAAGAGGCTGAGATCTGAGGATTGTAGTTCAAAGCCAGCCTGGGCAGGAAAGTCCGTGAGACTCTTATCTCCAATAAATCACTAAAAGAATAAAGAGCCAAAGTGGCACTGTGACTCAAGTGATAGAATGCTATCCTTGAGCAAAAAGGAGCTCAAGGCCAGCACCCAGCCCAGAGTTCAAGACCCAAGACCAGCAAACAAAACAAAACAAAACAAAAGTTTATTAGAAAAAGAGATTACATTCCACAGACAGGCCACAGGAAGACTGCACTCCAGTTTCTTGAGGTACAGACATTGGATTTTAGTTGAAGAGAAAGAATTGTGGAGAGAACATGAGAGTGTGAGAATGTGTACATTGCTGACAGTCCCAAGTCTCAGGCAGGCTCGTAGTCTGACATCTATTGCCTCAGGACTAGCCAGATGAGACCTTGTCACAGTAAGCATCCCTGAGCCCTGCAAGGTGGTCAGATCCTTTCTGGATTCCGAGATAGCTGTGAATAACTCAGGCATATTATGTCCCTCCCCAGGACCAGCCCATGGGGCAGAGTCACTATCACAAGGGAGGGGAAGGTTTATTGAACTTTATTTGCCATCTGGTGTAGGTAGGTAAGTTAAAGATCTATTGCTATGTTGATCCACCTTAGGCTGGAATGAAGCATTGTTATTCCTTAAATGGATGAGGTACTTAGAAAAAACTCATATTGTGACATCATTCGACCCTCATAGCCACATGGACTAGTCAGTAACTTGGGAAGCATAGTTACAACAAAGCTTTCTCTCAGAGACCCATTCTCCATTTGGGGTTCTTTTCATTTTTCTTTTCTTTTCTTTTTTGTCAGTCATGGGGCTTGAACTCTGGGTCTGGACACTGTCCATCAGCTCTTCAACTCAAAGCTAGTGCCACAGCACCACTTCTGGTTTTCTGGTGGTTTACTGGAGATAAGAGTCTCGCAGACTTTCCTGCCTGGACTGGCTTTGAACTGCAATCCTCAGATCTCAGGGGACATAACAGAACATACCAAATGACTTCTCTAGAGAGAAGAAGCCTGCAACTTTTCTGTGGCTACATTGGGGTTTCAAGTCAAGGCTTCATGCTTGTTAGGCAGGTGCTCTACCATTTGAGGCATATTTCCAGCCCTGTTCACTCTGATTATTTTTGAAATAGGGTCTCACTTTTTGTCCCCTCTGGCTTGGACCTCAATCCTCATATTGATGCTTCCAGTATAGCTTGGATGGTAGGCACATACCACAACACTCAGCTTTTTCTGCTAAGATGGAGTCTCAAATTGTTTTACCTAGGCTGACCCAAACCTTGATCTTTCTGATCTCTACCTCTCAAGTAGCTAGGTTTACAGGAGAAAACTACTGGTGCCTGGTCTTTGTTTTTGAAGTGCTAGGGGTAAAAACCAAGGCCTTGTACATACTAGGTAAGCATTCTGTCACTGAGCTGCATACCAGCCTTCTAGAATTTTTTAAAAAAATATATGGACCCTAGACTTGAAAATGATGGTGATGATGGTAATTCAACTCTGGTAGGCAAATGCTTGCCTCTTTCCTTCCCTTCAGGGACAATTCTGAAACCATTCCACGCTTTCCATCAAAAGATCCTGGCAGCATTGAGATATTTGGTCACGAAAGTAATTTTGTCTGCTGAAATCCTAATACAAATATACCATAGACTGGGTAGCTTCTAAACAACAGAAATTCATTTCTTGTAATTTTGGAGACTGGAGATGGGAGATCAGGATGGTGGCATTGTTGAACGTAAAAGAGAAACATTCTGATAGGGATCAATAGGAGGAGGAGAGGGAAAGAGAGGGTACTGAGGGGTGAAGAGGATCCAAGTATAGTGTGTGTTTGTGTGTGTGTGTGCGCGCGCGTGCGTGCGTGTGTGTGTATGAAATCTACCAAACACTTGGAAAAAGAGAGGAGGAGAGGAGAAATGGGAATATAAGGAGGGGGTGAAATGCTTGAGGTACACTATGTGTATAAAGAATTACCACTGTGTGTGTACATATGTATGAAAGAATGCAAGAGAGAAAAGGACAAGGAAGGAAGAATGAAAGGAAAGAAGGAAGGGGGAAGGAAGGAAGGAAGAAAGAGGGAAGGAAAGAAGGAAGGAAGGAAGGAAGGAAGGAAGGAAGGAAGGAAGGAAGGAAGGAAGGAAGGAAGGAAGGAAGGAAGGAAGGAAGGAAGGAAGGAAACCTAGCTACTTCCTTATGGGAGGATAGATTGGTTAGGACCCAGGACCTCTAAGCAGAATCTTGGTCTGGTAAGCTGATACTAGACTGCAAAAGAGTCCTGTTCTTAGACCTTAAAAAAAGAAAAGAAAAGAGACACTATTGTTTCAAAGAAATTCAAATAGGAAACAAAACATCCTGGCTCTGTCCCTCACTAAGTTTCTTCTAGTTTCTGGAATTCTGATAGTCTTTCCATGGCCCTTGAAGGGGGCAGAAAGGACTTGATTAGAAATTAGCAATTAATTAGAATGTCACAGAGTTGACTAATAAAATGCCACCTTCCTCTGGGCAACAGTTCATGCCTATAATTCTAGCTTTTCAGGAGGCTGAGATCTGAGGATGGAGGTTTAATGTCAGCCCAGGCAGGAAAGTCTGTGGGACTCTTATCTCCAAGTAACCACCAAAAAGCCAGAAGTGGAGCAATGGCTTAAGTGGTAGAGCACTAGCCTTGAGCAAAAGAGCTCAAGGACAATGCCTGGCCCTCAGTTCAAGTTCCAGGACCCCCCATTCCGCCCCCCCCCACTTCCCACCTCACCTTGAAAAACTTCACCTTCTAAATATCTAATTATAATAAAAGTGGGAATCAGATCATAGTCCAGGATATAAAATTCTCTAGACTTAGTCATTTGGGAGAGAGCAACAGTTGCCCTTAGCCTGAGATGCTTCTCTTCTAAATAATGTTTTTCACATTTATTCTTCATCATCTGTGGACTTCACTCATTGATTTCCTTAGACAAGAACCCAAAAGGCAGCAGTGGCATTAGCCAGCAGTAAAGCTGCAAAACTAGCAGGTATTGTCTTCTACGGGGCCGCAGGGCTAATGTTCTCAGCTGGCAGTGAAGCCAGAAGGGTTGTAAGGTGAATGGGCTTTGCCCACCATGGACACCAAAAACTAAAAAATAAAAACAAACAACAGCATCACTTGTATTATAAAGGTATGCTAATTCAAAGCTAAAACTATTTTTGAAATAAAAGATGAATTTGCTCTCATTGTAAACCTATATAGAAAATAATTTGATTCTTTTTTCTTTTTTTTTTGTCAGTCGTGGGGCTTGAACTCTGGGCTTGGGCGCTGTCCCTCAGCTCTTCAGCTAATAATTTGATTCTTTTATACTGTATTGTTCCCATTTCTCTAGATCCACTTTTCTTTCTTGGATATAATTTTTCATTTTGAGGCAAGGTCTGGCATTATAACCCAGGCTTATATTTGAACTTGCTCTGTAGCCTAGGCTGACCTTAAATGCATAATCCTCCTACTTCATATATAGTGTGTTCCACTATACCTACTCAGATCTGGTTATTATTACCAAAAATTACATAGTAACTTAAATTGTTTAAAAACACACAAACTAGGTTGGAGCTAGGCTTGGTTGGTAGAGCACTAGCCAACGAGCAAAAGCAGTAGGTACCCAGTTTGAGTCCTGTTCTTGGACCTTAAAAAAAAAAAAAGAAAAGAGGAAAAACATACAAAGTTCTATCAAAGTCTTAATCAGAACCATCCCCAGAATTATATGAACATATGTATAATTCCAAATATGTTGTTATTAATTTTATGTTGGTTTTCTTTTAATTGGCTTAAACTAAATTATATTGCAGTGTGTGTGTGTGTGTGTGTGTGTGTGTGTGCCAGTCCTGGAGCTTGAACTCAGGGCCTGGGAATGGTCCTGAGCATTTTTGCTCATAGTTAGCATTCTACCATTTGAGCCACATCTCCACTTCCAGCTTTTTGGTGACTAATTGGAGACAAGAATCTCATGGACTTTCCTGTCTGGGCTAGTTTCAAACAGATTCTAAGATCTCAGCCTCCTCAACAGCTGGGATTACAGGCATAAGCTACCAAGTGGCCAGATTCTATTGAAGTATTTTAAAGGAAGAAAACAAAAGGAAGAAGAGGAAACCCTGCCATTTCTTACATTGAAAAGAGAAATAAATTGGCCTCTTTCTACCACAAGACTATGAGACCATGTGGCAATAGTTTCAAGCTGTTGGTGGGGAAGCCCCTTGGATGTATTCTCTTTCTGGCAGAGTCATCTTTCCAGATATTCCTCCCTCACTGTTGTGGAGGTCTGGGGTATCTCAAGCTCAGCTTTTCTGTTCTCTAGGCATCGAACTCAGGATGTCTTTCCAGGAAAGGAAGATTACTTCTTTCAGAGTGTGCTTCTCAGATTCTAATCAGAATCAAACATGGGAGTTGGCTGAATAAATGAGCAGAGCTGACAGTGTGGACTGCTGGACTATTCAGACTGTTCCCATAACACGCTCTCTATGAACTACCACAAGGATCGCCCTGTGGCCCCTCCTTTTCCTACCATTTGTTCTCTCTGAGCTGGGAACGTCTCTGGATTGGCTCTTCTGTTTGGAGCTGGAGTTTTATGTTCATACCAATTACCAGTCTTTTCTCATTCATTTTCTGTCTTCTTTCTAGGAATATCTCAAGATTTCTAGTCTTTCAATGATGGTTTCATTTCATGTTTTTCCTTCCTTGGTGGTTGTAAATTTATTCCTTTTAAAATATAACTTTTTTTAGGTTAATAGATTCAGAATTAGAGGGAAGGTGACAGATTGTGTTCAGTATGTCATCATGATCCAGTATCTTTCGCATGTGCATATTATACAAGCATACATATATCTGTTTTATGTTTTAAATTTGGTATGCACTGTAGAAAAATTAAACTGCAGAATATATAGAATCATATCGCGTGTGTTATTTTTTAGTCTCTTTTTCACTCGAAATCATACTTAAAATAGAAAGGCTTCATTGAGTTTTTCTTAAATGAAATGCAAAGGACAAACCATGAGTAAATTTAGCACATAACCAAAAATAGAATGCTAAAATTCAAGATCTGCTAATTAACTAAATTGATAAATGCATCATATATCATTTTTTCTTTTAATGTCAGATCTTCAAATATCTAGCTCCTACCCAACCACAAAAGGATCAGACTATCAATGTATTTCTTAAGAAAGCCCTTTTAAAATCCATTATTTTGGTTTTTTTAAGTGGCCAAGTTGTATCAACTGTGTGAGAGTCCAGTGAAAGAAAGACAAAGATTTATCTGAGTGGGTACTTCAAAGAAGCAAAGATATTGCTCAGACATTTCTGTTAAAAAAACAAACAACAAGCAGGGCACTGTTAGCTCAAGCCTGTATATCTAGGTACTCAGGAGGCTAAGCTCTGAGGAGCATGGTTCAAAGCCAGCCTGGACAGGAAAGTCCATCAGACCCTAATTAACCACCCAGAAGCTGGAAGTGGAGCTGTGGCTCAAATGGTAGAGTGCTATCTTTGAGTAATGAAGCTCAGGTACAGTGCCCAGGCCCTGAGTTCAAGCCACAGAACCAGCACATGTATGTGCATGTGTGCACACACACATGCACACACAAACACAATCTAGAGTGGGTCAGAGTGAGTCATGCCTATAATCCTAGAAACTAAAGATGCTTGAAATTCGGAGTATCAAGTTCAAGGCTAGCCTGGGCAGCAAAGTCTGTGAGCATCTCCAAAATAACCAACAAAAAGCGAAGTTGGTGGTAAGGTTCCAGTGGTAGAACACCAGCCAAGCAAGTTCAAGGTACTGAGTTTAAGCCCCAGTACTGGAAAAAACAAAACAAAACAAAGTTAACTTCCTTATTTACCAAAATCAGGACTCAAGAACTATTGAAAAAATTGAAAGACTAGGGAAATGAAAAGATAATGAGTAAGAAAACTCTTCTCTTTTGAAGACTTTCCCCCCTAAAACAGTAGATACAAGTTATTATCTAACCCATCTTAAAAGACCTAGCAGAAAGTTGGGTGCCAGTAACTCACCCCTGTAATCCTAGTTACTCAGGAGGCTAAAATCTGAGGATCATGATTAGAAGCCAGCCCAATCAGGAAAGTCCATGAAACTCTTGTCCCCAGTTAACCAGCAGAAAACCAGAAGTGGAGCTATGGCTCAAAGTGGTAGAGTGCTACTCTGAGGCAAAAGAGCTCAGGGACAGCTCCCAGGCCCTGCATTCAAGCCCCACAATGGACCAAAAAAAGGAACAAAAAACAAATACAATTTTGTCAGCTATTCTCTACCAACTTGACCCAGATAAAATCAAATATTTGAAATTTGGAATATCTTATACACCTGTGAATGTTTTACAGTAAAAGGAATAATTTAAAACTGCAGAAAAGTAATTGTAGGCCAGTGGACACTGTTGGCTCTTTGTAAAGGTCAAGAGTCAAAGACTTGGAGGACCTGGTTCTGCCCTTACTCACTCAAATGAGGATAGCTCTGCTAAAGAGTTCTTGTAGCAAGGTTGGGTAGGAGTTTTCCTCTGTAACAAGCTTCTGCCCACACCCAAACTGTCCCAGGGAGGCTAAAGTGTTCAAAAAAAGCTGTGACAATAGAATCCCATTGGGTTTGAATCTCTGAGCTGTGTCACCAAGAACCCCTTACCACTCTCCCAGCTACAGCTTGCAACTCTTTCCTTTTGTGGGATGAAAGGAAGAACACACATTCCACAGAGCTTAATTCTATTTGTCTTGACTGTTGATCTTTTCCTTTATGTCTCAATGTGTTGCCCAAACTATACGATAGTAAATTATCTAAGTTCAGCAGTTCATGGGTGCATTTGTAAACAATTTGATTAGCACATTTGTTAGACATTATCAAGACAAACCTAATTTCTAAAGCTGATGTTTCCATTTTTTAAAGCAAATTAATGACTACATTATGCCCAGGCCATGTGTGCAGATAATGTGGCACAGCTACTGTTCATGGTGCACTGTTACAATTCAAATTTAAGTTGATAGTCAAGATCATGAGCATTTGTGTAAGGACACATTCTCAGGCCCCAGAGGACTCACTGCAATAATTGAGGTTGTTTTCACCTGCTTTTTTTTTTCCTCTCTAAAGACAGAGTCTTGATATATAGCCCAGGCTGGCTTTGGACTGGTAATCTTCCTGCCTCAGCATCCCAGGATTACAAGTGGGCACCACCACACTCAGATCCCTCCTGCAGTTTGTTGTTTTTTTGTTTTTTGTTTTTGTCGGTCGTGGGGCCTGAACTCTGGGCCTGGGCACTGTCCCTCAGCTCTTCAACTCAAGGCTAGCACTCTACCACTTAAGCAACAGCCCCACTTCCAGCTTTTTCTGCTTATATGGTGCTGAGGAATTGAGCCGAGGGCCTCATGCATGCAAGGCAAGCACTCTACCACTAAGCCACTTTCCCAGCCCTTCTCCTGCCTTTTTTATTCCATTTTCTCTCTTTACTTTTGTGTTGTAGACCATGTTAATAGTATAGATTCAATGACTATCAAAGTACCTGTGGCTCTTGTCCTCACGAGGCCACAATTGATCCAGTGAGAAAACAGAAGCTGGTTGAAGTGGGAGTGGATATGAGGGAGAATTGTATGTCAAGATTTTCTCCCAGCCAGGTGCTGGTGGCTCATGCCTGTAATCCTAGATGCCTGTAATCCTAGCTACTCAGGAGGCTGAGATCTGAGGATCATGGTTCAACAGCCACGAGACTATTATCTCTAATTGACCACAAGAAGACCAGAAGTGGCACCGTGGCTCAATTGGTAGAGTGCTTGCCTTGAGCTGAAGATCTCAGGGTCAGTGCCCAGACCCAGAGTTCAAGCCCCACACCTGACAAAAAAAAAAGATTCTCTCCCAGATTTCAGAGCATTGGCTGGATGGTGGATCACTCACAGTGGAAAGCCAGATGTGAAAGAGAAGATGTGAGATCATATTTGGCTGCAGTCACATTTGACCTTGAGACAACTCAGGGGACATGTTGACTGGACAACTGGATAGGAGTCCAAAGCACAGAGAAAAATCTAAGAGCGATGATCATAAGCAAGGATGTCGCTTAAAGCCACGAGTGCTGATGAAATCAACTTAAAAAAAAAAAGAACTTCTCCTTGACTCTTGAGGACAACCCCAATTTGAAGGCAGAAATGGCCTAGCATGTGCTCTGGCAGGAGAAGTTGAGAAGCAGCAGCTGGAGAAGGAGGAAGCTGGGAAAGACAGTGGTGACTTAGACACCAAGGGCCAGCGCTGTCACCATGATAATGGACCTCAGTGATGAATCTGAGAGAGGGCCAGGCCTTCTGCATGAGACTGAGGATTCAGCCAGTACTACCAGGGCGTCTAATTAGGACATGTTCATCCTAACTAGAAGGAGGATGTTGAAAATGCTCATTAGGTTTAGTAACTTGAAGGCCTTTGATGACCTGGACAGGAGTAGATCCTGTTCACAATGGGGAAGAAGTCAGACTGGAGTGAGTCAGGATTTTTATTTTATTGGGAATGTGGAGGTACTTACTGAAAATAGAGGCAGAAGTAGAGTCAGGTGTATCTCTTTTACTATATCCCCACAATGCCAAACACACAGTCGGTGCTATTACTCTCTATGATAATACTTAAAAGATTAATTAGGTTAGATTATGAATACTTATAATGTTTCTATTATGTGCTCCATGATCTTTTTTTTTTTTTTTTGTCAGTCATGGGGCTTGAACTCTCGGCCTGGACACTGTACCTTAGCTCTTCAGGTCAAGTCTAGTGCTCTACCGCTTGAGCCACAGCACCACTTCTGGTTTTCTAGTGGTTTATTGGATATAACAGTCTCACAGACTTTCCTGCCTGGTCTGGCTTTGAACTGAGATCCTCAAATCTCAGCCTCCTGAGTAGCTGGGATTACAGGCATGAGCTACAGGCACCCAGCTATGTTTTCCTTTTTCATTCAGTGTTGTTTGTTTCTTTTTCTTACCTCCCTAGGACTCTGTACTACATGACTCTTAGTACTATGTTGAACATCAGCAGCAAAAACAGACCCTTAGCCATATTCATGACCTTAAAGAAAAGCTTACAGTCTTTCATCTTTAAGTAGTCTGTGAGTTTTCATGTGTGAATTCTCTCATATTTCGGTAGTTCTCATCTATTTCTACATCACTGAGATTATTTTTTAATCTTAAAGAACATTGAATTTTGTTATATACATTTCCTATTTAATTCAGATGGCATGTGAGCTTTTTCCTTGAGTCTCCTAATGTAACACATGACATCAGTCAATTTCCTCATGGTGTAACAACTTTGCATTCCAAGAATAAATTCCACTCAGCCAAGATGTATAAACCTTTTCATATGCTGCTAACTTTGGTTTTCTAGTGTTTTTGAGGATTGTTGCATCTGTGTTTACAAGGTATATTAGTCTGTAGTTCCCTTTTCTTTCAGTGTCTGGCTGTGGCACCTGGGTAACACACTGGCTTCACAGAATGAGGGAAAGAGTGTTTGTTACTCTTCCATTTTGTTGAAAAAAGTTAAAAAGATGTAGTAGTTCATTCTTTAAATGTTTGGTAGAATTTACTGCTAAAGCCATCTACTTAAGGGCCATTCTTTGTTGGAAGCTTCCCCCTCCCCCCCTTCCCATTAATCTGATCTTCTTACTAGTTACTTTCTATTTCTCTATCGTTTAATCTTGGTAGGTATCAGATTTCTGGGCATTTATTTATTTTGTCTACTTTATCAAATGGGTTATTGTGCCATTGCTTATGGTACTCTCTTATAATACTTTTTATTTATATAAATTGCTGATAATGTTCTGCTTACTTGGTTTTATTGTTGTTGTTGTTTGTTTGTTTGTTGTTTTTTGTTTTGCCGGTCCTGGGAATTGAAGTAAGAGCCTCTTTGTACTCAAGGCCAGCACTCTACCACTTGAGCCACAGTGTCTCTTCCAGCTTTTTCTGAGTAGTTTATTAGAGATGAGAATCTCATGAACTTTCCTGCCTGGCCTGGCTTTGAACAATGATCTCAGCCTCCTCAGTAGCTAAGTAAATTATAGGCATGAACCACCCAACACCTGGCTTGCTTACATAGTTTATAACTTAAAAAAATATCTTTTCTTCAGTTTTTTTATTATCTTTAAGTAGTTGTACAAAGGAGTTGCCGTTTAACAAAGCAGTTTAGGACTACAATAAATCTTGACCAATGTCAGCCTTTCAGTAGTCTCACTCATCTCTAAGCAACTGTACAAAGGAGTTTCGTTGGGCCTGTCAATGTATGTGTACAATGAATCGGATCAATGTCACCCCTTTCATCATTTTCCTCTTCCTCCCAACTATCCAAATATCATCTGGGCTCCTCAAGTTTCCTAGTTCTACTTTCATGTGCATATATTGCATATTATGACTGTATTCTCTCACAATTCCTCTCTATGTTCATTCTCCCCTGCCATCCCTTTAACCCCGACACTGTCAGAAAAAAATCATGTTTCAGCTTCCTGAAACATGAGAGATTTCAGTATGGCAATCCCCCTTGCATATATCATATTTTAGTCAGTTTTGTCATGTATATAGTTTTCGTGTTTATATTCTAGATCTAACTTCCATATATAAGAGACAACATTGATCTTTCATCTTTCTGAGCCTGACTTGCTTCCTTTAACATATTTTTCCAAGTCTAAGTCCATCCATTTTCCTGCAAATGATATATTATTCTTCCTGATCTGTCTATATATCTATACCCATATCTATATCTATCTATTTATCTATCAATTTTTTAATCCATTTATCAGTTGTAGGTCTGTTTCATTACTTGCTTAAGATCAACAGTGCAGCAATGAACATGGGTGTGCAGATAACTTTATTGTATCCTCAGTTGTAATTGTTTGAATACATCCCCAAGAATGGTATCCTACGGTAATTTTATTTTTAGTTTTTTGAGGAATCTCCATGCTCACTTCCATAGTGATTGCACTAGTTTAAATTCCTACCAAAAGTGTATATTTCCTTCTCTCCCCATACCATCCTCATCGGAATTTGTTATTATTTGTATTCTTGGTGATAGCCAGTCTGACTGGAACAAGATGGAATTTCAGTGTTTTATTTATTTACATTTCTTTTATGGCCAAGGATTTGGGGCATTTCTCTGTGTGTTTATTAGCCATTTTTGCTTCTTTTGAGAAGTGCCTATTTAGCTTTTTATTCCATTTATTAACATGTTACTGATTCCTTGGGAGTTTAAATTTTGGCGCTTGTTGTATATTTTCACTATCAGGACCTTGACAAATGTATAGCTGGCAAAGATCTCCATTCTGTAGACTACCTTTTCAGCATAGTAACTATGTCTTTTGATGTACAGAAGCTTTTTAATTTTTTATTATTGTCTTTAAGTAGTTATACAAAGGAATTGCCACTTATCAAAGCAAATATACAATATATACAAATACAATATATCTTGATCAATGTCACCCTTTCAACATTCTCCTCCACCCCTCCCTTATCCACCCCTTCCCTTACTCTTCTTAATTTTGTAGGATATACATTGGATTCTTCTCATGCAGAAGCCTTTTAGCTTGATGTAATCCCATTTGTCAATTCTTTCTCCTATTTGCTGAGCCCCTGGAATTCTACTCAGGAAGTTAGTGTATATGGTAATTATGTCTAGAGTTTCTCATACACTTGTTTCAGGTCTTACACTGATATCTTTGATCCACTTCACCCTGACAGTAGTACAAGATGAGAGATTGGGGGGTTAGAATCCAGTTTCAGTCTTCTATTTCCTTCCTTCCCTTTCTCCCTGCATCCTTCTTTCCTTCCTTCCTTCCTTTCTCTCTCTTTCTTTCTCCTCTCTCTCTCTCTCTCTCTCTCTCTCTCTCTCTCTCTCTCTCTCTCTCTCTCTCTCTCTCATTTTACTACCTCTAGCATCACACTGATTCTTGGCTTTCTTTCTCATAGCTAGTGTTTTTTTTTTTTCTTTCGGTCGGTCATGGGGCTTGAACTCTGGGCTTGGGCGCTGTCCCTGCACTGTTCAGCTCAAGGCAAGCGCTCTACCACCTGAGCCACAGCGTCACTTCTGGTTTTCTAATGGTTTATTGGAGATACGAGTTTCACAGACTTTCCTGCCCAGGCTGGCTTTGAACTGCCATCCTCAGATCTCAGCCTCCTGAGTAGCTAGGATTACAGGCGTGAGCCACCGGTGCCCGGCTCATAGCTAGTGTTTTACCACATGAGCCAATGATTCTAGCCTGACTTTTTGCTAGTTAATTAGAGATGCAGTTTATTGGGCTTTTTTTTTTTTTTTTTTTTTTTGCCATGCTAGCTTCAAACTATGATCCTGTAGGCCTCAGCATTCTGAGTACCTAGGATTGCAGGTGTGAGCTGTTGATATCCAGCCATCCTCATTCATTATTGATTTTAATAACTTTGGTCTTCTTTATCTATTTTTAGCCCATCTAGCTAAAGGTTTGGCAATTTTATTAATATTTTAAAAGACCAACTTTTGCTTTTCTTGGTTTTGTTATCACTGTACTATTCTGGTGTATGTGTGTGTGTGTGCGCGCGCATACACACATGCATGTGTGTGTGTTTACATGCACACATGCAGGTGTACACATTGAAACCAGACTTGAACTTAGGGCCTCACATTCTAACTCAGCTATTTCGCTCATAGCTGATGCTCAGCCACTTGAGATGCTTATCCAATATGGTTGCTGGTTAGTTGCAGATGGAGTCTCTAACTTTTCTCTTGGCTGGCTTTGAATCACAACCATTTGAATCACAACCTAAGGAGCTAGGGTTACAGGTATTTATCAGTGGTGGTTGGCTTTCTTTGTGCTTTATTAAGGAAAATTTATTTTCATGTGAGAAATAGTACCATGTTTTATTTTTATATTAATGATGACTAGAAAAGGAAAAATTAATAAAGTAGCACGAGAACTTCTAGAAGAATCTTTCTGGGTTTGTCATAGAGGGTGTAATTTAGTATAAAATTATGGGAGAATGAGATCAAATAGAGTATCCAATATCATGGGTAGGAAGGCAGTATGCATAGGTGAAGAGAGGTAGGAGTAATTGTTGCTGCAAAAAAACCCATTACTTCTGCCTTTGTTATCTCTACAGCCACTCTCTGGGGTAGGTAGGGGAGATGAGAAATGGAGTTGGGGAAGGGGATTAGCTTTATTGTTTCTCCAGCTGGGAATACTAACAATCTACAATTCAGTGTGGGGTAGAGCTGTAGGATTATACACATTCATATATGTGGTCATTGTCTGCAGTCATTACAGTCATGTGTGAATGGAAGTAAAACACCATTAAGTGTTAATCATTTGAGGTATCCATAAGTATGGCTATACAATATTGGCATCTATAATTTTTAAACACTAGAACTTCCTGGACTCTCTCATCCTCTAAAAGCTCCTATCTGTCTCGAATGCATCTAGATCATCTTTCCCACATTGAGTTACAATGAACTCTAATGAAATTTAGCCAATTCTTGACTGAATGATTTTGGGCAGGTTCCAGATCTGTGCAGGATTGTCGGAGGAGGGGCTAACTACCTCAACCCTCAAGTCCAATTTGGGGAGAAAGATCACTACCATTTAACATGTTCAAACACACTATACTTCCTGTATATTAGAGTAAGATCTGGTGGCTTAGTTATATTCAGAGTCTATCTTGATGACTCTGCCTTGTATGTTGCATGGTATGGGAATATACTTAGTGTGTCAGTCCCACACATAATATGTTGATTGGTGGTTTCAGAGAGACTTATTTATTTTTTGCCAATGTCCTCATCAACTTTCAATCCATAATTATAGTAGCCATTGATGGTCATCATCTAATTTTATTATTACAATAAGGGCTCCAAACTGGTGATTTTTCTAATTTTCACATTGCTCCTTCTTTAGTTATTGCTTGTGACTTTTTTTTCATAAACAATCTTTTCTGGTCAGTAATTTGCTTTTCCTAAAAATGTTAGTATAGATAAAGCAGGATAGAATTTTTTCTCTTTATCTATTTATCATCAGAATAATGAATTAGTGCCCTGGCAACTTTCAAGGGCTGTGGGCTAATGAGTTGTGTAGGACTTTGTGGTTTTGTGTTACAGGAGGCAGGGAACATTGATATTTATCCATGCAAGGAGCATGGAGATTTATATACTCGATATGTTCCAAACTATTTTTTCATCATTGCTTTTTCCTCAAGTCGCCTTGTCTTTGGTATGTGAACACCTTTTCAAGTTGATACATACTCCTTTAAAACAAAATCGCATAGTATGATCTTTCCTTTTTTTCTTCTCTCTCCTTCTCCCTTCCTTCCTTCCTTCCTTGCTTGCTTGCTTGCTTCCTTCCTTCCTTGCTTGCTTGCTTGCTTGCTTGCTTCCTTCCTTCCTTCCTTCTTTCCTTCTTTCATTCCTTTCCAGTTTGTACAATTATACCTTGGGCCTGGAAATGGCTCTTTTCCTAAACAGACCGGACTACTTTTTGGTGGTAATAGATATTTAGAGATTATAATAATCTGTAGCTAGTAGATCCTTCCAGCTCATTTTCTGGATTCTCCTTGGCCCTTCACAGATTCACACAGGTAGTAATGACAAATCTATCTTCACAAACTGCAAGTAATATATGTCATCCCACTGTTTCATAGACTTTGCTGTCATCAAGAAAGAGACATACATGCCTGAACTCAAGCCTACTTGCATCAGGACCTTCCCTGCTTTTACTTGCAGCCCTGCAGAATTCTAGAATAGAATCTGGAAGTCCTGTTTCCTGGGGAAGTTTATGGTCTTCCACCTTAGTCATTGCTGACACTGAGCCAGAGACCTGGGCCAGAGCATAAGTGGTCAGATCCACAGACACCAGGATTGGTCCTGAGTTTGCCCTTTGCTGGCAATATGATGATTTAAGCACAACATCTCCCCACACTGGCTATAGACTCCTCGATTACACAAAGGAGATGGTGATACCAGCCTCCCAGGATACTTGGGAGGAGGAACTGAAGAGACCTACATACAACACTTGGTTCAAGAATACAAAGATGATAAATAATAGTTCCTGGCCCTTCCCTGGATCACTTACTCTGTTATATAATCATATGGTTCAGAAGCTAAATATTCTGTGTTCTTTCTAAAGTGCTGCTGCTATTTTTACCTGTCCTTTCAAAAAGGTTACAGCCCTGTCCTGTTGTCGGGGAGAGGGCAGCCCTGAGTCACTTCCTCCCTCCCTGAGCTGGCCCTTCTGTGCTGAACTGGCCAGGTGCCAGGTTGCTCCCCAAGACCTGCCCAAGCCACCAGGGTGTGTGCTCATTGACATTCACGAAGATTTTTGAAACACGATGGGCTTCAGGCTACAGTAGGAGACTGGGCTCATCTCCCACTTCCTGAATTGATCGTGAGTTTCACTTCCCAGACAGCCTCTTTCTTAATTTAGTCAGGCAGGGTTTCTCCCCAAGTCAACCACAATGAGCAGGGACTTGACACTAGAACTTGAACTTCAAACAGGTGTTAAAAGTCCCATTTTTTAATGGACCAAAGTGAATGAAATAGTCGTAATTATTTAAACATACTGATATTCTGGTGTGTGGCCTAGAATTGGGGCATTTTATGAATTCCCATACAGGTGATTTTCCTGTATGGTGGAAGGCAAGAAAGAACTTGTGTAAGGTAAATGCTTTTGGAAGTGCAGCTTCTCTGTACCCAAGCAGGGATCTCACTGTCTGGGGAACTACAAAGTAATAATAAAGTGTGCCAGGACACTCCTGGGTGTTATAGGGTATGTGCAGGGAGAGATGGTATCACCTGCCAATAATGGATGGTTTGTGGCCATTGGCGCATAGCTAGGTCTGCTCTGTGTTACAGGAAATATCACTTAGCAATGTTTGGGATGAAGGATTGGAATGAGAACAGTCAGGAGACTATGGAGGTCTTGGGGTGAGGTGAGAGAGCCCAATGTTAGGCAGGGACAACCACCTTCTTCTGATGCTGACCCAGGACACTGAACCTGTTTCTGCCCAGCCCACTGGACTTGTTGGAGCTTTGGTATATGCCTTTGCTGTTATCTCCAAAACATAATATTAACTCATATTTGTTATGTGGTTTTTTTTTTTGCTGCAGGTCAGGTATGCAACTCAGAAAATTCTCACATTACCATCAAGAAAACTAAAGTACAGCAGGGCACTAGTGGGTCACAACTGTAATCCTAGCAACTCAGAAGGTTGAGATCTAAGGATCGCAGCTCAATAGCCCAAGCAGGAAATTCTGTGAAACTCTTCTCTCCAATTAACCCACAGAAATGGAGCTGTGGCTCAAAAGGTAGAATGACCAAAAAAAGCTAAGGGAGAACATAAGGTTCTGAGTTCAAGCCTCAGTCTCAGTACCCACCCCCACAAGAATAAAGGAAGGAAGGAAAAGAGAAAAGAAAAGTAAGCCTTGGCATGCCTAGGGCTCTTATCCACTTCCTGCTTCAGGCTCTAAAAGCCTCCCTCACCTCCCAGCTCCCCACCTCTGAACTGGGGCCATATCCTATTGAATTGGGCCTCAGGATCTGCCTACTTTCAGGTTGCTCCTGATTTTCCATCCTGCTTGTTTCTGAACAGTACCTACAGGGACGAGAATCCAGCCTGTGGTCCCAATGGCTAGATCAAACAACCTCTTGAAATAGTTCTATTTACATCATCTTGTTTAAAACAATCCTTTAGTCCCTCATGTCTTCCATCTACTGAAGTATTGAAGCTCCAGAATTTCACCATTTTTAAACTGAAAAATCAGAAAATAATATTGGTTAATGAACTTAGTTTTGTGAATTGTTAAACGTTCCAATGTTGAGACTTCTGAGCTCAGAGTTCCAAAACACCTGGGGAAATCTAGAGGGCAGGGAATGCACTCTCCAAGGGTTTCTGTGTCATCGCTGTCAGAACAGCTACCTGGAGATTTGCCCACAGAAATTGAAACTAACTAAAATATATAAATATAAATATATAATATGTTACATATATTTAGTGTATATATACTAGGGATTAAACTCAGACTCAGACTCATGCTTGCTAGGCAGGTGCTAAAACATTTGAGCCAGTCCACCATTCCCTTTTTATGCTGTGTGCATGCCAGTCCTGAGGCTTAAACTCGAGGTCTGGTTGCTGTCCCTTTTTTGCTCAAGGCTAGCCTTCTATCACTTGAGCCACTCCTCCATCTCCAGCTGTGTGTGTGTGTGTGTGTGTGTGTGTGTGTGTGTGTGTGTGTGTGTGTTGAACTGGAAATAAGAGTATCCCAGACTTCCCTGCCTGGGCTGTCTTTGAGCCATTGGTTATTTTCAAAATAGAGTCTTATACTTTATGCCCAAACCAGCTTGGACTGTGATCCTCATGTTTGTCCTTCCTTGGTAGCTGGGACAATAGACACATACCACTGTGCCTAGTCATAGGTCAAGATGGAGTCATGTGAAAAGTTTTTGGCCAGGCTGGACTCAAACTCTGATCCTCAAATATTTATCACCCAAGGAGTGATAAAGGCATGTAGCCTTTTTAAAGGGGTATTGCTAATGAGGTGGGTTGGTAGTCCATGATGGTTAATAAGCAATGGATAATGACTAGAGAACCATCTCTTCTCAAAGTCTTTGAGCTGGGACAGGTCAGCAGACATGCAGCCATCTGGAAAGGCTGTGACCATCAAGGTCTCCCTTAGCCTCCAACTCCATGTGAGATACAGGGTAGGTGTCTTCTTCTCCTAGCTTCAATTTCTTGCTTGGAAAGGTAAGACATCTTATAGCTCTACCTTTTGTGGTTCTCTCTAGCTAGCTGCTGGTGGCACATTAATGACTCTGAAGAGTCACTGGTTTTCCATCTTAATGGCTGGCTCCATTATGCTCTCTTAAGAACAAGACCTCACCTATATTTTCTGTCTATTTCTTCTAGTAGATGACATTAATGAGTATCAAGATTTCATTAATAAAAATGAAGTATCATATGATCCCACAAGACGTTCTGGGGAGGGGGCCAAATGAAGCAGTTAGAGCGCATGGATTTATGGCCACTGGAGACTAGGAACATAACCATGAGGCTCCACTAATCACCATGAGAAGTGGCAATGTGAGACAATTGTGTCCTCAATGTCACACAGAAGTGTCCTGTCTCCCATTTTTGGTCTATCAGATGGCTGATGCACCTTTTTTGGGGGAAATTTTAATATTATTACCAGCTTGAAAAAAGATTTTAGTGATTCTTTTTGGTAATTCTTTTGGAATGCTAAGAACAATTTGGAGATAAGGACAAATTCTTCAGCTCAGTTTGGGAAGGAGAATCTTCAGGGTGAGATGTTGTTTGGGAGTGGTAATTCTAAGATTGTGAGGTCCCTGGGGGGAGCCAACCACCAATCCCAGCTCAGAGAATGAATAAGTGAATTAATTGTTAAACTCCAGGACCTAACTTGTTCTTTGCTATTACTTTATGAGAGTCACTGAACTTACATGGAAGCTTTATATACATTTATCTCATTTATATAACAAATATATTCTATATATTTCATAGATTCTTCTAATATTGAAGATAGTGGAATAAAAATATTTACCATCATTGCTATTTTCCAGTAAGATTATGATTAAAGAACTTATCGTTCCTTGGCCTAAATACATGAACAAACAGGTATTGAAAAGTCATGACTATAATCTGAGCTACTTAGGATTGAGCTACTGAAGGATTGGGGTTCAAAGCCACCCTGAGCAGAAAAGTTCATAAGATTCAATCTGCAAAAATCCAGTGTAGAAGTAAGGATCAAATAATATGGTACTATGGGCTAGGAAGGTGGATCAGTGGTAGAGTGCTTGCCTTGCATGCATGAGGCCTGGGTTTGATTCCTCAGCACCACATAAGCAGAAAAAGCAGGAAGTGGCGCTGTGACTCAAGTGGTAGAGTGCTAGACTTGAGCTGAAGAGCTGAGAGACAGTGCCCAGGCCCAGAGTTCAGGCCCTACAACCAGCAAAAAAACCCCATAAAAAATAGAGTACTAGCCAAGAAAACAAGCCCAGTGAGCACAAGGCCCTGAATTCAAATCCTGGTCTGGGGGTGGGGGGAATACATTATACACACACTCTCTCTCTCTCTCTCTCTCTCTCTCTCTCTCTCTCTCAAACAAATTTCTTTTCTTTTGAAAAGAATAGGCCACCGGACTGGGAACCCAGTCATGAGGTTCCACTAAACACCATGAGAACTGGGCAATGTGGAGGAGGTCTTCTTTTGAAAAGAAATTGGAAGAACTTTCCTCCTTCATTTACGTAGAACTGAAAGAAGAGGGTGTTTATTTATTTGCTTTGCTTTGGGTTTGATTTGTTTCCTTGACATAGGTTCTGACTATGTAGCCCAAGCTGTCCTGAAACTCACAGTCTTCTTGTCTCAGCATTCAGAGTGCTAGCATTACAGGTGTGTGCTACCATACCTACCCCCAAATAAGAGATTTTTCAAGTTTCATCATAAGGAAGAGACTAGTAAAAATATCAGTTCTGAGTTCTATTGAAATAATAAAACTACTATAAAATTTAAAAATATATAATTATTCATAAATTATATTTTTACATATGGTATATTATTCATATATAATTATGTTATATAATATAGTTTTATTTTACATACATATGTAAAATAATCCTTTAACTATGAATATGACTCTTCATTCAGCTAAATGAGTATAGTCATCAACACTTAATTGGGATATATTCTGAGGAATGCAGCAGTAGGCAATTCAATCAGTGTGCAAACAACTGACAGAGTATTTACCCAACCTAGACCCTCTGAATCAAGCTTTCCATGTGTCTTTTTGTGGGGGATGGGGCCAGTACTGGGGCTTAAACTCATGTCCTTACATTCTCACTTGACTCATTTTCTCCCGTGTGCCATGCCTCCAGTCCAGCATTTTACTGGTTAAGTAGATGGAGTCTTGAAGACTTTTCTGCCTGGGCTGTCTTCAAATCATGATCCTCTACTTCTCAGCCTCCTGAGTAGATAGGATTAAAGTCATGAGCCACCCAATGCCCTGTACTGGTATAACCTCTTGATATACTCAAGAGTTGCAGTAAACACAAGATGGACGAGGTTGTTGGCAGTGTCACTTGGTGAATGTTTCTACAGTGAACCTTTTATTTTTACAAGTAGAAGGAGCACATTCTAAAATAATAACAAAGGAATGGTAAGTCCCTAAACCAAGAACAGAGTCATGAACATCATTAACAAATAATAAACCCTGCACATAATTGCATATGCTGTGCAGTGCAAAAGATGTGTCTATACCAGTATCACTACAGACACATGAGTACTTGTTGCACTGAAAGCCATGACATCACTACGAGAGAGCAGCTTTGTAGCTCTGTTATAATCCCGTGAGACCACCATCATAGCTGTGGTCTATCACTGACTGTGATGCTGTTATATAGTAGAAGATCATATACAAATGAGCTAACTAACACTAATCAAGATCCACAATTAACATAGTTGCCTGGATGATTCTTCAAAAGTCATGCTCTGGCATGGGTTGGTTATGGGGCTTCGTGCCTCCTGCTTGGATGGACATGAGTGACTATCTTTTCATGACCATCATGTTCAGCAAGGATGGCGAGGTGGTGGTAGTTTGGAAGTTTTAAAATGCAGTATGTAGGTCAACTCAGCACACCCATGACCCCTCTACATTTTATTCTGTGCGACTGAGAATAGTTTGTGACTTTTTAAACCGTACTATGGTTTGGAGTTAGGCTTTTCCAATGAAAAACAGCAGAAAATAACACCATCACGTAACCAATATGATTTGCTGCTGCTTTTGTGGGAAGGTCCCCCCTACTCCACTAACCATGCCAAGGAGCAGTCAGCTGGATGGATGTGTTGGTAACAGCTGCTCTTGACTTTGAGATGCCCTCCTTAGGATTTCCTGCATGAGTGCTTGTTAAGACAGTTGGAGATGGGAAGGCATAAGGCAGCTGCCTTCAGTAACTTGCTCTTCCAGATCTCATGAAAGAGGCTTTCCTGACCTGAATTTTTTTCATACCCTTCTCAGCAATGTGCTTTTCCTTGGATTAAGTCTATTTCTTCATGAAAGGCTTAGTTCACCCCAGTGAATCCTCTTTACTAACTTTACCTCCAGGTGACCCTGCATCCCAGGGTTCTGACAGTCTTGGAGTGTGAAACATCTCCAATTCTTGGAGGTAAATAAATTCCCTACTCTAAGCAGCCCCCAAACCCTATCCTGAGCATTTTCAAGGGAATGGAGGAGAATAGGAAGGGAGATGGAGGATTGGCAGCAAGGAGTAGAGTTACCCTGTAGATCAAGGCTTAGGAAGCTCAACAAACAGTGGCTAGCAGGATGTGAGATTTTCTCTGTAAGTCTCTGGGTAGGAAGAGGTTGCTAGATGAACTTCAAGATGAATTTAGGTGAGATTATTTTTGTGTTTCTTTTTGTATCTCAGTGAAATGTATACAGCAGAAATATGTCCTTAAGAATGCAGAAACTTTTTTAAGGCATGAACAAGCTGAGAAATGTACATAATCACTCAATTGGCACCATTATCTCAGACTTCACACTTCAGGAATAAACACAATTAGTACAATTCTCTTCTTAAATTGAGCACTAGCCCTGTGAGTGAGGCAGTACAGAGGGAAGGGAAACAAAGCCAAAAACAAGTTATGACAAGGTGCTCTTCCCAGGGATTTTAGAGAGTTGAGTGATGCTGACAGGTAGTGCACCTGTTGACCCCAGCACCCTAGCTCCTCAGTCAGAAGCCTGACCTCTCTGACCCCTTAAATTTCCTCTGCCTGAAAACATTCAGTCCCCACTTTATCCGGGGGCAGGAATATTTCAGCCACCAGTTATCAGTCAGTTATCTGGGAAATCATTTGGAAGATAAACTTCATTCTATGGAGATAGAGATTATGGGAAGATCGTGGTTGCTATGGTGATGTACTCCTTCCTTGAAATCAGATAGTGCTACCTGGTACTGTGAACCTTCAATCTGGGGGAGCAGATGGAGAAGTTTCTCTAGCTACTTTCTCGCTATCTGGATGGGCAGAGGAACTGAGCCACCTCTGACATGTGTCCTTGTGTGACCTGACTCACTTGTGCCTGCTCCCAATTTTCCATCCAGGCCTTGCATTATTAGTTGAGTGTTTCTGTCTGAGTACTTGATTAAAACATCTTTCAAAAAAAGTTAATTTAGCTGGGCTTTGGTAGTTCATGCCTATAATCCTAGCTACTCAGAAGGCTGAGAGCTGAAGTTGGAGGTTCTAAGCCAGCCCCGGCAGGAAAATCCTTGAGACTCTTATCTCCTAAAAACTACTCAAAAAAACCTGGAAGTAACACTGTAGCTCAAGTGGCAGAGCGTTAACCTGGAGCAAAAAAAAAAAAAAAAAAGAAAGAAAAAAAAAAAAAGAAGCTCAGGAACAGTGCCCACCTGGTTCAAGCCCTAGGACTAGCCAAAAAAAAAGAGGTTAATTTAGCTCTCATTTCTCAAGGTACAAGAACATGATACCAATATCATAAGACAGCTCCATGACAGACATCTTCACATAAGAGGAAAACAGGCAAGAGAACAAGCCGAGACAGCCAAGTCCAGTTTATAACAATCCACTCTCCTGGTGATCAATTCGATCCCAGAAGAGAGACAACTTACTCCCATAAGAAAAGCATCAACTCCTCTTAAAGAACTATTTCCCAACAATACTACTGTAGAAACCAAACTTCCAGCACAGGAGCCTTTTGGGAGACCAACCACACCTAAACTATAGCCCTGAGTAGACACAAGCAGGTGAATTCTCCAATCTTAGTTTCACCATCTCTTCTGTATAAAGAAGATAACTACAGCACCTATTCTATAGGATTATTGTGGGAATCAAATTATAGTACTCTATGAAGGGCCTAGCATGCCTTATATTCTTTTCTCAATTCATGTCAGCTGCTGAAGAGTACTAATAACAGATGGGAACATGCTATAGAGTTGAGTGCTCTCTAGGTACGACAGGACAAAAGACAGCAAAACAGCTTCTCTTCCTCCACCCAACCCCTACATCAGCCTTCAGAAGCTCCAGATAAGACACTCAGTTGTTGTCAAGAGCATTGGTGTCCAGCACTCTGACCCTTCCTCTGGCCCCCATGGTGCCTGCTGGAGCCTCGCTCCTAAGGCACGAGATGGTGAGATAGGATGGCCTGCCCAGCCTGCAGGGACTGGTTCTGACATCTCATTTCAGATCTGCTGAGGCTGCCCCCACGTTCCTCCAGGCTGCTGTCTTTCGTAGTTTGACACACACGTCTGTCACTGGAAACATATCACTTGGGACTACAGTGACAGGCAGACCCATGTCACCCACGAGCTGCCAGTGACACTACATCTGGGAGGCAGCACATGGAGAAGCATATTCATGACATGCTTCTCATTTCTGTGAGGTGCCAGCACTCTCTGCCCCCACACACACTGTTTTAGTGCCTGGCATTGGGGTTTGGAAGACACACCTCTAATCTATCACTCCACTTCACTTTGAAATTCATTGTTAGAGGCTGCTGGGCTCCTTAAAAAATTCATTGAATGGACTCCAGGGTGTATGGTGTGTAGATAGACCCTTCCCACGTTTGTTCTGGGAATGAATGTCACCACACAAGTCCCTCTCAACTTGAGAGATCTTCTCCTGGATCCTTGAATCTTCTCAATCTCTACCTCCTGAGTAACGAGGATCAAAAGCCTGAGCCACCACACCAGGCTTTACTATCTCCTTTTGCTATAACTTCTGCCTCACATCATGAGCTAAAATCTGGCTTACCTTCCTCCTTAGCAAAGGGTTGATGGCAGTGGAAGTTGTCCTCTATACTAAGGGTCAGTTACTGCACTAACTAAATAGCAAAAGCTTGACAGTGTGATTTCATTGTCAGTCGGTTAGGACTTGTGAAATTTTAAGCTGAGAAGAGCACCAATCTTACATAACTACTTTGGGGGTA
Source organism: Dipodomys spectabilis (assembly GCF_019054845.1). NCBI lineage: Eukaryota > Metazoa > Chordata > Mammalia > Rodentia > Heteromyidae > Dipodomys > Dipodomys spectabilis. Next base: position 2,563,761 of record NW_024870781.1, read on the forward strand.
GATTCTTGTTTTTGATTGGCTGTGAGTAGAATAAGGAAGGCAGCTGGTGGAGAGTAGAGTGGAAAAGGAGCCGGTCTACCTGCCTGGTTGTCCTCAAATGCCCCAAATGCGGGCATGTCTCTTTTTCCTTTGGGAGGCACATGTCTCCGTCCTTGTGCTCTTTCTCTTTCTCTTCTTTCTTACCAGAGAAAAATAAAATCTCAGGAAAACATCTTGAGGAATTTTAGCATCATTCAGTCATTTTTTTCCCACTGAGTAACCTATAAAATGATTTTAAGTTAAAATATCGTTGTAAAGAGTACATCGTGTGATTTTAGCTACAACCTTAAAACAATTGCCTTTTTCTCCCTTCTTTAACTGTAATACTCATTGTTTGTTAACCAGCTACAAAATGATCTGCAGTATGTTTGGTTTTAGACAGGGCATATAGTCACATACATTGGAGTTGATACATTATGGTGTTAAAGTAGGCTAAGTGGGTTTACTTACATAATTGTTTATTTACATTTTGTTTAGAAATATTGGAAAAGGAAAAAAGATTATAGGACTTCATCATGAATGATTACAGGGAAGGTAGCAGAAATGTGTAAGTAAAGATTATATGTCCAGTTTTGTCTATTAGTATATCACATAAAAACAACTGGGCAGATTTTTCTCCAAGTGTAGAGAGTATGTTTAGAAAACTGTGACTTAAAATACTGGCAGTATGACTACTTAAGAAACAGGACCAACTACTGATGGATGGAAACCTATGAAATCATAGGCAAAATAAACCTTTCTTCTTTTTAAATGAATTACCTCAGGAATTTTGTTTCAGTAACAGAAATATGAGCAATACATGTATTCTGGTGGGGTGGGGATGTGGCAACCAAGAAGAGAGAGAGAGAGAGCCAGTAGTTCCTATAAATCCACACTAAGTACCACATACACAAGCATGCATGTACACATGCACACACAGAGAGCATGCACACACACACACACACACACACACATACACATACACACATGCCAGCATTATCTGCTATCTGGAGGATACCAGTTGGAATGGTACTTAAGTAAGAAATGCATGTCTCTTTCCTCATTTTCATCATCCCTGTTCCAATACTTTGGAAAACCCAAGAACCTAAAAGCAACAGTCTTCCCAGAATCAGACAGTACCCCTTCCTATGCCATGCTCAGCTGTGATCATGACCTCTCCACAAGCCAAGATCTTATGTAGCTGAGGCTTGGGGTGGAGGGGGGGGAAGGGAGCTATAATTAGCTTTCTTAGGACACAGGGAAAGTGAGGCACTGAACTCAGGTCCTTGTATATTCTACACAAGTGTTCTACCCTTGAGCCACATCCACAGCACTGGAGTTAGATTGGAGACTGGAGTTTTCAATGGTATGTAGTTTTTGATAATAGAATCTTGAAGTAGTTTTGGAACCTGTTCAGTTTGTTGGTGTGGAGTAGGAATGGGATATTTAACATAACTTAACTGGAGAAGCAATGGGAAAAAAGAATCCATTGTGTTTTCATTGTTCTGAATTAATTCAGGCCACTTCAGAAACCCATTGTGAGTATGACCACTGAAATGCCAGCATGAGAAGGTTGTCATGACCGTGAGTTGCAAGCTAGGAAACAAGGAGAAGGTTCAGAGCGATTGTGGCACCTTTAAGAGACAGGAGGAAGCTCTACAGGGGTGAGGCTCAGAGGGCAGGATATGAGGACTGGGGGATGTTAGGGGAAAGGTAGTAAGAGATACCAAGTTAAGCAGGGACTACATCATGAGAGAGTTTGTGAACCATGATAGAGAAGCTGCGTGCTAAGAAAATGGGAAATCATGGAAGTGTTAATTGGGCAGTGAGAAAGAAGCAAGATGACACATGAACTGGAAGGAAGATCAGGGAGGAGGCTGTTGCATTAATCGAAGCAGGAGATGATAAAGCACTGGAAAGACTCAAGATCTATTTCAGAAGCAGAATGAACAAGTATATAGTGAATGGTCGAGTGGATGGTGGGATTGATGAAAATAAGCGAATAATTACTGGGTTCTACTTTATCAGATTATGGATTGATGATGCAGGTAGATCTTCAGTAGCCTGTCTGAACATAAACTAATTGCTTAACTTCAAGGGTTAGGGAATCTTTTTCCTGCCAAGAGCCATTTGGATATTTATAGCATCATTCATGGACTGTACAAAATTATCAATACAGGCAGAAAGTCTGCAGAGAGCCAATAAGCAGTGTGTTTATCTGTCCTACCATGTATCAAATGATGCCATAGCCCTCACATGGCCCTCGGGCTAGTTGTTCCCTACCCCTCACTTCGACCTGCTAAATACTAGCTATCTAGACCTTCTAAATACTAGTTACACCAAGACTTTTAAATATCTACTACCCACAGTTCTGAGTGGAATACTCAAACTCCAGCTAAGCAAGACAATTCCAGAGTCCAGTTCAAGGGCAAAAGGCCTATTTACTATGAGAAGGCTCATATCAGTGATCTGGTACTAGAATAATACCAAGTAAAAGAAAACAAACAAACAGAAAAAAAGCCCTCTTCCTGTATTAGTCAGTTTTGCACTACTATAATTCAATACCAGAGGCAACCAACTTATAAATAGATTTATTTAGACTATTTTTGAAGCCCCAAATCAGATAACCTCATTGGCTTGGCCTCTAGTGAGGGCAGCAGACAGTGACATAATGTGGTGGAAACATATAGAGGAATAAAATGGTCACATCTAGACCTGGATGGGATAGGAATAAAACAATTCCCATCAAGGACATGCTGACAACAACATAAGAACCTCTCAGTAGGCTTCCCTCCTTAAAGGTCCACAGCATCTCCCAGTAGTACTGCTCTGGGGACCAAGTCTTTACATATGGGTCTTCCAAGCACCCTCAACACCTAAACCACAGCACTCCTGAATCTTAGCTTCTTATAAGAAAACTTACTGTTCTTGACATATAGCTTTTAGGAGCAGCATTGCAGAATCTACTGAGCATGTTGCTTCCACTGTGAGACCAGCTGGGTTTGGCTAGTGGCTTTGCTTCTGATATGCTCACTCAGGACTGAAGAGGAAGCAGTTACTTAGAGAAAGTGCATCTCCTTCACAAAGATATTAGGGCCAGGAGAACTAGCTTAACCACACAGTACCTTCCGAGTGTTTGATTATAGCATTGCATAGGCTGAAGCAAAATCTGACTTTGAAAGTGAAGAAGATATTAGCTTTGAACTACTAGAATAAATACCAGAGGCAGATAATGTATAAAAAGTAAAGGTTTATTTAGCTCTAATGTGAGTTAAATAAACCCTGAAGTGAGGATTTATAAGTCACTAGTTATCTACCACGTGGCATATGGAAGTGTTTTCTTCCCTTATATAACTGGAGAATATACAATAATCAGATGACAAAGCTCAGTAGGAGGCTAAGTATACTTTCTAAAACAAGGTTGCTCTGAAATCAAGTAGTTTTCAAACTCAACAGAATGTGGACAGAAATTCCTATTTCTCACAACATTCCCATCAGTGTGTAAGTTAGGGCAAAGTTGTCCCTAAAAGGACCCATTTTCTTTTTCTAGAAGTTATATCTGTTGCTATCAGGTGATCCACATTATATGATTTATGCTAATGGGAACCAAATGGTTAGGCATGCTAATTGCAGTAAGATCAGACAAAATCTATAATTCAGTCATTTGTGAATTTCCTACAAAGGATAACTTCTGATTCAGATAACAGCATCAATATTTAACTCCTTGCTGTGCAGAAGGGATTCTATATTGAGCTTCAACTATTATGAATCACTAATACAGCCCTGCATTTTATGTCAAGTCTGGAGGTTAGAACCCTTCCCAGAGACACTCATGACCCAATATCAGGACTTTAGAGAAGTTTTCCTATAAAGCCTTCGCCAGTGATTTGCCTTTGCAATTTCCTCTGTTCCCTTCCTCTGTCAGCTGCATGCAAGTTTCTATGTGGCTGTATATTGCCAAACTCAGAGACACCCTCTAAACATCTTGAAAGGATGTGAGTTGTGTTTTGACCTTTCAAAGTAGATGAGATTTCAAATAAAAATCTAGTCTGGCTGTTCTGGAAATATCAGAAGACCTGCCTGCTTTAGACCTGCAATTGTAAACTGTGGTGCCTCCTGAGGGCCATAGTGCTGCCTCTGCAGGCAGGAAACTTACTTCCTGTTCAGCCCCTGGGCCTCTCCATCGCTGCCTTGGTCCTGGGAGGCACTGTGATTGTTAAATCTTTGTGCCAACTGTGCATGAATGATGGCCTCTCTGGGCCTGTAGTTTTTCTCTGAGCACAGCTTTCTCTTTGCCAAGATGAGTGAAATTGATGTGTATCTCCTAACCACTTCTCACCATCCATCCTGTGATATGAGAAGACTGTGCTTTGTGTTGGTATAAGAGCTTGTGGTAGTCACATGCAGGAGGCTCATGCTTGTAATCCTAGCTGCTCAGGACGTTCAAAGCCATCCTGGACAGAAAAGTCCACAAGACTCTTACCTCCAATTAACCAGCCAGAAACCAGAAATAAAAGTGTCGCTCCAGCTTTTAGTGAAAAAGCCAAGTGACAGCACAAGGCTCCGAGTTCAAATCCAAGTATGGGCACAAAAACAAACAAATAAAAAAAGAGTCTGTGGTATCTATCTGCATTTTAACCTGGAAAGCATTGCTCTGGCCACCATTTAAACCATCTTACTACCCACTTTTCTCTGTAGCTTCTAAGTCTCCAAAGAACATTCTCAGTCCTCATGCCTCCAATTTACATTAAATAATTTCTTAAGGTGCCATGTATTTTTTAAGGAAACATTTGGAAAGCCATACATTTTAAGCAAAATTATCCAATGCTTTCCTTCACACTTAACTTCACAAGTTGTTTACCCCCCTCCCTCTGAAGATGTCTAGAGAGTTCCCTACTGAATATAGAAGGGCCTACAATCCTTTTGCGAACCTTTGGTGGTTTACTCAAGCTGTAAAAACTTTTAAGTCTTCTTTTAATTAATTTTCCAAAATGTTCCATCTCAGTACCCAAGGATTTCAAGGTGGATTCAAGAACAATGATAAATATAGGAGCTATGCATCTTGGCTGAGAATAAAATTCTTAATCTCAAAGTAAAAGACTGAATCAATATAATTGTAAAGAAGAATGAGGCAGAGAGCTGAAGGTTAGCATTTTACCTTGCTTGGAAATTGAGGTGATTAGTTTTATTATGTGAAAGAATGTGTGTGTGTGTGTGTGTGTGTGTGTGTGTGTGTGTGTGTGTGTGTGTGCACATGTGAGTGCATGTGTGTGGCCTCTAATTGTCAGTTTTAGTGTCACCCAAGAAGGTTGCATAAGCTAACCATGAGAAAGTTCCAAAGCCCATGGAGTCACAAAGGCATGGAGACCCCGAGCCTCCTCTTAGGGAGAGGAGCAATTTTAACAGAAAAGACTTAATTTAGCTGTTTAGACATATCTTGTGCTCCTGAGGAATCTATTTCTGGCTCTTGGCTTCATTATAAATGTCATGACATGATATGGTTATAGTTTAAAAGGCATTTTCATTATAAGGCCCTTTTGCTAGACATTGCAGTTTTTTTTGAATAAATTACCCTTTGGGGATAAAATTCTTCTCAGCATAAAGGTAAATTGGTGTGGAAAGCTTGACAAAATCCAGGTTGTCTTTCTTTTGGGCTGACTGCAATAGCAGGGCAAAGGAAATGAATGATGACTTATACTAAAAATCTAGCAGTCACCCATTGTCAAAGTCAAGGTGGGACCCTGTTTGGGCAATCTGAATATTTTCAGACTAGATGTCAAATTTACTATTCATCTAATGTTAGGTTGAAAGAAAAGAAGGTCTAGGGTGAGGGTAGGGTCTATATTGTTTAGTGGAAAGAACAAGAAGTTGTCTAAGAGGACAGGGAGGAGAGAGGCTCTTATACAGAATCCTGTTCTCTTCCATTCATGAGGGCTATAGACTGGGCAGCAAAGGTCCAAAGCAATTTTCTGTAAGTTCAGAGTTAAAGCAGGGGTCCTCTACATTTACAAGATAGCAAGGGATGCTCAGGATTGACAGGTTTGCTAAGTAGAAGCATGCTCAAATACCAACTCTAGGAGGGCAGAGAGAGGACCAAGATCAGGATCCTCGAGTCAAGAATTGTTTTCTGGAAAGGTCAGATAAGGTGATGTTAGGGAAATGAACCCTAAGTTATGTATTCAAATGTTTTTTTCTTTCATGCGATTGTTTCTAACACATTTATAAGATTATTTCTTTGTTGCTTTGTATGTCCCTCCCCTACAGTATAACCCCTGCTTTCACTGTATTTGATGTCAGTATAATTTGTGGAGGGGAAGGGAAAAAAACAAATCGTTTAAATAGGGATACAGGTGGACCCATTGCAACAATGAGATGTACAAGTCATTATGTCGAAAATGAGCTTCACAACTTTCACAATTTAAAAAAAAGATTAAAAAAAGAAATGTACTCATTACCCTGCTCATGTAATTGTAATTCCTCTGTATGGTATTTTCATAATAAAAAGAAAAATAAAAAAAATTAAAAAAAGAATTGTTTTCTGGGCAATGAAACTGAACTGATATTTGTACTGGTGAGGTGTTAATTGGGTAGGAGGAATTCGCCTGAACCATGGCCTGAGCATGTCTGAGGGGCAAACTTTGAGGATAGTTTCCAAAAGAACCATCAGTACCGAAAAGAGATTACTCAAAGACCAGTCTCTATGATGCAAATGGCCAGTCATCAATGTCTTTGGCAGGAGGTGAACATCTTACTTGTCTCTAGGGTTTAAACTCAGACTGGATGTTTAAACACAAATGACTTCTGTTTCACTGCTTATTCAATTGCCTTGTTTTTTGTTTGTTGATTGGTTTTTGTTGTTGCTGCTGCTGTTATTTTTGGCTTAGGTGGCAATTTCCAAATTCCCTACCAGTCAAGATTTAAAAAATTAGTAGTGGACTCATGTAACTGTAACCCCTCTGTACAGTATTTTCAAGATAAAAACTTATTAAAATTAGTAGTGGAGGGGAATAGATAAATGGAGAGAGGAAATGAGAAAAAATATAGTCATAATGTTCAGTAAGTATATGTGCAAATAAAACCAACTAACTTGATGGGATGTGTAGGGTTGGGAGAGATGGGGGAATGATGTTGATCAAGATGCATTGCATTCACAAAGTGACACATTGGACCACTTTTTACAACTACCTAAGGATAATAAAATAAATTAGTAATCATCCTCTTTTCTAACTCTTTTCTAGCTCTTTCCCAGCTCTCTCTCTTTCCCAGCTCCTTCTCTCTTTCCCAGGCCTTTCCCAGCTGCATGGCCTGGTGCCAGCCAGAACAATGAATAAACCTACCCCTTACCTGAATACCATGTGCATGGTGCTGTTCTTACTCGGCTACCTCTTTTTTAAAAACCTAACATAAATGGTGCTGTGACTTGGATCAAGGGCTTAAAGTCAGGATAGGTGGGATTCCTCTCCGGTTTTTTCCTCTTTTTTCTTTTTTTTTGTTTGTTTTTCTCTTTTTTTTATTTTTTATTTTTTGTGAACATACTGTACAGAGGGGTTACAATTACATGGGCAGGATAATGCGTACATTTCTTATCAAGCATTGAAGCCTCCTCCTTTGTTTACCCTTCACGTCCCTTCCCAGCCCCCCCCCCCACCCCCCCACCCAATCCTCCCCCCCACCAACGTTGTAAAGCTCATTTTCGACATGACAACTTGTACTCCATGGTTTCCCTTATTTGCAATATCTAGTATATATATGAGTCAAGCAGAAAAGGTCAGATAATGTGATGTTAGGAAAATGAACCCTTAGATATGTATTTTAATGTTTTTTTCTTTCATGCATTTGTTTCTAACGCATTTATAAGATTATTTCCTTGTTGCTTTGTATGTCCCTCCCCCACAGTATAACCCCTGCTTTCACTGTATTTGATGTCGGTATAATTTGTGGAGGAGATGGGGAAAAACAAGTCGTTTAAGGATACAGGTGGACCTGTTTTTCTCTTTTTGCTCTGAGGAGTACCCACAGTTCTGACAGCCTTTTGTGAACCAGTCTGTCTGCTGTGGACACAGTGCATCAATACCATTGCTGGCCTTCACAGCCACGTCCACACCACTTCTCTACTCTGGTGAGTTAGTGAAACTACTCTCTATGGCTCTCTGTTGCTCAGTCTCTGTTCAGATGTGGCGCCACACCAGAGAGCTCCTACAGTCTTTAGCTGAAAGGTCAGTCACCTCTGAAGCCGAGGATGATTGGTTTTGGGGGCTTGGCCATTTCTCTCTAGAGGGCTCTGGGGGAAGTTGGGACGCCGCTTCTGCCTGGTCAGCTCTCCTTCACTCACCAGACTGACTCTCCTACTCATTTAATGGGGTGATGCGAGTCACGCCTGAGCTGTGAAACCCCTTTGAAATGCCTCCTGAGCTCCCTGGAAAGCCAGAGAGCCTAATTTTATGCCATTCTCAGATGTACAAAGTTTTTGCTACTGCAATGGTAAATGGTCAGAAGTCTGTTTACTTTCAGGCTCTCTTTGCTCTCTATCTCTCTGCCATTCATGTCCAACTTTCTCTATCTCTACCTTTCTCTTTTCTACAACATTTTGGCTTGTGCCCTGAAGAGTGCGACGCAGGCTGGGTCCCAGGGACCCCCCCTCTAGGTTCCCTCTCAAAGGCTAGCCAATGTAGGCTTGATCTATTTGTTCAGGCTTTCTTTGCATTTTTTTCAGAAACTTGCCATCTTGAGTTCACCATCTTTGCCACATGGTGGGTTAAGGGTTTGGCCCCATCTGACCCTTAACCTTCCACCAAGCTTACTACTCCATCCATCTGTTCTAAGGTGCCTTGCTAACAAGTTGCTCTTTTCACAGGCCCTGGTAAGTGAGGCCCAACCATGTGATATGCTTTGTTAGCAAAGATGCCTAAACATTGTTGTCAAAATTTTAGGTTTTGAGTTTTGCCTTTTTTGTTTTGTGTTGTGTATGCTACTACTGACTAAGTGGTTCTAAAATACTGGGCATATCTGTGCTAAAATTCTCATCACATCTAATGAGTTTTGTCATTGCAGAATATTTGTTAGTCAGTTCTTGATAAGGAGCAGGTAAGCTCTACTTATTCTATTTGATCTCCTTGTTGCTTTAATTGGAAATAATAAAGGGCTTTTGTCGCAAAGATTTCAGTTCAAAGCCAACCCGGGCTGAAAAATCCCTAAGACTCCATCTCCCAACTAACCTGCAAAGAGCCAGGCTGGAAGCATGGCTCAAGACTCTTATCTCTAACCAGCCAAACACTGGAAGTGCTATTGTAACTCAACGTGGTGGAGCACTAGCCTTGAGCAGAAGTGCTCAGGGACAGTGCCAAGGCCTTGAGTTCAATCCTCTTTGAATACCAATTGGGGCAAGCCATCTCAGGAACGAGGACCTAGACACAGCCAGTCTGGGGAACAAGGGAACATGGAGAGGAGTAAGAGGAGATGATGTCAAATCAACTACTTTGTGCCTGCCCTTTCAAAATTAACCAGAGCCGGGAGGTCAGTAGGAGTAAGAAGCCTGCCCATCCAATGTCTATACCTGTCTACCTATTAACTGAACAGGAATTTATATTCTTGCCTTTGTCACCTGACTTCTCTACCTAGTTGCCAGATGTCAGAAGTAACTAGGAACATTTCTACCAACATTTTTCAGCCCCAAGTCCTTCCTCTTGCCATTTATTTGCTCTCTAGTATTTTCTTTTCCCAGCCCCTCAATGCCTCATGAGACTTCTCCAGACTTCATCTAAGGACTCATGCCACCAAGGGACAGCTGCTGCTTGCTGCCTTCTCTGGGAGGGGATCAAATTCCAGCCTTTTATCCCTATTGTCGACGCCCCTTGTCAGCAGGAAGTAGCCAGAGAGAATCCATGCCCTATTTCATGATTTTTTTGGGGGGGGGGGTCCAGTCGTGGGGCCTGAACTCTGGGCCTGGGCGCTGTCCCTCAGCTCTTCAGCTCAAGGCTAGCGCTCCACCACTTGAGCCACAGCACCACTTCCAGCTTTTTTCTATTTGCTTATGTGGTGCTGAGGAATCGAACCCAGGGCCTCAGGCATGCAAGGCAAGGGCTCTACCACTGAGCCAACTTTCCAGCCCCTATTTCATGCTTATTAAAAGGCTGGAATGTCAGGTCTATTTCATGATTATTAAAAGGCTGGAATGTAAGGTCCGCTCCTGGATGGCTAGCAGACTCCACCCTCCTCGCAGCAAAGTCTTCACCCAATACCTACGTTACCTAGAAAACTGGCACACCTGGAAGAGGTCACATCTGCATCTACTGAGGTCACATCTGAATATGATGTGGCCACACCTTTCTTTGCCCATACCTTAGATAAGGCTTAGCCCAGGCCCAGACGCCCTCTTTTCTAGCTCTTTTCTAACTCTTTCCCAGCTCTCTTCTCTTTCCCACCTCTTTCCCAGGCCTTTCCCCCCTGTGTGGAGGGCCAAGATGGCCTGGTACAAGCCAGAACGATGAATAAACCTACTCCTTACCTGATTAAAAAAAAAAAAAGAAATTAGTAATCATGAGTGCCCCACATAAACTGGTTGAGTGCTTTGAATTAAGAATGATATGGAGCCCAGTGCCAGTGGCTCTTGCCTGTAATCCTAGCTACTCAGGAGGCTGAGATCTGAGGATCTCGGTTCAAAGCCAGCCCAGGCAGGAGTCTATGAGACTCCAGAGCAGGAAAGTCCATGAGACTCTTATCTCCAATTAACCACCAGAAAACTGGAAATGGCGCTGTGGCTCAAGTAGTAGAATGCTAGCCTTGAGCTGAAGAGCTCAGAGATAGCACCTAGGCCCAGAGTTCAAGCTCCTCAACCAGCAAAAAAGAAAAAGAAAAGATTTGGGGGCCAGGAGCTGGTTATTCACACCTTAATCCTAGCTATTCAGGAAGCTGAGATCTGAGAATCATGGTTCAAAGCCAAGCCCAGGCAGAAGTCTATGAGACTCATCTCTAATTAACCATCAAAAGCCAGAAGTAGAGCTGTGGCTTCAGCAAAAAAAAGCACAAGGACAGCCCCCATTCCCTAAGTTCAAGCTTCAGGTTTGACACACACAAAAAAAAAACTAAAAGATTTTTGGTGAAAAAACACCCTGGACTGTATCTTCCCTCTCCCACTGAGGGGGCTACAGTAGCTCTTCCTTCATGTCACCCCAGCTGCTGTGTGCACAGTCTTTCCTTCCTGCTAAAAGAGAAAATTTCCTCCTTTCACCCTGGAGGCTCTTATTTCTTCTATATTCTGTCTCCAGCCTTCCCCACCTGTGTGGGTGAACAGTAAATGCCTTTGACACATTTGAATAGACCTGGGTTAGGAATGAATCTCCAAGGCTTTTAAAAACCACCCACTGAACAAGTAAAAGTTGTCTTTCTCTCTCAGATAGAGATTTTCCAACTTTTTAATAAGGTATCAAGGTAGGAAATGGGGGGTACTTTGGGCCACCACATCAGTAATGAACATGGAAGGATATTTTTTTCCTGGCACATTTATAGCCCAAATAGACCCTTTGGATCACTAAGCCTTCAGTGAAAGCTGATGTATCGGATCTTTGCAGGATATGGAAGAGGTAGATCCCATTAAGGTTCTACTATTCCAGAGCCCCAAACTGTGGTTAGATTCTATGGCCAAACAAACAAGGACTCCTTGTGAAGGAAACAAGGGAAACAATGAGTTGGATAGACAGCCCCTAAATCACTCAAGAAGTCCACTTTTAAACTGAGATTATTTAAAACACATTTTTGTGAAGACAGGGGAGTAAAACTGATAGAAACATTTAGCTTCTGTTTCCATTAAAATCTTCTTTAGAACAATTCAAGGTAGAAAATAACATTCCCTTATGTTTTTAAAATAAGATATATGTGAATTTCTGCCTTGGCATCAAGTTGCTGAAGGTGTCAGTAGCTACAATAGCCTGCTGTGTGGAGCATGATGACACTGGCAGGCTGTACTAATAATGAAAGAGTGAATTAATTAGGACCCAGGGCCCCTGGATAGTCTCTTGGCCTAACAAGCAGAAACTAGATATAAAAAAAAATTGTAACATTTTGTTTTGTTGTTTAAATAAACTTCTCATGACCCTGGAAAGAGGATTTGCAGAAGGGACCTGGTTAGAAATTTACCAATCAAAATGTGTGGGACCTGACCAATAAAGTGTCACATTTTAAACACCTAATTGTAATAGAGGCAACCAATCAGAGCATAGCCCAGAGCCACTGGGACACAGAGAGAGCCACCTAGAAAAGAGAAGGTGGATGACTGACAAATAGAACTATGATGGGAGCAGCAACGGACTTAAAGCTAAATACTTTTCTTGTAAATAAAGTTCTTCACAGTTATCGTCTATTGTCCTAGACTTCATTCATCAAATTCCTGACACAAGAACTGAAGCCGTGTAGGCAGTGGAAGTACAACACGTTATTTGCTGCTAAGCTGCAGCACTAAGCAGGTGTTGCCTTCTATGAGGCTGCAACCATGTAGTCTCTGCTTCTTAGCTAGAGGGGATGGGTGGGCTGTGCCCAGCATGGGCAACAGCAGAAAATTCTGCCTCAATAAGGGTATGAATATTCATAACATTTTCTAGTGTTCCAGCCACTAAGTAAAGTTCACTTGAGAGGGACAGAAGTCCTCTTAGAACCCACAAAACTAATCCAATTAACACTGAGCTCTAACACTTTCATATCAAGGGGCTACTATGTTTTCTGACAACTGTACTGTTTTTCTTATTCTAGTTTTTTCCTGGGCCATAGGTCAGACTCATTGGCGTACAAACTTGGCTTATGTTTCTATATCAGTATGCGTTCTGCAAATGCAGTCCAATGCATCCTTGAGGACTGGGCTCAATTCCTTGTCTGAAGTTCCACCTTTTACTATGGATTGGATATGATTTGTCTCCCTAAAGATAGTATAGTGGAAGCTTAGTCCTCAGTTGCAAAGTGTTTAGAAGTAGTGGAATACTTAAATAGTGGGACTTGGAGTGAGTTAGGCCCCAGTGGATTAACTTAGTGACCAGGAAAGTAAATTCTGATAAAGTGCCTGAACCAGAAGCCAGCAAAATTCTGGTGATCTTGAACATCTCACATCCCAGATCACTAATGAAATTAATCCTCTTTCATTCTAACATATCAAGTCTTGAATATTTTTTATCGCCAAAGAAAATTATCTAAGACACCTTTTTGTTCATTGTTATTTTATCCTTGTTTTCCTGTTGTGGAGTGCAACTTACTGAATATAAGCCATCTCTTCCCCGGGTTTATCTTTCCAAATGACTGAGCTCATACAATCCCAGAAAGAAGCTTATAAAGTCTGGTGTCCACTGTGGCTCTAAGTGTAGAGATAGACAGATGGAAGGAATGGCTTGGTCACAGTATCTCTCCATCTCCTAACATGTGGTAGTGGCTCAGGTCTTCAGGCACAGATCTTTCTGACTAGCTCTCCAATCGCTTGTTTGAGAAACCATTACTCTGGTTGTTTTGAAAAGGTTATTAGAGAAAGAACTGATAGCGCTTACATTGGACTATAGATTATGGGAAGTGGTGTAGTGGATCAAAGTGGTAGAGAACTATCCTTGAGAAAAAAAGGCTCAGGGGAAGTGTCCAGGCCCTGAGTTCAAACCCCAAAACTCACAAAAAAGGTGCTTATTTCTGTATTGAAATCAGATTGGGTCTTTACAAAAACACAATCACTGAAGAAGTGAAGAGTTCAGTGCATTCAACAAATTCTTGGTGAGCCTGTGTATGTCAGAAGTCATCAATCATTGGCATCAATCAACTGTGGGCATAAGGGTGTGGATAGAGAGTGAATAGGAAGAGGAAAACTCAAACATGACTAAGTCATGGTAGCTGCCTTTATAGAGCTTATAATGGGCTTGAGATAGCCACATTAAAACCACTTAAGTGTAATATAAGTTCAATTATTATAGACATTAACTTAAAGTTATCCTGTATCATAGGATTGGGAAAAAATTACCTTCATCAGGAGGACTACTTGGAGGAAGTGTCATTTTAATTGGATGGTGAAAGATGAAGAAAATATAAGATAGAGATGAAAGTACAAGGCAGGCTAGTGACACATAGGGCAAAAAGGAGTAAAGCATATGGCACTCTAGGAAGAAAAGTAATGTGAAATAAAGATGAAAAGAAAGGTTAGAGCCCCAAAATGCAGAATCTTGAAAGACATGGCTCTCTGCCTATAAGCCAGAGCACCTGTCTTTTCAGAAACATCTTTGGTTTATAGGGCCCTGGATTCTTGCATTGTTTTGAACTTAAATCATGACCTTGGACCTGTGTCTCATTTACTCTTATCTATCTAATCTATTCTTTATCTCCTGCCACCTCATCTCTTGCTTGCTCTATGCTCTGTTCCTAGTCTTTGGCCAATTCTTTTAGACCATTACATTCTAGAGCAATTAAAAATAATGGGAAAATGGATTTGTTTAACCTTAGTGTATTTCATTTTATACTACTCATTATTTCTTCAGGGAGTGTCAGCTTGTGTCTGGTGTTATATTTCCTCTGCTTCCTTTAACATTTCTTATAGAGATTTTGGCAATGAGTTCCCTCAGCTTTGATTTGTCTTGAGAAAACCTTTTATTTCCCCTACATTTTTGAAAGATATTTTCACTGGTTATAAAATTCTGATGTGATTCCATTGCCTCTGGCTTTCATAGTTTCTGCCTAAAAGTCTGCAATAGCACTTATCTTTGTTCTTTTACAGGCAATGTGTCATTTTGTTCTTGGTCCCCCAAATTTTCTTTTTCTATTATGTTTTCAGTAAAATAAATCTCATATGCCTAAATATAGTGATGTTTTCTGAATTTATGAAAGCTGTTGTTTCTCCCCACCCCAATTAATACTGGAAAGTTCTTGGCTATTATCCCAATGCTTTTTTCCTCTACTTTTTACTTTTGCTTTCTTTTCTTTTTTCTTTTTCTTTTCCCTTCTCCTTCCCTCCTTCCTTCCTTCCTTCCTTCCTTCCTTCCTTCCTTCCTTCCTTCCTTCCTTCCTTCCTTTCTTTCTTTCTTTCTTTCTTTCTTTCTTTCTCTCTTTCTTTCTCTTCTTTTGATAGTTATGGGTTTGAATCAGGGCTTTATACTTGGTAAACAAGCAATCTACCATTTAAACCACACTCTCAACCCTTTTGTTTTTTATTAATTTCTCTTGTGCTGGCTTCAAACTGTTACTACCTTCCAAACAGCTTGGATTACAAATGTTCATCACTGCACCTATTCCCAATGCTTTTAACGTTGGACATCAAGAATGGCACTATGTTTTCTCCTTGTTTATTACTTTGAGCTGTCTCTGACTCCAACTGATCTAGATAACTTGATGGCTAGACCTTCTTTAGTGCTTGGAAAATAAGGTTAGTTCCTAGGCATTTACTTGAACCCTTGAAAGGGAAGTAGATACCCAAGATTTCTGAGTAGAAGAAAAGTTAGTTACAATTATTCCTTGAAAGAATTTAACTCTGAATGTAGCAAAAAGAATGAGCTTAGGGAAGCCAGAAGAATAACAAAGATACTGGTGCAATGGTCCAGATGAGAATAAAATTATAGAAGAGACCAGCAATAGGTACCTCTGAGAAAGACTTCATAGGGGCACAGTTCTAGCAGAATTTTTCCAAATTAGTAAGAAGTCACCATCATGCAGAATATTAAAATGAATGTTTATAAATCTTACATGATTGAAAAGATGTGGACATTTTCTGCCTTTAGAAATTTAAACAGGTTTCTAGATTCAGAACTTCTCAGAAGCAGTCTGAAAATCTCAACAAAAGTAGATTGTATATATAAGTACTTCTAAAATTTATTGACTGAAGAATACTCTTTCTATAGTATTTCCATTAACATCATCTGTGCTCCATAAGGCATCAGTTTGGAAATATAGCTCAGCAAAACTACAAAGACTGAATATAGTACTAGAGAGATAGGGAAGGGTGTGAGGGAGAGAAGAAAGTGTTCACCACACTAGGAGATTCTCATCCTGAGTAATTAACTAGATAGTGATGTCAACTGAGATAGAAACATAAAACAAGTAGCAGGCTTGAGGGGGTTGGGGCATAGAAGGCAATGAGAAATTCACTTTGGGACATAAAAATATGGCTACTATAAAAAGGAATGGTTCTTTGATGTTTCCTGTGAGTGATTAATCTCTACATAGAAACTTTCCAACTTACTTAATAATTTTCAAAAACACACATTGTATCCTTTAAGACCATGAAATACAGTAAAAGCCTACCTGCAAAAGAAAACTTTGATTCCAAAGACTTGGTCTTCATCTTCAAAAGTCTGAAATGAACTCCAAGAAATAGAGACAAAGGCTTTTTTCTTTTTTGCTGTTTTTTTCCTTTCTTTTTCCTCTGTTTATTTGTATGTCTTTAAGAGTATCAGAGGAGGAAGAGAAATGGTGGGATCAAGAGTGAACAAATGAGCAGTGGTACTCACTGGACACAATGTTGAAAATCAACTATACAATTTGTGGGTGGGGGATGGGATGAAAAAACTTGGAGGGAGAAAAAAGAAATATACTCTTTAGCTGACTTAGAAAACTGTAACTCCTCTGTACATCATCTTATAGGTACAATTGAATTTTTTTAAATTTAAAAACATACACAAAAGTCCCTTTACTCTTGGATTTCTCCATTGGGTTGATATCACCAACCACCAGGATGCCTTAGGGGAGACTCTGCTCCCCATCGTGATTACATCTCTGACCCAAATGAGCAAATGCAGCCTTTCCATTCAGACCAAATAGCATGGCTGAAGTAGAGCTGGAATCATACAAAATGTTACCTTAACAAAATGAAAATAGTCACAAGAAATGGATCATCTTCCCTACAAATTTTTCCTTATTTCTAACTTGGGGTTAATCATTTTCTCATCTTTTTTCCATAATGAACATCCTTCCTTTCTCTTTCTTTCAAGAACAACCTGAAACTTAAGTCTGTCTCAGAGTTCAAAGAAGGTATTGGCCAGTGTGTGACACATAGCTCACACTCAGTACTGTAGATTTAAACTCAGTTTTGTTGAAAGAGAAGATTTCCTTTTCTTGCTACCAAAGACCTGTCTTCTCCATTCTGATTTTCTAAACAGGTCTCAGCTTATCTTTATATGACAGATAGCAGAGAAAGCCACTGCCCTCATTCAGGAGAAAAGAGAACCTTCCTTTGTTATATATACCTGGTAACCCTGTATAAAGAATGGGCAATTCTGCTTCATGATATACCTGACTACCTCAACCTCAAAGAGAGTTGCCTTAATGAGTAGATGCAAAGAGGTAATAAGGGCAAAGAAGATAGCAGAGTCTGAGTGCTGTCAGCTCTCCAATATATTTGGTACCAGGTGTGATGGGCCCACAACACTAAAGAGACTTGTCAGTTTCCTTCTTCATGAGTAGGTTCATCTAATCTGACCCATATAAATTGATCTAGGGGACAAATGCCATCCTTGTTTAGAATGAACAATGAGGCCAAACAGCCAGTCCTTACATATTTGTGTATGAATCTAACATGCAACAACACATGTCAATAAACTCACACTGAGCCCCCAGCATCATTGACATCACTTAGCTGCTCCAGATGAGGCTTTGAGTTGGATCTTGAGGTCTGCTTTATAGTATGGAAAAGTTGAAAGTCTTCAGACTTATATCTAATCCCAGATTAGCCATTGAAGATCTTAAGGCCTAGGATAGGACACTTCAACAAACCTAACACTTAGATTTGTCATTTTATTTTATTTTATTTTGGTGCTGGGGCTTGAAATCAGAATCTGAGCACTGTCCCTGAGCTTTTTTTTTTTTTCTGCTCATGGCTAATGCACTATCACTTGAGCCACAACTCCATTTCCAGCTTTTTTGGAGTAGTTAATTGGAGATAAAAGTCTCATGGACTTTCTTGCCTTGGCTGGCTTTGAACTATGATCCTTAGATCTCAGCTTCCTGAGTATCTAGGGTTACAGGAGTGAGCCACCAATACCCAGCTTGTGGATTTTTTTTAAAATTGGGAAGATGGGAAGATTGTACAGAAAAACCCCAAGTCTCCATGAACCAAATTGCATCCAGAGCTAATCATAGAAGGAAGAATGTGCAAGGCTAGAACTTAGAGCAGAGGTGTTGCTGAAGATGCACATGTGGAAGTCACTGGTGCTTATCATCGTAACTGAAATTGCTCAGGGAAAGAATGCAAAGAAATGCAAAAAGCCTGGTGCTGCATCTTGAGTAACTACAGAGTTGGCTGGAGGGCATTGAGATGCCAAAGCAGCTGAAAGAAACACCAACAGAAAGAAGAAAACCCAGGAGCATGTGTGTTGGAGATAAAGGGTTGAGCACTGTCTGAGATTGCTCCTCAGTGGGTCCTAAACTCCCTCCAGTGTGGCTTCTTTCCTACTTGCATGGTACCTTGGCCTCCTCTGCAAGATATTTTGCTCTTAAGAAGATGGATTTCATTTGTTGGAATATACATCTTCTAATAACCTCTCCACTTGAAGACTTTAACCAGTTCTCAACAAGCTCACTAATTAATCTGTTAATAAATTCACTCAGTGCTCCCGAGAAGGGAGAAAGGGACAAAAAAGGTGATGGAGAGAAAGAAGGAAATTTTCAGAAAGGCCAATGTTTATTTAGCACCTCGTGTGGAGCATTTTTTAATGCAAGTCTATTCCATGCCATACGTGCTGCTAGGGATTATTTCCCCCCCATTTTATAGAAAAGTGGTAGACTTGGAGAGAGTAAATACTATCTGTTTACACCACAAATAGTATGTTGGTATAAACAAATCTCCAATTTCTGTCTATTTAGTTGGAAAGCACAGTTCTGGGTCAGGCTCTAGTAGGAAGCTCCCTCCTGCCTGTGAAATACAAGCACATTATCTGTGAGGCAAACATTGCTTTCTGGGTAAGACTGCATGGAAAGTAAGGAGCAGGAAGTGGTTGACAACACAAATGTAAAGGAGACTCTGATGCATGACCCTGTGAATACATTTGTTCCCTTCCCCTTCGTTAATTATATTGATGGGTTAGACTTCAGTAGTACTATCTATGTTGTGATAGATACATTGGTGGCAATTATAAGTAAGAAGCCTTCTCTAATAGATCTGTTATAATTTGAGCTCCATGCAGCAGAGTTAACAAGAACAGGCCTACTTATTTCTCTATCTCATTTGTTAGCTCCTCTCAGCTCTAGAGGTAACTGCTGTCTAATGTGGCCCAGATTCACTTTGGAATAGCCAGGGGCATCCTAATTCTTATTACAGTGCCTCTGGATAGATTGTAGGGAAGGAGAACATGCTAAGAACCAAAGCTAGAGCTGGAGCATCTATCTCCAATACTAATAGGAAGTACTGCTTCCAATTAAGTAGTCTGGAAATAAGCAACTAAAAAAAATACCCCTAAAAGTGGTTTAAAAATGTCAGTTGCAGTCCCTATGGTGCCGCAGTGGGGTGTGTAAGGTCTGCACAGGGACACCTCCCTACCTCTTGGCTAAGTTTCTGCCCAGTATCTATTACCTAGGTAACTGGCAGACCTGGAAGCAGTCACTTTCCCCTCCTGCTAGGTCACATCCTGGGCCACCTCTGGTCACATGCCCTCCCATCTGACCATAGGCGGTTCCCAGACTCTGAGGAGGTCACATCCGAATCCAGTGTGGCAACACCTTTCCCCCACCTGGCCACATCTCTTCCTGTCCCTGGCCTAGATAAGTCGTGGCTCAGGGGTGGGTCACCCCTTTATTTTTAGCCATGCCTCTTCACCATGCATAGCGGGGTTGGGGGTGGGGCGCAGCAGTTTGGTCAATAAACTTCTTCTCCTGCCTGATTAGCAAGTGGTGTTCTCTTCATCAGCTACCTAATGAAACCTACCTATTTAATATACCTGACAGGATGGAGAAGCTTGAGGAGAGAAAGTGTCTATGACCCATGAGACTGCTTTGAAGGCTGACCAAGCAATGGCTTTGACCACATTTGCAGGGTACAATGGCAGACGGCGGATGCTAGCCAGATTGCTGCTATATGCCAAAAAAAAAAAAAAATTATTGAGAATCTCTTGAGCCTCAGAGATAACATTTGTGATGTTTAAGTTTCATTCTGAAGGAACATAATAGGCAAGCATGCTGCCAACCTCGAAACCATGTTTTTAATTCATGGCACCTTCACACTACGTAATGAAAGAGCTGAATGAAAAACTGACATAAGTTGAGATTTGTGTGTGTGTGTGTGTGTGTGTCTGTGTGTGCCTGTGCACATGTGTATCCTGAAGCTTGAATTCAGTGCCTAGGTACTATTCTTAGCTTTTTTGCTCAAGACTGATACACTACCACTTAAGCCACACCTTCACTTCAGCTTTTTTTTTTTTTAATTGTGAAAATACTCTAAAGAGGGGTTACAATTACATGGGCAAGGTAACGAGTACATTTCTTACCAAGCATTGTTGCCTCCTCCTTTGTTTCTCCTTCCCATCCCTTCCCATCTGCCCTCCACCCCCCACACCAAAGTTGTAAAAGTTCATTTTTTGACCTCATGTCTTGTACATCTCATTGTTGCAATGGGTCCACCTTCCCCTCCACAAATTAAACCTACATCAAATACAGTGAAAACAGGGATTATACCGTGGGGGAGGGACATACAAAGCAACAAAGAAATCATCTTATAAATATGTTAGAAACAATAGCAAGAAAGAAAAACATTTGAGTCCTTATCTTGGGGTTCATTTCACCTAACATCAACTTATCTGCTTGCCTCAGATATATACTAGTTATTGCAAATAAGGGAAACCATGGGACCTATGTTTCCATTTCCTAACAAATGGGGCAATGTCATTCTTTCTGATGGAGGCATAGAATTCCATTATGTATATATACCACATTTTCTTGATCCATTCGTCTACTGAGGGACATCTGGGTTGGTTCCATAGCTTAGCTATGGTAAATAATGCTGCAATAAACAAAGTTGTGCTGATAGCTTTACTATGATCTAGTTTGTGATCATTTGGATAAATGCCCATAAGTGGGATTGCTGGGTCGTAGGGGAGGTCTATGTGGAGTCTTTTGAGGAACCTCCATACTACTTTCCAAAGTGGTTGAACAAGTTTACACTCTCACCAATAATGCAATAGAGTTGCCTTCTGTCCACATCCCCTCCAGCATCTGTTGTTATTAGAGTTTTTGATTATTCTAACTGGGGTGAGGTGGTATCTCAATGTTGTTTTGATTTGCATTTCTTTTATGGCCAGAGAGGTTGAGCATTTCTTCATGTGTCTATTGGCCATCCTTTGCTCTTCAGTGAAGTTTCTCTTTAAGTCTTTAGCCCACTTATTTATTGGGCAGTTGTTTCTTTGAGGATTTGTTGTTGGGGCATTTAATTTTTTGAGTTCCAGGTATATTTTAGATATGAGACCCTTGTCGGTTGTATGGCTAGTGAAGGTCTTCTCCCAATCCGTGGACTTTCTATTGATCTTGCTAGCTATGTCCTTTGCCTTGCAGAAGCTCTGCAATTTCATGCAACCCCATTTCTCCAACCTTTCTTTTATTGGTTGTGTTTCTGGGTCTCTATTAAGAAAATTTCAGCCTGTGCCAAGGTGACCTAGGGTTTCTCCTATTCCGTCCTGTAAGATTTTCAGAGTGTCTGCTTTGTCTCTGAGGTTTTTGATCCATTTGGAGTTGATTCTGGTGCAGGGTGATATATAAGGATCTAGCTTTAGTATTTTGTTTTGTTTTGTTTTGTTTTTGGGTCTGGTCGTGGGGCCTGAACTCTGGGCCTGGGCGCTGTCCCTCAGCTCTTCAGCTCAAGGCGAGCACTCTACCACTTGAGCCACAGCGCCACTTCCGGCTTTTTTCTTTTTGCATATGTGGTGCTGAGGAATCGAACTCAGGGCCTCAGGCATGCAAGGCAAGCGCTCTACCACTGAGCCACCTTCCCAGCCCATAGCTTTAGTTTTTTGCAAGTGATTAACAACCAATATTGCCAGCACCATTTACTGAAGAGGCTTTCTTCTATTCAATTTTTTTTAGCTCCCTTATGGAAGATTAGATGGTTATAGGTCTGTAGGTTCATTTCTGGGTTTTCAATTCTATTCCACTGGCCCTGAGGTCTGTTCTTGTGCCAGTACCAAGCTGTTTTGATTACTATGGCTTTGTAGTAGAGTTTGAAATTTGGTATTGATATTCCTCCAGCAGTGTTCTTTCTGTTGAAGATTGTTTTTGCTTATAGGGGTCTTTCATTGTTCCATATGAATTTTGGGATTGCCTCTTCTATTTCCTTGAAGAATGAGGCTGGAATATTGATAGGTATCGCATTGAATTTGTAGATAACCTTGGGAAGTATTGCCATTTTCAGGATGTTGATCCTTCCAATCCAGGAGCATGGGAGGTTTTTCCACTTCTTAAGTTTTGTTTTGATTTCCATTTTCAGGTTTTTAAAGTTTTCATCATAGAAGTCCTTCACTTCTTTGGTTAAGTTAGTTCCTAGGTATTTTATTTTTTTGTGGGGCTATTATGAATGGAGTTACTTTCCTGATTTCAGCCATGCTTTTCTCAGTGTTGGCATAGAGAAAAGCCATTGATTTTTGAGGGTTAATTTTATACCCTGCTATACACTTCAGCTTTTTGCTGGTTAAATGGCAATAAGAATTTCATGGACATTTCAACCTGGGCTGTCTTCTAACTTTAATCCTCAAATCTCAGGCTCCTGAATAATTAAGATTACAGGCATGGAGTCACCAGCACCTGGCTTAGAGATTATTTGACCTTGTTTTCTTTAGGCCATCCCAGATGAACTTTCCAGGCAGGAGTGAAGGTTATAGAAGTGCAACGTGGGAATCACATGAAAAATTGAATCTCATGTCAGTCTGGAGGGTTCTTTTATTTGTTTAATTGAATGAGTGATTGGTTGCTTTTTTTTTTTTTTTCTGTGTGCATATACCTGAAGCTTTAATTCAAGGTCCGGACACTGTCCTTGAGTTTTTGTGCTCAAAGCTAATGCTTTATCACTTGAGTCTCAGCTCCATATCTGGCTTTTTGGTAGTTAATTGGAGATAAGAGTCTTGTGGGCTTTTCTGCGTGGGCTACCTTTGAACCACACCCCCAGATCTCAGCTTTCTGAATAGCTAAGATTACCGACATAAGCCACCAGTGACTTGTTTTTGTTTTTAAACAATAACAGTGTTATTGTTTTTAAAAATCTCTGAGACTTGTAGACAGAAAAATGACTAACAAAATACGTATGAGAGAGATCCTTATAGAAAAACTTTAAACTTCTTTTTAATTCATTAAAATAACCTAGATAAAAGGAAAGTAAAATCAACTTCATTTTGCAAACATGGTGTTTCTGTCTCTAAAGTAATCTATAAATAAAATGCATCTCTGATTAACTCAGTGTTTTTCTTTTAAAAATTATTTATTTATTTTTCATTAAGTATTTGCACAAACGGGTTTCAATTTCAGAAGTCAGTTTATGAGTACAATGAATCCTGATCAATGTCATCCCTTCCATTGTTCTTCCCAATCTTTTCCATCTCTACCCTCAAGTTACATAGTTCAATTTTCACACAATGTACATTGATTGTAATGACTGTTTGTTCACTCTTCCTCTCTCCACTCATGTGCTCCCTCCCACCTCCACAGAACATGTATCAGCTTCCTGGTATTCATTTTGTTAAAGGGATTGTTAGTTATTTAGAGGAATTACACCAATGGAGACAGAATCTTGCTATATAGCCTATAATTCGTGATCATCCTGCCTATGCACACCAGTATTACAGGCATGTACTACCATGCCTGGCTTGCTTGGGTATTCTAGGGCACCTGTACCTTCTTTTTTTCTCCTTCCAATAAATCCAGGTGTAAACAAGAAGTATAAATAATGAGAAGTGCTGATTCAGTAGCTAGAGTCTCAACCACATTTCATTTTGCCAAACAATTTGGAAATCCAGACAGCATTCTGAGTACATGTCAGTAGACAGCTACCAAACTGGTTTTTCATCTTCCTAAATTCAAAATTGCATTGTACTACCCAGCCCTCAGAGAGTTTAATGAAAGCAAGTAGTTATTGTATCCTGGCCAGTCTGAACCATTTAGAAGGTGCTTGTGCCTTTTAGAAGTCTGTCTCTCTCTCTCTACATTGACCCTTATCTGCTAGCTAGCCAAAGTCAAGTTTCTACCACACTGTGCATTGAAGATAGTTGCACTTTTTCAAGAGGGAAGTTTAGATCCCTGAATGATTATGTGGAACAGAGACCACTGATCATATGTAACTGTGAAAAAAAATTATTCAACTTCTACTGTGCCCATGCTACTGAGATTTTTTTTTTACTTTCGAACAGCCATTATTTCCTCTTTATTTTTAATAAGTTTTTATTGTAAAAATACTGTACAGAGGGGTTACAGTTACATGAGCAAGGTAATGAGTACATTTCTTTTTTTTTTTTTGTCAGTCATGGGGCTTGAACTCTGGGCTTGGGCGCTGTCCCTGTGCGCTTCAGCTCAAGGCGAGCACTCTACCGCTTGAGACACAGTGCCACTTCCGATTTTCTAGTGGTTTATTGGAGATAAGAGTCTCACAGACTTTCCTGCCTGGGCTGGCTTGGAACCGTGATCCTCAGATCTCAGCCTCCTGAGTAGCTAGGATTACAGGCGTGAGCCACTGGCACCCAGTTATGTGCACATTTCTTATCTGAGATTTTTTAAGAGCATTTCTATTCTGCACTCAACAGTACTTCCTATAATTAATATTAATACTCAGTCAATACTACCATTTTTGAAATAAGCCTCCCTTCTTACCTTCCGAAGTCTTAGGTGGGTTTGTAAAATCATGGTTAGCTTATGCTGTTTTTTAGGTTTTTGGGTTTTAATGAATTTCTCAGAAGCAACACATTATATCCAAAAAATTATGAATGGTCAGTCAACAAAAAAATTCCCAAGGCAATAAAACTTAGTATTTTACCATTCAAAGTAAAAATATTAGAAATTCCAGACCTGATATAATCTAGGTAAAATTATAGTAATTTGGTTAAAAACACTATCTAACAATTTTAGGACAACAGAAAAACAGCCCTTGCTCTCTTCTGACTCTTCCTGTTCCCACAAACATTCTGTATCAACTCTTTGAAATGAAATGTGTATCTCCTTTTCTTAATTTTTTTTTTTCTGGAGAAATGTCACCAGCTGCCCTTTGACACTCCGCAGCCTCCGAACTCACCAAAAGACTCTGCTTTCATTTGTGCTACAAAATCATTTTTTCCCCTAAAGTCAGATTTGTGATTCCCTTTCCTTACGCCTAGAAAAATGTATCTCCCCTACAACTTCAGTCTACATTTTGCATGTGGACTCTAAAACACACATCATGGGGATCAGGAAAAGAATTAGAAATCAGAAGAGGTTGAAATATGGAGACCAGTCTCTCATGCAATTCTGCCTTGTGGCTTTATTCAGCGTTTTCTCCTGGTCTGGAAGTTTTCCTTTATTCTCCTCAGCCTTTACAATCCTCTCAATTCTCCAAAGCCCAGTTCACAAGCTCCCTTGAGACTTGAATTTTATTTATCTGTCAGAAAGAATACTAAGTCATTTGCAGGCATACAGGCATACAACATACAGTAGGAGTGAGGTTCAATGATGCAATCCATTTGAACTATTAACAGACAGTTTAAGAAAATGAATTCCAGGAAGCTGAAACTGTCTTGGCTGAAGTGGGTGGGAACAAAAAAAGGGTTACAGATAAATGAAAAAAAGAATGGTGGGCTAATGTAGCCATACTACTCAATGTACATAATAAAAAACTGAGCCAGGAAACTTGAAGAGATCAATGGGGATGGAATAGATTGGTTGGGAAGAATGTTGGAAGGGATTACTGATCAAGATAAATTGACATGTTAAATGGAAACTCCTTTGTACAAGTATGTGAATAAAGCAATAAAAAGCAACATAACATTATGTCTGTGACATAGACTTATCAATTATATATTTTTCACTAATTAATTATTAATTAAATCAAAATATCAGTGTTATTATATAAATTACATACATACAATATTATATAAATACAATATTATATAAATTACATACATACAATACTATGAATAACTGTCATCAATTAACTGATGCTTATTTTAGCAAAGCAAGAATCAGCAACATTTATTTCTGCTTCTGTACAATAATATTTCTAAATGTAATGTCCTATTGGAGAGGGCCACAATTACAAATGACAGTGCCCAGGACAACCCTCTCCCAAACATGTAAAACAGATAACTTGAACTAATGAGCACTGAGCTTCTGCTTCTTTCTCTTGCTTTTTTTAAAAAAAAGCAATATCTACTGATCTATTCATTTGATCTATATAATACTCTGTGAAAATTACACATGCTGAGTGTAGTAGGTTGTGATCCCTTCCCCTGCCAAACAACGGTGAACATGATGTTAAATGCTGAGGAATTAAGGTAGCAAATCAGCTGCCTTTGAATAAGAAAACTGTTCTGGATAATCTGGGTGATCCTTTGTTGTCACATGGGCCCCTCAATGTGGAAGAAAAGGCACAGTGGGGCCATATGAGAGGCTCTAATGCCACTGTTGAATGTGGATGTGGAGGAGAGGCCACAAGCCAAGGCATGTGGGCAGTCTCCAGAGGCTGGGAAAGGCAGAAAACAGCCTCCTTGGAGCTTCCAGAAGGAGCGCAGCTCTGCTGGCACATTGACTTAAGTGCACTGAGACCCTTTTTGGACTTCTGATATCTGTAACATAATAAATCTGTGCTATTAAAAGCACCAAATGTATGGTAATTTTCTTTTTTTTTTTTTTAATGCTTTTTTTTTTTTTATTGTAAAGCTACTATACAGAGGGTTACAGTTACATGAGTGAGGTTATGAGTACACTTCCTCTTGAACATTGTTACTCCCTCCATTGTTTTCCCCCTACCATCCCCTCCCTCCCTCCCTTCCCCGAGGTTCTTTTTTTTTTTTTTTTTTTTTGATTGTGATTAAATGATTACATAATTTCAAAGTCACAAGTTCATTCTAACTTCCCTGGAGCAAATTGTCTACCACAGTCTGTAATATATAACAGTGTTCACATGTTATATACCATATTTGTGATCAGCAGCATGAGGATATTTAGTAGTGGTTCAACCAGATGAGCGGGAGTTCTTTGTTTCTTAAGTCCTGTTAGTTTTGTCATATCAGTATGGTAATTTTCATAGCAGCCATAGGAAACTCATGTACTGGGAATTCTAAACATAATGGAGAATAAGGAATACAGATACATTTTATAGTTTATCACAGAAAGTAGAATAAAACATATTGGTTTCTAAAATTATCTTTATGTAGTTTTACAAAGGAGTTTCAATTCAATATTTTTAAAAATCCCCCCCTAAAAAAATAAATGACACTTGTGGGTTTTTTTCTTTCTTGCTATTGTTTTTAATGTACTTATAATGTACTATGTGATTCTTTTGTTTCTTTTGTATTTCTTCCCCCATGGTATAACCCCTATCTGATTCCGGTGTCCTGAATCTTGTATATACATTTTTATAAGTTGGGGAGGGGAAGAGATATAACAAAATACTTAAATAAGGATACAGGTTGACCCATTGTAACAGTGAGATGTACAAGACACTATGTTGAAAATGAACTTTACAATTTCGGGTGGGGGGATGGGGAGGGAGGAGTTGGGAAAGTAGGGAGGGAAGGGATGGTAGGGGAAAAACAAAGGAGGAGGTAACAATGCTTGATAGGAAATCAACTCATTATCCTACTCATATAACTGTAACCCCTCTGTACAGTATTTTTACAATAAAAATATATATGAAAGAAAAAAATGCCAGATTAAAAAAAGAATTAGCAGCTGGAGGTAGCTCACAGTGATTTTTTCCCCTATATTATTGTCCACAGTAAGTGCTTGAAATAACCGAGTCATTCATTATTTTCTCTACCTAAAAATTCTAATTTTAACAAATGCAAGGGAATAGAATAAAGAGGTTTAAAAACAAAATAAAGAGATGTAGAAAAATTAAAAAAAAACTAAATGCCAAAATGAAAAGGTTTTTTTTTGCTCAGAAAAAACAACCAGAAAAAGAAAACATAGTGTTTTTATTTTATCTACTTGTGTTTACTTTTTCTGCCTAACCTTTTCTTCCTGGAAGAGATTGAGCTCACGTCTGTCAGCATTCAACACAGAAAGATTCCACATCGACAGAAGGTGTCCCAGCAAACAACAGGTTAGAATGTTGGCAGAGCACAACAGTAGTGTTGTATATTTGTATTACTGTCAAACTCCAGCTCACTAGGGTTTTACTGAGAACTTCTTGGTGGTAAAGAGAAATTTTGCAATTGAAGAGAAAGCAATCATATAACCAATGCTCTCCTGTTACCCACTAGCTCAAGCTCATAGAACCCTGAAGGCAGCACCCAGAATCCCCATGGCAGGAAGGGCAAGGCTGGGACAAGGCCTCCCATTCGTATCCTAGCAGAGCTGGGAACTGTTAACTATGTAGGAGTGTCAAGTTTCTGCTTGTCTCCTTGGCTGTTTACAAGGGGAGGTGATACAAACAGAGGAATACCAGGAGGTGGACAGGAGAGAGAGGAGGAGATTGACAGGGAGCCTGGACTATTCTAAGCCTTCCATAATTTGTCCTGAAATAGTCAAGAATAGGAGTGTATATATATATTTCCACATATAAAAGGGATTTTTTCCAAAGAGGAAAAAATAGCAAATTTAGGGTGTCAGAGATAACTAAAAAAATAATGATTTGTCTTTTCCAAGTATGAGTTTCACTAGCCCAGGCACTTTTATATGAAGTACAAGCTGTAAACAACTCAAACACACTTGTGGGTATTTATCTGTTAAGAACTTGAATATTAGCCATCAAATAGAATCATTGCAGGTGTTAATTAATTGGTGTGTGTGTGTGTGTGTGTGTGTGTGTGTGTTGCTTGCACCCAGGACCTTAACTTTTTTCTTTTTCTTTTTGTCAGTCATGCGGCTTAAACTCTGGGCTTGGGTGCTGTCCCTGCGCTCTTCAACTCAAGGTGATTGCTCTACTGCTTGAGCCATAGCGCCACTTCGGGTTTTCTAGTGGTTTATTGGAGATAAGAGTCTCACAGACTTTCCTGCCCGGGCTGTCTTTGAACCTCAATCATTAGATCTCAGCCTCCTGGGTAGTTAGGATTATAGGCGTGAGCCACCACTGCCCGGCCCAACCTTAGCTTTTTTGCTCAAGGCTAGCACTCTACAGCTTGAGCCACAGCTCCATTTCCAGCTCTTTGGTGGTTAATTAGATCAGACTCTTACAGACTTTCTTTCCTGAGTTAGCTTTCAATCGTGATACTTTGTTCTCAGCCTCCTGAATAGCTAGGATTACAGGCATAACCCAACAGCACTCAGCATGAATTTTGCTTGGAATGGTGCCAGACCTATAGTAAGCAGTGTGTAGGTCTTTATGTTAAGTCACACTAAACCATCTTACTTGTAACAAAGAAAAACATGGTTCTTGCTAACTATGCAACAATATATCAGACCTTAAGAAATGGTTTGATAGCCAAGTTATGTAATTTCACAGCTGAGCGAATAGAAGCAGCTAAATGAGTCAGATCTCTCTTGGATGCAGGGCACCATGAGGTGGGAGAATGAGTGGTCCCCTGTCCAGATGACCTCCTGAGTAGCCAGTTTGCCACTAGTGATTCACACCCAGAAACCACATGGCTGCTGGTGACTCTCCATCTAGCTGTCAGCACATGTTACTCAGCCTACAGTCAGATCAGCTCTAGTTGTGATAAATATATCTGATTAAATACATGAGTTCACTGGACAACAGACTCTCTCTCCCTCCTTTCCTTTCTCCCCTCCTTCCCCTTCTCGCTCTCTCTCATGACCCCCCCCACGCGTGCATGCGCATGCATGCACACACACACACACACACACACACACACACACACACAGAATGAACTCCATTTCCTATTCTGAAAAATACAAGGAATGAACTTCAATAACCCCTAGAAAATATCTCAGGATGCCTTCTTACAAATCTCTTTGAATAATCATCGTGAAGGTTATAATAAAATAGCAGGGAAATCTGTGTCTACTGACTACAAGAAATTCAAACTGGTCACTGACATCAGTTTTTCTCTTGTCACCTTTTCCTTTAGGCTTGTAGACTCAAAGAAACATCACTTGACAATCAGCAAAATATTCAAGCAAACCACCGTCACTGTTTTCGGTAGGTCAGTTTCCCTGGGAACAGACCTGAGGTACAAATGTTCATGCAGGAGGTATGTTTGAAATAGTCTCAAGATCAAAACATGAAGGAAAAAAAGGCGGCAGAGTTAGAGGGAGGGAGGAGTTCAACTGCCCTCTGGTCACACAGTCATTTCTGCACAGAGTCCTGGCCTGGTCCTGTGGAGCTGTCCTTGATAGAGATTAGCAGACCAGGCATGTCTTCACATATTACCCTTTCTATTGACTAGGCATTGACATTTGATGATAGGCACTGACTCCATCTGTCCCTGGGGAGGAGGAAGCATAAGACACCCAGTCACCTACACGTCAGGAGCCACAGTCCTTGTGAGAGTTATCTGTTCCCAGGGTAACACTTGCTGCATTATTAACAGCTCAACAGAACATACGCTCTCAGTCTCATGGCATCCTGAGTTAGGAGGTGAGATGTGTCTACCTGGGGTGCACTCAGGGTCCTAGAAGGCTACGATCAAAAGTTGGTTGGGCAGCTTTTTCTTTGGTACCTCAAATGGAAGAATCCAGTTCCAATATAATTTGAATGGATGGAAGAGCTGAAAAAATGATGGCCTGGCTTTTTGTAAACTGTTGCTTGGTTATTTGTAAGGTCCAACAGGCCACCCATAATTCCTAGAGGCTAGCCAGAGTTCCTTGTCACAGATTTCTTAGCACAGCCTGTAAGAACAGCTCTAACTGCCCGTGAGGGCCAACCTCTCTCTCAAAACTGTTCATTTTTATTAATCCAACTTCACCCTTTTAATTAACTTACAATCAACAAATTTGGTAACTACAGTGCATCTTCAAAGCCAGTTGAGGCAGAATGAGGCCCTCCACACCAGTAGAGGATGTTATACCTGAACCTGTAGCTATTGACAAAAACTGTGACAGGATAGGGGTAAGAACAAACTTGACACATAGTAAGACTCCATAAATGCCCATTGAATAAAATATGTTGAGATAGAGAGCTGTGTTGTAGGCTGTGTGGGAGACATTGGTCTCTCCAGCACAACTCTTCAGCTGAATGTCTAACCACTCCTAAGTGACCAACTGTCATGGAAAGAAAGGCTGAGCTTGACAGCCTGTAAAAGTTAGCAAGGAAAAGTGTTCCCTTTGTCAAGTGAAAAAGTCAAGAGAACTCAGAAAAACATCCTTCCTAGACTGTAGAAATTCACTTTCATAAAACATTTTATATGTAGGTTGCATTTACAAGCTTTTATTTTTAATAGAAACAGAGTAGAGGGGAAGATAAAAATTGATCTGAAGATACAAGACTGAGCTTGCAGGAAGCCCAAGCTGCCTAAGAGAGCTGGCATTTCCATATTGACCAATTCCACATGGTCACTGACAGATAAAATGGAGAAGGGTGTTACAAGGCAGGAGGGAAACCGTCTGCCTGGGCCTTTGCATTTCTTTCTGCTATGCTGCAAGGTAAGTGCAACACCTTTCTACTCATCCCCATTGCAAAAAAGGAAGCAGTCTTTACCTCCACACTGTTCAGAGTCTGCAGTGACAAGGGAAAGCCATACTTGTTCAGAGTGATCTTGCTCTGAGGGAGAACCCACAAGGTCTCTGGGCAGAACAAGAAGGGCATAACACACAGGCTCAGGGAAGCTTCCCAGCAGTGTAGCCTAACCCCATGCTCTTCTTGGCCATCCTGGGACAATGGAGGCAAGATGACACCATTCATGATGGAAGAGAGAACAGAAGAGAAGGCTAAGCCTCCTTACTAGGAGCTAAGTTCCCCCAACTCCTGAAAGCCTGAGAACTGCGAGGTGGAAATTGTTTGTGCCTTAGGTGGAAAAGGGTAGCTTTGGCTAGTGTAAAGTATAGATTACAGGCCCTGGTGGTTCACTCCTGTAATCCCAGCTACTTAAATTGCTAAGATCTGAGGAGCATTCACAGTTTCATTGATGCCTGTTTAATTTATCATGTTCAAACATAAGTTTTTGTCTTTTATTATCCATTGAGTTTACTTGTCGATTTATAGGCACATTCTAATTATTACAAATGAGGGAAACCATGCAACCTATGTTTCTTTGGGTCTGGCTTACAAATGGGGCAATGACATTCTTTCTGATGGAGGCATAGAATTCCACTATGTATATATACCACCTTTTCTTGATCCATTTGTCCACTGAGGGGCATCTGGACTGTCTCCATACCTTGGCTATAGTAAACAATACTGCAATGAACATGGTTGTACTCATAGCTTTAATATAGCATGATTTGTGGTAAAGATTTTATTCTTAATGATAAGACATTTTCTTTTACCAGTTAATAGAGACTGAACATATTGATAAAAAGAACTTATTTGGAGCAGCAAGATTTTAGAAACATGATAATAGAGGTAGAGGGGGTAATGATGGTAGTGGTGATGGTTGTGGTGCTGGGTGGTACTGTTGATGATAACAGTGATATTGATGGTGGTGGTGATTATAAGATAGTGGTTGTTATGATGGTGGTGGTGATGGTAGTGGTAGTGGTGATGGTGAAGGTTGTGATGATGATTGTGGTGGTTATTGTGATGATGGTGGTGACATTGGTGATGGTGATGAAAGTGTGGTAAAATGATGATGGTGATGGTTGGAATGATGATGATGGTGGTGGCAGTAATGGTGGTGATGATTGTGATGGTGGTAATGGTGAGATGATGATGGTGATAATGGAGATTGCAACCAGCATTTGTAACATGCTTATTTATATGCCAAAACTGCTGAAAAACCATTTTGTTCTGTTTCATTTTCATAATTATATATGTTTTCCCATTATCCATACCAGTCATAGGAAATATAGATTTTTCTATCCATTGTATAACTGTCAGACACTTTAATTTCAGCCTCTATTTGAAATTGTGTCTCAACTCATAGTAGAAGTAAAATTAAGCATTATAAATTCAAAGCCAAAGGAAGCTTTGTTTAATATTCCAGTTATTGTAGGCATCAGAAAGCTTGAGAGATCTGACTACTTTCAGCTACTATATAGATATTCTTAGGTCATTTTACAACTCTTCCCTCTTCTATTTCAGCTAAGAAAATATCATAACAGAATAATTCAAATCTAAAATACAATATATAAATAAAATATTGTTTTTCATGAAGAGTCCTTTTATTCTCCTTCTGGTTCTCAAGAAAAATATTAGGTTTTTACTATGGGAGATAAGAAAGCAGTATGTAATTTTAAAACATCACAATAGAAGGCTAAGAGAAAATAGAATGTGATTTGATTTATGATGTTAAGGACATGAGGGAAATGTGCTACATCATTCTTTGAAGACTCATAATAGCAATTATGTTAATGTAATTATTTTATTAGTAATGAAAAGCAAGAAAAAAAGAACAGGGCTTTAAAAATGTTAAAAAGAATCGGCCTAACTTATGAATCATTTAACATCAATATAAACAGCCATGGAAAGCAAAGCCTGCTTTCCTGGAGAAATACAACATAAGGTACCCATTCCACAAACATGGAGATGCAGAATTTATTTATAAGCAAGTGCTTGTTCCTCCTCACATTATAATAATATTCCCAGTCAGATGGAGGTGTCGCTCCCCAGATGGGATTTCTTTTTTTTTGTGGGGGGGTGTTCGGTTGTGGGGCCTGAACTCTGGGCCTGGGTGCTGTCCCTCAGCTCTTCAGCTCTACCACTTGAGCCACAGCACCACTTCAGGCTTTTTTCTTTTTGCTTATCTAGTGCTGAGGAATCGAACCCAGGGCCTCATGCATGCAAGGCAAGCACTCTACCACTGAGCCACCTTCCCAGCCCCAGGATTTCTTTTTTATTTTTTCTGTTGTGGGGCTTGAACTCTGGGCCTGGGCACTGTCCCTCAGCTCTTCAGCTCAATGCTAGCACTCTACCACTTGAGCCACAGTGCCACTTCCAGTTTTCTGAGTGGTTTATTGGAGATAAGAGTCTCATGGACTTTCATGCCCAGGCTGGCTTCGAACCATGATCCTCAGATCTCAGCCTCCTAAGTAGCTAGGATTACAGGCTCCAAATGGGATTTCTTTAGAAACAATCAAATAGAAGTCATTTTTGAAACATCCATGTACTTCATCAAATCCGAAGAATACTGTATTGCCACTAGATAGTATAAGCCAGTTGTAACTCCAAAACGACTGAACCCAGTAAGTCTGTTTCAGCATAAAACAACTGCAGACACACTAGCAGTTAAAATGGTAGGTGGATGAGTCTCTCCCTACTCGACTTATTAAATGCTGTAGAGCATTTATCAATCATGATGCCTAGAGTGAACTTCACTTAGCATTTCAGACTTTGTTGCCTGGGAAAATGGCTACAAAATAGCTGCCTAGGGTTTGTGGGAGAAAACTTCCCTTCTGGGGCAAAAGGCAGTATCTTGACCCACCTATTCTAATGATGTCTCCCATTTATTGAGCATTGAGGATGGGAAGGGACAATTGTTTTCTTACTATCTTATCTGTGTTAGTTAGTCTTCCATCCTTGTGACAGAATACTAGGGAAAATCAACTTATAAAGAGGAAAGGTTTATTTGGGCTTATAGTTTGGGAGATTTTAGTCTGTGGCCATTTGACCCTGTTGCTTTGTGCCTGTGGATTCATAGTGTATTATGGCATGGAAAAGAAAAACAAGGAGAAAGACGAAGAAGATGAAAATGATGCTGAGAAAAAAATGAGAGAAAAGAGGATGAAAGATCATCATGATCAATAAGTTGGTTAACCCCTCTGTACAAAACTCACTCCCTTTAAAGAAAAATGAGATGTAAGGCTATGTAAGAATTGTTTTTAAACTGTACAGTGTCTTTTTTTTTGGTATAGTTAACACACTAGTGATTATCTGTAGATAGTCCTGTCCAGGTGGTGTTTTTAATAGCTGCCAACCTACAGGATGGGGGTTGTAAATTGGCATGAACATTTAAAGCAGGTTCTTGCTGGCACACAGCAAGGATTATTATCTATGGGATGGCAAGATTTTCTTTTTCAATATTTGATGCTGCTTACATAAAATAATTGTTCTGTTAACTGAATGCCACTCTGTAATTGCAAAAAAAATGTAGCTAGTTTTTTGACATCTTGAATGGTTCTAAGTAGATATAGTTTTATTAGTAAAAATAAATAACCAAAATAAAATATAAAATAAAAAGGGGATATCACAACAAATACAAGTCCAGAAGATCATGAGAGGCAATCTATATTGAAATAAACTTGGAAATATAAAAGAAATAGGTAAATTTCTCAATGTATTTGACACACCAGAATGAACTAAGAGAATATAAGTCTCTTAAACAGATCTCTAACAAGCAATGAGATTGAAGCAGGTATAAATATTCTCGCAACGAAGAAAACCCCAGGACCAGGCAAATTCACCGCTGGATTCTCTCAGTCTTTCTTTTAAAGAGCCAGTACCAATACTCCGAAATTTCTCCCTTTAAAAGAAAGGGAATGGACACTACCCCCTCATTCTGTGAAGCCAGTATGACACTCATTTAAAAACAGGATGAAGACACAACAAAGAAAAAGAATTATAGACCAATCTCTTTGATGAACATAGATGTGAAAATTCCTAATAAAATATTTGTATTCTGGGTTTGAGTTTTTTGTCAGTTTTATGCTTCAAAGCTTGGTTTTGAAATATTTTTCACAGTGATTTATTTGCTTATAAATTATGTCAAAATACACGAAATATACATTTTACTGTCTTAGACAGATGCTGGTAGCTAATGCCTAGCTGCTTAGGAGGCTGAGATCAGATGATCAAGGTTTATAGCCAGCTCAAGCAGACAAATTCAAGAGACTCTTCTCTCCAACTAACCAACAAAAACAGTCAGAAGTGGTGGTGTGGCTCAAATGCCAGAGCACCAGTCTTAAGTAAAAAAGTCAAGAAAATATGGAAGTTACTGAGGTCAAACTTGCACACAAAAATAAACTTTAAAAATTGTACTCTTTTTTTTTGGGGGGGGGGTCCGGTCGTGGGGTCTGAACTCTGGGCCTGGGCACTGTCCCTCAGCTCTTCAGCTCAAGGCTAGCGCTCTACCACTTGAGCCACAGTGCCACTTCCGGCTTTTTTCTTTTTGTTTATGTGGTGCTGAGGAATCGAACCCCGGGCCATCAAGCATGCAAGGCAAGCACTCTGCCACTGAGCCATCTTCCCAGCCTCAAATTGTACTGTTTTAAATATTTTTAAAGTATAGTTCAGTGGCATTAAGTGTATTCATATGGTAGTGCAACCATTCACTTTCTGTCTCCATAACTGTCTTCATATCTAAAACTTAAACTACATACACACTAAGTAATAACTCCTCCATTTTCCCTCCTCCCAGTACCTGGAGACTACCCTTTTACTTTCTATTTCCATGAAGTTAACTACTCCAGATTTTTATTTAACTGTCATTATGCAGTCTGATTTTTTTGTGGCTGAATTCCTTCATTGAGCACAAGGTCAAGGTTTACTTACATTGTTGAATGTATTAGAATTTTCTTTCTAAGGCTAACTATTCCATCATACGTATATACTAAACTTTGTTTATCCATTCATCAATTTACAGAAATCTTTTTTCAGTTATGACAAAGAGTAACTTATCTTTTCTTTCTTTTTTTTTTTTTTTTTTTGCCTTATTGGTACTTGGGTTTGAATTCAAGGCTTTACACTTGCTAGGCAGGCACTTTTCACTTAAGCCACATCCCCAGTCTTTTGTTTTCTTTTACTTCGATAACTTACATTTGTTACTTAGGGCCAGCTCAGAGCATAACTCTGTTACCTATACTTCCTTCATAGATGGAATGACAAGTGTGACTCACTACACCCAGCTTATTGGTTGAGAAAGAGGATCAATAACTTTGCTGGGTCAGGTCTTGGATCATGATACAATCTCCACCTCCTGAGTAGTTGAGATGATAAGTATGTTCCACTGGACCTAACATTTTCTCTAAGAAATCATTGGCTAATACAAAATCTTGAAAACTTATTCTTACGATTTTTTTTACCCCACAACCTTTACAGTTTGGCTACTTTGGTGTATTTATTTATTCTTTCATTCATTTATTTGATGCTATGGTTTGAAATGGGAGTTTCATATCATTTTACAAACTTTGGGGGTACTAGAGATTGAACCTAGGGCCTTGTACATGCTAGGCAGGTGCTCTGTCACTGAGATACATTCCCAGCCAGTTTCAACTCTTACATTTAAGGTTTATGATGCATTTTGAATATGGTTTTTTTTAATGGTTTGAAGTCAGAGCATTGCATTTGTTAGTCAGGCATTCTACCACGTAAGCCACACCTCAGCCTTTTTTGCTTTTGTAATTTTTGAGGTAGAGTTTCACTTTTTGTCCAGGGTGGCCTGGATTATAATCTTTCTATTTTATACTTCCCACCATAGCTGGGATGACAGCTACCCATCACTATACCCAGCTTTTTGAGGTGAGATCTGGTGAAATGTTCTGCCCTGCCTATACTGAGATCTTCCTGATCTCAGCCTCCTGAGAAGCTAGGACAACAGTGTCCATCATCATGTCCAGCTATTGGTTGAGATGAGATTTCATGAACATTTTGCTGGGGCTGGCCTGGAACCACTGTTTCCCACTCTCAGCTTCCTGATTAGCTAGGATTATAAACATGAGCCACCAACACCCAGTTCCATTATTTTGTATGTGGTATGGTTATCTCATTGTCCATAACGCATTATTCTTTCCCCTAGTGAGTTAATTGGCATTTTATTTTAAAAAAATCAACCAAAATTTAACTTTAATATTAACATGAATAAATTTAATTTATTTTCTTCTTTGTTTGGAGGATCAATTTTATATTTTAATTGTGGAGCTTGAACTCTGGGACCCGGTGCTATCCCTGAGCTCTTCAGTTCAAGGCAAGCACTCTACCACTTGAGCCATGGTATCATTTCGGTTTTCTGATAGTTAATTAGAGATTAGAATCTCACAGACTCTCCTGCCCCAACTGGCTTTGAAGAGCAATCCTCAGATCTCAGCTTCCTGAGTAGCTAGGATTACAGGTGTGAGTCATCAGCACCTGGTTGAAGGATCCATTTTTAAAAGTTAAGCACAATGAAATTTCAACATGTAATAAATATAAAAAACATTATTAGTGAAGTTGTTTTCATTTTACTTTCAGACTGTCTTCAAAATCTGGAAATTATAGACTTATGGAGTATCTTAACTTCTATTTACTATATTCCTTTTGTTTCCATTTTTGATTGGCAAAGTATTTGTACATATTTATGGGGAACAATGTGAGTTAGTTTGTATGTACATTGATCAACTCAAAATTATGAGCATACCTGTCACTTTAAGTTTGTCATTTCTTTGTGGTGAGTATATTCAAATTCTTCTCTCTTGTTGTGAAATATAGAGTGCATTACTGTTCATTCACCCTGCTGTGCAGTGAGCATTTTGATCTGGATCATGGTTTCCCATATTTCTGATCAGATTCCTGATCAGAAATCTTGTCTCCTACTCCTTCCTCTCAATCTCTTGTTTCTTGGCCACCATGAGGTAAGAAGTTATATCATGTTGGTGTTTTATTTTGTCGGTTGTGGGGCTTGAACTCTGGGCCTGGGCGCTGTCCCTGAGCTCTTCTGCTCAAGGCGAACACTCTATCACTTGAACCACAGAGCCATTTCTGGTTTTGTGGTGATTAATTGGAGATAAGAGTCTCACTTTCCTGCCTGGGCTGGCTTTGAACCGCAATCTTTGGATCTCAGCCTCCTGAGTAGCTAGGATTACAAGTGTGAGCTACTGGCACCTGGTTTTGTTTGGCACTTTTGAAACCTGAGATTCTCAGATCTCTCTTGGCAATTCTGATTCCCAGGCTTAATACGAAGCTAGAGCTTGTTCTTCCTCCAGTCCTTCACAAGTCACTGGAACTAGTTCCAGCCTTGCATTAAACCTACAGAACCAAAATCATCTCCTTTCCTAAAATCTCCATGGCAGCTCTGTCCACAGGAATGAAAGGGAGACTGAGAAGCTGCAGTTTAAGAAGACCTGGCCTTGCTGTCTTCCGTGTGCTTCCTGACTGCTTGGCTCCTTGCGCATCTCCTTACACAGCAATTCCTTCTAACTACCAGCCACTAAATCTAATTTTTAGGTGGTGTGTACAGGTGTGTGTGCATGTGTATGTGTGTGTGTGCATGTGTGTGTGTGTGTGTGTGTGTGTGTGTGTGTGTGTGTGTGTGTTGGTACCAGGATTTGAAATTAGGGCCTTCACTTCTCACTTGACTTTCTTGTACACAGCTGTCACTCTAGTCTGGCATTTTGCTGCTTAATTAGAGATAGTGTCTCACAGAATTTTCTTCCCAGGTTGGCTTCAAATCACCAGATCTCAGCCTCCTGAAAGGTATGAGCCCAGTCAGTTTTGAGTTATAAAAGTATTCCCAGCGTAGCTGCACTTAACTCCCAATGGAGAGTTGGGCATGAAGCAGCCAGAACATCCGTTAGCTTTGTGGGTCTGAGTCCACATTGAGTGCAATGTGGGCTCCAGGCTTGGAACATGATTCCAACACAGTGCAAGCAGCATCTTAGTTTCAGCTCTACATGGCTCTTCCTGGAAATTTCTAAATTTTAATAATACTAGTCTCTTCCTTTGTTCAGTGACCCTAGCATTGGACCCTTGCTGCTTCCTTAGGTTGCTTCTAACATCACAAAAAAATTTATTTTGTATTCATCTAGTTTACTTATACAACTACTTATTAATATTTTTACATAATAATTGCTCTCTTTTAGGCCATCTAGCATTGAAGGATTAACTTGTTTTGGAAGTGCTTACTGACAACAAGCAGCCCCAGGACTGTATCTGGGAGAGGGAAAATAAAATGATCCCTATATTTGTCCCAAATTTCTACCTGTAGGTAATGCTAGCTATGGGGCACCTTGAAGGGAACTCAAGCAGCATCCAATTCTCCAACTGAATTGAAGAGATGAAGGCAGACGTTCAGAGATCTGTAGCAACTGGAGGTCACAAAGCACAGTACCAGTAAGGAGGAAACTCCTAGAGGTAGAGGTACACAAACTTGCATGATAGTCTTCTGTAGTCTAAATAAACTAACCTGAGTATGCATAAGGTGAAACTCAATGAAGCCAGGCAAAGAACAAGTAACAGGGAGCTATAAATGAACAATTCTTAGTGGTAGAGCACTACTCTTGAGCAAAAGAGCTGAGAGACAGCATCCAGGCCTTGAGTTCAAGCCCCACATCAGACAAAGAGAAAAAAATCATAAATGCTCAGAAACAAATGGCTAAAAATCAGCAAAAATCAAAATTTCTAGAAGAAAGGAATATTATACCCCACGTAAAGGATTTAACCAGCGTTTGTTAGATATCATGTAAACCAGAAGACAAATGAATAGCACCTGAACATTCTAAAAGCCAACTGGAGCTTTGTATGTAATATAAAAGCAGAGTAAAAGTTTTTTTCAGAACAAAAAGACTAAGGGCTGATGCCAGCATTCAAATACTACAAGAAATGCTCCTGAAAGTAGTGAATTCTCAAAGAGAAGAAAAAAGATATACATGGACACATGTGGGTAAACAAAAGACACCTTCCTCCTGCTCTTTAGTTTCTTTAAATGTCCTGTTTAAGGCCTGGTGGTACTGGCCTCTGATTCACTATGAAGTCTTTCTTTTCTTCTCTAATTTATCCCATCAACCTGAAAGTCTTTGTGGACCACACCATGCCATTCTATCCTGATGGCTTCCCATTATATTTTAAACTACAAAGGAAACCTACCTTATGCTGCCTCTTCCCATACCTATGAGCTGCTTTTCTCTCAGAATTACCCTTAAAAACATGTTTACCTTATCTGATCTGAACCCCATGAACTTCTTCAACTTTAGCTACTGTTCTTATCTACTTGCTCTCTTCTAAATCACATCCACCTTTTTGATTCCTCAATTTTTCCTTTCTTGTAATCTCTGTGTGTGTGTGTGTGTGTGTGTTAGTACTGGTTGTTATTGTTTTTTTTGGTGCTGAGCGTGGGCCCTGTCCCTGAACTTTTAGCTCAAGGCTAATGATCTACCCCTTGAGCCACAGCCCCACTTCTGGCTTTTTTGGTGCTTAATTGTCTCACAGAGTTTCTGGCCTAGACTGGCTTTGAACCATGATCCTCAGATCTTAGTCTCCTGAGTATCTAGGATTATAGGTATGAACTACTGGTGCCTATGAGCTAGAAGAAATGAGGAAATTGATTCTCTCGTGGAACTACCAAAAAACAGCCTAAACCTTGACTTCAGCCAGTGAGATTGGTTCGGATTTCTCACCTCTAGAACTGTAATATAGTAAATCTTGTTTTCAAACCACTGTGTTTGTTGTAGCACTGACAGGAATCCTATTTTAGCATATGAGCTCTATGATAAGGGTCATAATGCCTTCCTTGTCCTAACTCTAATATTATCAGATCAATCACACTAAGTCTTTCCTTTGGAATATATCCCAAATCCAATGACATCTTAAGGCTCTGACACTATGACACGAGTCCAGTAACCAGTTCATCTCACTAAGGGGATTACAAGGCCTCCTCGTGTAGGCTCCTTCCTGTGCTCTGCACTCTTTAGACCATAGTCTGCAGAGAAACCAGGGGAATCTTCTTTAAATGTAAAACACAGCACTGAAATTTCAGATGCTTTTCCTATCAATTCAAAGAAAAGTCCAAGTCTTTACTGGGGATCACTCTTCCAAAGATGCTGACTCCGCAGTACTGGCTGAGGCAGAGGGAGTTGCTTTGAAGAGTCAGACTCACATTATAGCTTGAGTACCAATATACCAGATTATTATTATTATTATTATTATTATCCTCTTCCTCCTCCTCCCCCCTCCTCCTCTTCCTCCTCCTCTTCCTCTCCC
Source organism: Dipodomys spectabilis (assembly GCF_019054845.1). Taxonomy (NCBI): domain Eukaryota; kingdom Metazoa; phylum Chordata; class Mammalia; order Rodentia; family Heteromyidae; genus Dipodomys; species Dipodomys spectabilis. The sequence goes on from NW_024870781.1 coordinate 2,605,813, forward strand.
CCATCTTTCTCCTCCTCCTCTTCCTCCTCCTTTCCCCCTTCCTCCTCCCCGCTTCTCCTCCCCCCCCCCCCTCCTCCTCTGACTTGAATGTCCCTGAGCCTTTTGCTCAAGGTTAACATTCTGCCACTTGAACCACAGCACCGCTTTCGGCTGTTTTGGTGTTTACTTGGAGATAAGAGTCTCATGGGCATTCCTACCTGAGCTGGTTTTGAACTACTATCCTCAGATCTCAGCCTCCTGAGTAGCTAGGATTACAGATATGAGTCACTGGCACCCAGCTCAGGATTTCTTCTTTTTAATTCTGCTGTACCCATGAAACAATATCTTTTTTTTAATTGTGAAAATACCATACAGAGGGATTACAATTACATGGGCAAGGTAATGAGTACATTTCTTATCAAGCATTGTGGCCTCCTCCTTTGTTTCCCCTTACCATCCCCTCCTATCTCCCTCCCTCACTCCCCCTCTCCCCCGCACCAAAGGTGTAAAGTTCATTTTCGACATAACATCTTGTACATCTCATTGATGCAATGAATCCACCTGTATCCCTATTTAAACGGTTTGTTTTTGCCCTTCCCCTCCACAACATCAAATACAGTGAAAACAGGGGTAATACCATGGGGGAGGGACATACAAAGCAACAAAGAAATATCTTATAAGCATATTAGACGCAATAGCAAGAAAGAAAAAAAAAACATTTTAGTCCTTATCTTGGGGTTCATTTTGCTTAACATCAACTTATCTGACCATTTCTGCTTGTCTCAGACATATACTAGTTATTGCAAATAAGGGAAACCATGGGACCTATGTTTCTTTGGGCCTGGCTTACTTCCCTTAATATAACTTTTTCCAAGTCTTTCCATTTCCTAACAAATGGGGCAATGTCATTCTTTCTGATGAAGGCATAGAATTCCATTGTGTATATATACTACATTTTCTTGATCCATTCATCTACTGAGAGACATCTGTATGGAGGTTCCTCAAAAGACTCCACATAAAGCTTCCTATGACCCAGCAATCCCACTTTTGGGCATTTACCCAAATGATCACAAGCAAGACCATACTAAAGCTACCAGCACAACTATGTTTATTGCAGCATTATTTATCATAGCTAAGATATGGATGAAACAATATCTTGTAGGAAGGAGCTTGGCCTGGGAAAAATCCTAATACTGCAAAGATCAATTCATGCTTCTTCACAAGTCTAAGTTGAACAGCACCATGGGTGACTGGTTCAATTGTTATTATAGGAAAGATCAAAAAGCCAGATGAAAATTATTATATTCTTTACCTACCTATTGCTTACTAGGGAGCAGTAAAAGAAATCTTAGATTTCCCCACCTCCTTAAACCATTTGGGGGAGGATTTGTCTGGAAGTCAGTGGAAAATGCCTGTGTCAATTGAACAGGAGTGATCAATTTATAAGAACAATTTTCTTGGATGATTTGGGTCAACCAGCCAGTACTCTTGTGTCTTGGTGTCCACAGAGAACTAGTTCCAGAAAACCTCTGGGGTATAAAAATCTGCAGATGTTCAAGTCCCCCATGTAGGTGGCATAGTATTTGCATGGAACATAGCATCCCAAGTACTAAAGTCATCTCTAGATGACTCATGATACCTAATTCAATGCAAATGCTATGTAAACAATTCTACAATGTTATATATAGAAAATGATGAGAAAAATTGCATCTATGTGCAATTTTGTTTTTCAAAGATTTTCAATCTTGTTAGCTGACCCCTAGATATGGAACCCACAGATAAGAGGTCCAACACTATTTGAAGATCGAAAACATAGTCTGTGAAATCTGACTAACCCAAATTAATAACCAGCTGCATCACCTAAAGCAAACGATTGACTTGCTCAGCCTTATTCCTTCTTTGTAAGGTGAGGGAACTCACAGAATCAATTTCATAATGTAGTTCTAACAATTTAATTCCAGAATGGATGCAAAGCATTTATTCCTATTAAGAAGTAATTCATTTTGGTTGCCATAATTGACATCGTCATCCTCCTTGAACGTAATGGACTGCTCAACTTCTTTTCCATATAAATAAAGCTATTGTTAAGACTCCCATTGGAATGTCTCACAAGCTAGTCATGTGGCCCGCAGACCCAAGTGATCTGTCCATTCATACCTCTGAGTGCTGAACACTTTTTACATAGGGGTTTTTCCAGCCAACATCATCCTTTTTTTTTTTTTTGTCTGTCATGAGGCTTGAACTGTGGGCCTACGCATCATCCCTCATTTCTTCAGCTCAAGGATAGCGCTCTACCACTTGAGCTACAGTGCCACTTCCAGTTTTCTGGTGGTTAATTGGAGGTAAGAGTCTCACGGACTTTCCTTCCCCAGGGCTGGCTTTGAATCACAATCCTCAGATCTCAGCCTCCTGAAAAGCTAGGATTACAAGTGTGAGCCACCTAAGCCCAGCTCAACATCATCCTTTTAAAGGAGGATCACAGAGGATCTGCCTGCCTCAATATGGCTCTGGATATGGATGTCTCTAAGCCTGGGAAGAGTGGAGAGAAGATAGTTGTTGAATACTGAAATCCATTTGAGTAGGAGGAATGACTTCTAGTGCTGTATAGCTCAGTAAGATAGCTGTGCTTGAAAACAATTGCTTTGAATATCCCAAAATAACTAGTAGAGGATTTCGAATGTTCCCAACACAAAGAAATCATAAATCTCTGAAATGATAGATACCCCAATTACCCTGATTAATTACATACAGTATACACATATTGAAATATCATGTACAATTACCATTAGTAATATAAAATCAAGATGTATTAATAAAATAAGAAAGAGAAAGAAGTCCAGAAAGCTCTTCCCTTACCACCATATGAGACATCACTAGTAGAAGCCAGCTTTAAACTAGGAACACCTCTCACTAGATACCACCGTTGTCATCAACTTGATATTGAACTTCTAGCTTCAGATCTTTAAAGTAAGTTTCTGACTGGGTGCCAGTGGCTCATGCCTTTAATCCTAGCTACTCAGGAGACTGAGATATGAGAATTGTGATTCAAAGCCAGCCGGAGTAGGAAAGTCTGTAAGACTCTTCTCTCCAATTAACTACCAGAAAAGCAAGACATGGAGCTGTGACTCAAGTGTAGAGTACTTAACCTTGAGCAAAAAATAAAGCTCAGGGACAGGGCTCAGGTCTTGAGTTCAAGCCCCAGGACCAGTAAAAAATTAATTATTAATTAATTTCTGTTGTTTTTGAGGAAAAAATGAAGTAAGGGCTCTGACATTTAGGTTTTCATTACTAGTGTGAGTATGGTTGAATCACTTTATTTCACATCATGAGTTTCCTCATTGGTAAATGTGATGACTGAGCATAAATAACATGCTTACATGCTACCCAGTGTGTTCCATTACTGGACCCATAGTTGTCTGTATTAGTCATGTTCCAGCTTCTGGATCAATGTTAGGAAATTACTGATGCTATTTTTAAGGAAAGGGAATTTAAAGAGCTTCTACTTGGCATCTATAGGGGATTGGTTCTAACAGATTCTCAGATACCAAAATCCTTGGATTTTCAAATACTTTATTTGTTTATTTATTTATTTAATCCCTAAGTAGTTGTACAAAGGGGTTTAAATTCATCATGTCAGTTTGTGAGTACATGCATCTTGTTCAAGTCTTTTATATAGAATGGCAAAGGACCTACATAATCCTCCCCTATACATTAAATCATTTCTCGACTACTTATAATACTTGATGCAATGTAAATGCTATGTAAATAATCGCCACATTATATTTTCCAGGGAATAGCGACAAGAAAAAAAGACTGTACATAGTCTGTATATTCTGTATATACCCACATTAAAAAAATAAACACGGTTGGTTGTATCTATTGATACCGGATCTGTGGCCACAGAGGGTGGGAGAAGGGGCTCTCAGCACCTTCTCCAGGGGTCTGTGTGTTCAAATACTGACTCCGAGATCACACGGTCAAAGTTGAGATGCAAAGATCAGGAAAGCTAATGCTTTGCCAACAGAAAGCTGGGGACCAACAGTGCTGAGCTAGGTGACAGCCAACAGAATGGCTCTCAGCACCTACGACAGCATGCCAGATATTCTTCAGCAAATCCCTCCCATCCCTACTTATCAGCAAAAACTGCCCATTGGAGTAAGAAAATGGCTCCTTCTGTGTGATTCATGCCTGTGTGATGGCCCTAAGGATCTTTTCATCCTGGTATCTAGCCTCTTCCTCTCATGCAGCACCAGGCATGAGCCAAGAGAGTACAGCAGAAGTACTGTGTCACTTAAAGAGTGATTGACACTCTAGAAACCTTAGTTATGCACCTTCCCTCTATTGGTCTCTCTCATGTTTTTCCTTTGGGGGAAACTAATTGCCTTGTCCTGAGGACATGCAGGTGGCTTCATGGAGGAGCCCATGTAATAAGGAGTTGAGCCTCCTGCCCACATATGAATGAGTGCAGAAACAGCTTCTCCAGCTTACTGTGGCTTCCAGAGAAATCTTGAGCCACCAACTCTCGTCTCTTGTGAGCTAAGTCAACCCTGAGAACTGAGAGACAAAGTGAATGTTTGCTATATTAAGCTACTGAGTTGTAGGGGATGTTAGCAATAGACAAGTAATATCCAGCATCTAACCTGAGAAGATTTAATTCACCCCAGCCCTTCCAGAGCTGCACAGCTAGAAACACAAGAGGGGGCCAGGATGATGAGAGGTCCCATCCCCCAAACATACCAAACCCAGGAGGACATACTACAGCCAGGAGGACAATGGGACTGCTTATGGATTTTCTTTACTTGTTTTGTTTTTGTGCTGGTATTGGGGCTTGAGCTCAGGGTCTCTCATTCTCACTCAGTTTTTTCACTCAAGATTGGCATTCTACCACTTGAGCTGCACCTTCACTTCCAGTTTTTTTTTTTCTGGTTAATTGGAGTTAAAAATCTCACAACTTTTCTGCCCAGGCTTCAATCTCCATCTCAGATCTCAGCCTCCTGAGTAGACAGGATTACAGACGTGAAAGCCCAGGACAATGGGACCCTTTTGAAGAAGCAAGAGATATAATAACCAGTGTATTTCAGAGAAGTCTCTTGCCAGCGTCTTGCTCACCTTTATACACCATCACAAAGGAAATCTTTCTTTCATTACAATTGTTGATATGCAATGATAAAGATCTTCTTCCCTCTGATCACACACAGAACAGAAATCTTTCTTTAGCACACAGAGCTTTTACTAACAATGCTTTAGAATTCTTCACATACAGATTCCAGTTCTCTAGGAGCCTACAATGAAGTACAAACACAGCATAAACCATGGGCAACATGGTGAGAAGCCTTGTGTGGACACTATTAGCAGACATAGGAGTGGACCCACCCTAGTGGTTATCAGTTGACCTTCTGCCAACATGGCCTGTCTTCTGACTCTGTGAGACACAAATGGGAAGAGATGCATACTGCCCTATTCAACATGGTTTTCAACTCTGTGTGAAGGCAGAAGTCTGATGTTTTATAGAAGCTCATGCTTTGGCTTTGGCTTTGAAGGGTTCCACACAAGGAGGCAGGAGCTGCATGCAACAACAGACACATTGTTTCTTTGTTTTCCAAAAGTTATGAGGATTACCTAACAGAGAGATGATGTTGCCTTAGGCCAAAGAAGGGATCCAAACAGAGGAAGGGAGGGAAGTAACTCTCAAAGGAGAATAGGAGAATCTGGAACCCAGAACCCACAGGTACCCTCAGAAGCCTAGTGGAGGTCATTATCACAGCAAGGACAAGGTCAGAGGGGAGGTCAAAGGGCCCAAGCCTCAAGAGTTCAGGAGAGGGCTGGGAAGGTGGCTCAGTGGTAGAGCGCTTGCCTTGCATGCCTGAGGCCCTGGGTTCGATTCCTCAGCACCACATAAGCAAAAAAGAAAAAAGCCGGAAGTGGCGCTGTGGCTCAAGTGGTAGAGCGCGAGCCTTGAGCTGAAGAGCTGAGGGACAGCGCCCAGGCCCAGAGTTCAGGCCCTACGACCGGACCCCCACCCCACCCCCCCCCCCGGCAAAAAAAAACGAGTTCAGGAGGTAATCCATCAAGCATGGTGCCAGCAGGCAACTCAAAATGATTCCATCTCAGGGATACAAGAAATTCGGGGGGGGGGGGGGAAGGGGGGGAGTGGAGGCTGAGAGCTATGCCCTAACCCACAGTCTTTTGACTGTGGTCAAGGCTTTATATCTAGACCTGGTCCAGATTTTGTATTGAGAACCCAGCAATTGAAAGAGTCTGAGTTGCAAGGAGGGAAGGAAGGAAGGAAAGAAGGGAGGGAGGGAAGGAAAAGAAGTGAAGGGGGAAGGAAAAGAGAGGGAGGAATAGAGGTAGCAAAGGAGAGAAAGGATGAAAGAATGCATGTATATATCATGGCAAGTATATATGGCAACAGTCATCCAGTCTTCCCCAAAGGGATATTGACCTGCATAACTTACGTGCTGGAGAAAGGCAACACCCAAATTTTGTAGATGTTGGTACCAGGGTCTGAGTTGCCATTTGGAGCACAGTGCCATGCCTTCCATCTCACTAGGAGCATTGGAGCCAGATAATTTATGGAGTTTTAGCTTAGGCCTAGCTCACAAGGGTGATCTGGGCCTATGGACTTCCTCGCGGTCACCTCCTGGCCCCCAAGTCCATAACTGGGGCACATGTTCTCAGCAGTTGGCATGGCACCCATACTGAGTGTTTGGCCAGCAGGCAAAGAGCTCTCACACTGAATAAGAGCCAAGTGAGAGCCTCTGACATTACTTCCCCTCCCCAGCCACACAAGCCAACCAAGGCTGGCAAACTTAAAAGTGCAGGGCCAGAGTATCAACAATTTCAGATTAGGGAGCTAGGAAGCAAAGTGCTTCAGTCCCTCTGCAAGCCTTTCCCTCAAAAGGCTAATCATCCTGTTTCCATTTTACACTTAAAGATGTGAAAATCATGCTTAGTTCACAGGCTATGCAAAACCAGACAACAGACTAGAGACTCATGGTCCCTGTCAAGTTTGCCATTTTGGAGTCAACTTTGAATGTGTACGAAGATGTCAAGGCAAACTGGGCGCCAGTGGCTCATGCCTGTAATCCTAGCTACTCAGGAGGTTGTGATCTGAGGATTGTGATTCAAAGCCAGCTCGGGCAGGAAAGTCCGTGAGACTCTTATCTCCAATAAACCACCAGAAAACCAGAAGTGGTGCTGTAGCTCAAGTGGTAGAGTGCTAGCCTTGAGCTAAAGAGCTGAGGGACAGCGCCTAAGCCCAGAATTCAAGCCCCACAACTGACCAAAAAAAAAAAATATATTAGATGTCAAGGCCCCAAACACTGGATTGTTGAATCTTGGACACACCTGAACTCACAAAGAAACTTTTTATGAGCAGAATTTACTTAGGATAGAAACATTTAGTCTGAAAGCCTAGTTTCTCCATGAAATTCGCCACCCAGTTGTATGTGCATGTGTATTTTTCTGTGCAAGGGTCAGACCTAGATTTCTTTATGCACTCAGAGACTCTGTAAGAGCTGCCAGCAAGGGCTGCCTTGTCTCATCTCAGCCCCAGCCCCAGGCCCTGTAGACTAGAGGATTAATGCTGCCTGGCTTTCCTGGTGAGGACTCACCTGCAACAAAGGGCCTCTGGGCTGCCACCAGCTCCGCAGGGGCTTCAGGCGTCTGTGAGATGTAGGGAAAAAGCTGCTCCAATCGATAGACTGAACGGTTCAATAACTCATTTTGCTGCTGAAGCAGTAAAATAAATAAATAAATACCTGGCTGGAAGTTGAAACTGTCCGTATTCAGTGCTTCTCAGAGGCCAAGTTGATGGGCTTTAATAGCTTTGGTCGACACAGAACATAGGCTGACTGTCCCAGCAGTGTGCCCTTCTGTTTCCTAGGTAACTGAACTTGAAATCAGATGATGGCTTGAAGTGAGTCCCAAATCCATTTGCTAGAGGTATAAATGTGGGGAAAGCAAACTTCACTTAAAACCTTACACTACAAGTACCAACGTTTACTATCATCACAGCTCATGGGTCTCTACTACCTGATCACTTCCTATCCAGAGCCACCAGTCCCTTTTTCTCGACCTCAGAGCCCAATAGAAAGGCATGCGTTTCAATTGTGTTGTTGTGATTGATAGGATGCTTCTTTCCTTGTTGTCAGGGCAGAGAACATCAGAGGAACATGTATCCAGGCAAAGCTCTTCTGTGTTACAAGACTAAGCAGCAAGAATCTAGGGCCTGCTGTGCAAATTGGGAATGACACGATTGTTTCAGGATGTTCTACCAAGGGAAGATGATTCCCAAGAACTCCAGCAGATCAATCTCCAATTCTTAGCATGTACCTGGCTTCAATCTCAGAGAATTGCACTAGTCAGCACCTTGACTGCATCAGGATAAGATAGAGGAAAGAGCTTTCCCAAGCAGGTACACAGCTATATTGTCAAGTGAACATTTTGAAAAGTTTACAATTGAATGTATCAGTCAAAATAGGCAGGCATCAGCAAACCTTCTCTCCACAGGGCCAAATACTATTATTTTCTGTTCTCCACACCATGTGTCATCTGTCACACTAGCCATTGCTGTGGATGTAGCATGAAAACAGCTGTTGATAGCCTGTAAGTATATGGCTGTGTTCCAATAACACTTTATTTACAAAATCAAGTGGAGGGCCACATCTGGCCCCTGGCCCTGCTCCTTTGCCAACCCCAAAGTAGCAGATGCATATAGAAAACAGCAAGAAAATCCCAGAGGCTAAACATATTGGAAGGTTATTTCTCCTTTGTGCCACATACCCAACTTGAGTTGATGATGGCGAGTGAGCTTTGCTCTACAAAGTTTCTCTGCAGCATCTAATGACATTGACATTTCTATAAAGTACTTCAGTGCCCTTGTGGTGGTGGAAGAGAGAGCCAATAAATGGAGCTCTCAACCAAGAAGGGACACAGATCATTTTTGCTTCTCTCCTGACATGGTCCAGAACTCATCATGTGACCATTCCCAAAGTCAAGGTGGTGGCTAATTGTGAGCTGAAGTCAGAAGATCATTGAATTTTGGTGAATTATAATGATATCTGTCTCAGTCTTAGTCAGAGACAAGTTTCACTTATAAAAAGAGATTGGGTAAAAGGAGGCCTCTGCTCACTTCTGTGGTCAGTGCACAGATCTTTATATATGGGTTAAGGTCTTGCAGTCCTGGCCCTAAACTCTCTAGCCAATCCTAATCATGATAGTAAACATGAGATCAGACCAGGCAGCAATGATATGGGCCAAGAACTCTGATTCTTCCCACAGTTCATGGGGAGTATAGATTCAAATGCATTGTGATCTGACAAAGCATTCTTCCAGCCTGGGATGCAGGCCTATTAAGGTTGTGGTGAAAAGAAACAAAAATAATTGTGTAAATTTAAAACATAAAATAATTACCTGGAAAGTGGTACAAGGCTCTCCAGTACCCATTTTTATCTCTGGCAAATTCTGAATCACGCCAGCCACAGACACTAGGTAGGTCTTTATTTTGAACATCTGAGTATAACCTTAGGAGAAAAATCCTAGATCACTTTAATGACTAAATAGCAGAAAAGCTGGAATTTGGAAAGCCTGGCGTGCAGCTGGCAGAAAATGAGACAGAGGAAAAATACAGCCAACATAGTGTGCCTGTCTTCAAGCCTCAGCCTGGTTTAAGAGCCCCAGGCCAGCCCAGTGCAGACAGAATTCCTGGGGTGGAAGTGGTGCAGGGCTGAAGAGAATGGTTACCTGCTTAGTGAAATAATCCATATTGTCAGGTCCCAAGAATACTTACCCTCTCCCAGGAGACTTCCAAGAATTAATTAATACTAAACGCTTGTCAGGCCCTCTGCCAATGTTAAGGATTTGTTTAATCTGAAAGGCCAGAGTAAGCACAAATAGAAGACCTTGGCTTTATTTTTATAAATACTCTCTCTGAGGACAAGCAAAATGACCTTTCCACGTGGTAAGGAAATAGCCCTTCCTACAAAAGGAGTGTGGATGCACACCCGCATGTACATGTCTGAGCATGTGACACATCTGTAATCTGTACTGACACTGTGAACTCTTAGGTGTGTAGCTAAAGCAATGAACTCTCTCATTTCTTCCCATAAACATCTTCAGTATCTACCATAACCCCCAACAACATGTAGCTATGGGTCTTTGGGACTTCCATGGAACAACTAAACCATTTAAGTCTGTCCAGTGTGTAGAGAAGCACAGAGGCAAAATGGCCTCACCTGTAGCCTATCAATTGCAAGGACTGAAGGAACTGCCCCAAGGCTGCCCTTGTTTCAGATACTACCTTCACATGCAGGGGGAGGGGGCTTCCAAAACCACCTGTTTCTGACAGTTTACTGAAGAACTCGCCAAGTTCACTGAAAGCTGCTGGACCCAAGCTACCCTTTATTGAAAGAAAAGGTTTAAACCTAGGCAAAACCAGCTCTACAGCATGTAGAGTGCAGAAGGGTCACATGCGCAAAGCTTCTATTATCACCACAAAGCTTCTATGTCACCATCCACTATTGGTATATAGCAAGACACACAGAATATTGCCAACTAGAGAAGATCAGGGAAGTTCTGGGGCTTGGTTTTGATTGGAGCCTCATTACATATGCTGATTAATTGATTGTTTCTAAAGGTGACCTTCAACTCCAGAATATTCCTTCTACGGCCTGGAAGCCCACTCATTAGCACAAATCTTCAGGTGTGGTATAAGAGGTTCACCACGAATAACATACTCATCACTGTCACCCAGAAAATTCCAATGGTACCTCTAGGAACAATGAAAACGACAACCGGTTTTTTTTTTTGGGGGGGGCGGGGGTTGGTGAAGCTAAATTCCTTATTACATAGAACCAAAAAAGAGAAGAATATAGAAAAATACCCACAGGTTCACTTGGGTGTTTACTAAGCAGGAGAGATGTGGGCAGTGGTGTCCAAGAGTGTTGCTGATGTCCCCAAGGAACAAATCAATTATTTGTCACTATGCTTAAATACTTTCAGGAGCACATGGTCTCCCAGAACCTGACTCCAGACCTAGATCCTCTTTTCTTCCTTCCAGTCATGAAGTTCACCTATCCAAGTCACCAGGTCCCTTTCAAGCTTCACATTCTTGTGAGAGGTGACAGTTATGAAAAATGACCACAAGCAAGGAGATCTCTCACTCATTGCTGGCTGGAATGCAAAATGGGAAGCAAGTTTGGCAGCTCTTCTTTTTTAAAGTACACATTTTTGTGTCATACAATCCAGTAATAATGCTCCCTGAGATTTACCCAAAGGAGTTGAAAACATGTCTACTCAAAAACCTATGGATACTAACACCATCTTTATTCATAATTGCCAAAACTTGGAAGTAACCAGGATAATCCTTCAGTGGGTGAGTGGATAAATGCACTGTTGCATGCAGATAGCTGAATATTACTCTGTGCCAAAGAGAAATGAGCTTTTAAGCCATGAAAAGACAGAGTAGAATCTTAAATGCATATTACCAATGAAAGAAGCCAATACTAAAAAGACTACATAGTGTATGATTCCAAGAATATGATATTCTGGAAGAGACAGAACTGGGGAATCACTGTGAAAAGATCAGTGGTCTCCAGGGGCTGGGGCAAGGTAGGATAAAGAGGCAGAGCCCTTAGAGCTTTTATGGCAGTGAAACTGCTCTGTATGATGTAACGCTAGATACTCATCACTATAGATTTGTCTAAATCCATACAATTTGCAAAACCAAGAGCCACCCAAGTGTAAACTATAGACGGGGCAATAGTGATATATCCAGGAAACATCATCATGTGAAACAAATGGACTCCAGAGGGGTCTTTCTCAATGACGGAGGCTGCGTATGTGTAGGGTCAGGAATATATGGAAGAGTTCTATATCTTCTACTCGATTTTGCTCATAGCCTAATGTTACCCTATAAACTAGTCTATTACACTGGGGACATGACTCACGTGGTAGAGCACCTGTCTAGCAAATGTGAGACTATGAGTTCAAACCTCAGCACTATATATTAAAAAAGTAGCCAATTACCAAAAAATGCTGCAAACTCTCTGACATTCTTTCCGTTGAGGAGTTTTACATTTCTTTCCTGTTAAATTGGATGAGCTTGAGACTGTGACTTTCAGGGTCATGTCAACAAAGGAATGCTGCTTCTACTTTGATTTCAGACACAGTTTTTTTATGTGTTTTTTTTTTTAATTGTGAAAATGCTGCACAGAGGGGTTACAGTTACATGAGCAAGGTAATGAGTACATTTCTTATCAAGCATTGTTGCCTCCTCCTTTGTTTTTCCCCTACCTGCCCTTCCCTCCCACCTCCACAACTACACTCAACTCCTCCCTCCCCCCTCCTTGCCTAAATTGTAAAGTTTGTTTTTCAACAGTGTCTTCAACATCTCATTGTTGCAATGGGCCAACCTATATCCCTACTTAAACATATTTTTTTCCTTTCCGCTCTTATACCAACATCAAATACGGTGAAAACAGGGGAGGGACATACAAAGCAACAACAACAAAAAAAAAACATGGTACCTTATAAATACGTTAGAAACAACAGCAAGAAAAAATATGCTGGTGTCCTTTTCTTAGGGTTCATTTCACTTAACTTCATCTTATCTGGTCATATGTACATAGCTTTTGACCTTTTCTGCTTGTCCCAGACATATACTAGTTATTGCAAATAAGGGAAACCATGGGACCTATGTTTCTTTGAGCCTGGCTTATTTCATTTAGACACACTTGTTTTATACCCTCAATCCATTAACTGCTCTCCCCTGAGACCATCACATAGTGCAGAAGAACACATCAAACAAATATGGGTGCTCCAGCCTTAATCCAAGCTAAAGTTCTAGCTGACAGCTAGCATTGTTCTCAGGTCATGGACTCATGGACGCTTCCTGATAATTCCAGACACATCCTTCCACCCCCTCCATGCATAAGCCCTACTGAGGTACTAACATGGAAGAACAGAGATGTCTCTGCAAATGCTGCACCCACAAAATTCAAGACCACAATAAAAGGATTGCTTTATATCACTAGGATTGTGGTCATTTGTTACACAGTGAAATGATCTTAAACAGGAAGTCTGCATAGCAAAGTGATCAGTAGGGTGTTCCAGAACTCATTCACCTTGCTCTCCACTTACCACCTCTGTGACGGGTGCAAGCTATCCATCTTGTGTCCATTTTTCTTATTTGTAAACTAAAGTCTACTAATATCTACCTCATTTGAGTTACTACAAGCATTACGTGGCTTAGAAAGCACTTAAGACATCACAAGTGCCCAGTGTGCCACTTCCCTCACTACACCAGCCCATGGTGGGCTCTCTTTTATTTAATCCCTCATTAAACAGTGTTCATGGCTCCTAAGATGAATCTTGATTTAAGTATGTCTCCTTCCCCTGAACAAGTTACTGGTGTCTTACAGGCAGGAGCCAGCATGCATCTGTGCCTTAACAATGCTGGACACAAAACTCTGCACAAAACAAGTGTTCTGCAAGCATATGTTGAACAAGAAGAAAAACAATGTACAGATAAGTGCATGATTGCTCTCAAAGCCCAGTGCTGCTCAGTGAACACTGGGGAGCGTAGCAACGCTCCATCCTCAGTGTGATTTGCCCAAGACCATCTTGCTCCTAATCTCTGCTGTGCTTTGTTCTCTGGAGCTCCAGGCTCCTCAGAAGAGTTTGCTCAATGAGTTCCTTTTACTCCTAGTGTCAAGAGGACTAAAACCCCTTGTAGTATTTACGGATAGGCAGCTGTTTGGATAGAGAATCCTCATGTGCAGCATTTCCCAACATTACTAAAGTTGATATGGATGTGGGAATTTGTTATCTTAAATTTCTGGTGTGAAAATATCTTGATGCAAGTATTTGGAATGTAAGTTGGCAATATGTCTTCCCTATTCTAAGAATTTATTGGAAAAAAGTAAGTTGTGTTTGAGGAAAAAAATGAGATAACAGATGCCCAACAACAGAGGCAGGTTAAATATACCACACTCTATCCCTTCATTCAACTCTTCATTTCCTGATTTTAATAAGTGCCTATCTGTGCCAGGCACTGCTCCCAAGATAAGAGACATGCAGTAGATCTGACAGAAATTTGCCCTTGTGGAGCTCAGACAACAAACAACACACTTTTTCTAAAAGTACATTATCGCTAAGCACTGATAGCTCATGCCTGTGATCCTAGCCACTCGGGAGGCTGAGATCTAAGGATAGTAGTTCGAAGCCAGCTCAGATTTTGAAAGTCTATGAGACTCTTCAATTAAACACACACACACACACACACACACACACACACATACACACACGCGCACGCCAGAAGTGGAGCTGTTGCTCAAATGGTAAAATTAGCCTTGAGGAAAAAAGCTTAGGGATAGCACCCAGGCCCTGAGTTCAATCCCCAAGAGTGGAGCACAAAAAAAAAAAAACACCAAAAAAGTGCATTATCTGGCACATTGGAGGGTAAACATGGACTGTGGAGAAAAAAATAAAGAAAGGCAAGAAGATGGCAAATGTGTATGGAGAGGAGCAGGGAAATACTAGACAGGGAAGGCAGAAGTACTTAATAGAGTAAGTTCTCATTGAGAAGTGTAAACCAGAATAAGCTGGTGCTCTGGAACCAGGTAAATACACTTCAAAGATCTGTTTTCATTAAGAAGGCCAGGCAGGCAGAACTGGTTACCATACTGGAAAAAGAGTCTGATACAAATAAATAAATAAATCTCCAAAAAAAGAGTCTGATACAGAGACAAGAATCAAGAGGAATCAGCTTTTTTGAATGACATGTAGGCTAAACAGAATAACTTGAGAAAATATTCACGATGTATTTTGAAATAAGAAAGCACATTATAGGAGGGGGTAACAATGCTCGACAAGAAATGTACTTATTACCTTATTCATGTAACTGTAACCTCTCTGTACAGCATGGTTACAATAAAATAAAAATTTTTAAATAGAAAGCATATTATAAAATAGTATACTCAAAATGATTTCATTCTTGGAAAGGAAAATATGTAGGTAGGAAGACTCGCACAATAATTCCTGAAGGATGCCAACTGAGCCTAGTGGTACTTCTAGAATGGGATATGAGTGGTTTGTTGGTAGTGGCAGTGGTGGTATCAGTACTGGACACTGTCCCTTAACTTTTTCACACAAGAGTAATGCTCTATCCCTTAAACCACAGTTCCACTTCCAGCTTTTTTGGTGGCTTTGAATTTGATCCTCAGATTTCAGCCTCCTGAATGTCTAGGATTACAGATGTGAGCTACCACTACCCCTTAACCACCCCTTAGCATCAGTAATTCTTATTTTCTTCTCTTTCCTGTAAAGTGTGACATCCCTTATAATGATGCCTTGGTTGACAATTTCATGCACATGTTACAGTTATTTCATAGAATTCTGCCACTGAGTAACATTGTAGCCACCTTTATTTGTGTAAGTACACTAGCTGATGTTTCCACAGTGATAAAAATCACCCAACAATACTTACTTCCCTCAACGCATAATTTCATCACTAAACTGTGCCTGATTGTATTTAATTTCTCTTTTTCTCCAACATGAAGATGCATTGCTTTGGAGAGGGATGGGGTGGGGTCTCCTTATGTTGCCTGGGCCGATCCTAAACTATTAGGCTCAAGGAATCCTCCTGCTTCTTCTGAGTATCTGGAACTAAAGGCATGTACCACAGTGCCCCACTGCATTGCTTTTAACTAAGAAAACAAGACACTTCATTTAAACTTGGTTCACCCCCTCATCTTTCCAAATCTATGTTTGTCAATATGGGTTCTTCTTCAAGTTTCCTTCTTCATAGTTTTCTCTGATGGTAATACTCTAGAGGAAAGGCAGGAAGCATTTAGAAACCCCATTCTATTGCCCAGATGCCACTCCAGGTAGAAGTGAGATTGTACATCAGAATCAAACAGACCTAGGAGCAAGTATTAGTGGCAAACTATTGAAGGATAAGATTTAAAATTTCAGTTTCTATTAAATTACTAAATTCAGTGCCCAGTTTAGAATGATTGTAGATCCCACTCCGATGCACAACTCTACTTTGCTGTGGAGGACCTGTCTTTACTTTGTTAGAAGAGGCAAGACACATAGATATGGGGGAAATGTGGTAGTGGATTGTGTAGACCACATGTGAGTATAACCAGTGGTGGAGAGAGAGAGATGCAAGAGCATGCAGGATAATTTGGACATGGCTGTCTAATGGTTGTGACAGCTGAGATTTACTCCAAAGGATGAGAAGAGAAGGATGAAGGTGCCTGAGGGAAGTGGGGAGGACATTCCGATTTGTAAGTGATGACATTTTCTTCATAGGATTTGCTTAGGGGCATTCTACACTCCTTTCATCATAAGAGGCTCTGGATGTAGCAGCTATTCACCCTCTTCTCTTTGTCCATTTAAATTTTTCTGTGTACCTAAAATGAAAGCCTATTAGAGTTAGGGTTATTGAACTAATCTGCCTTTTTAAATGAATAATTCAAAAATAAAACCTTTAAATGATGTGCATGATGATATTTATGTGTTTAAGAAATGAATTTCTTCAGTACAACAGTTTTACCATTTCCTACCTCGCCACTAATGACTAAATAAACGACTCCTACTTTTGGGTTGGGTAAATATTTCTCTCTCCATTATCATCTGGTCTCTTATGGGAGTCATTGACTGCATCATAAGCTCAGCACAGAGAATTGTTTTAAGTTTATTTTATGCAATATTTAGTAGAAATTTCCTATAACATCTATTAGAGGAGATAATAGGTTTCTATCCTTTTCTAAAATGTCTGTGTTCATACGACAGGCAAAAAAACAAGCATTTTATACACTCTAGACCTGGGTTTACCCAGTTCTCAAATTGTGCAGATTTAGAAATAGGCACGAGGGCAATTTTCTGCCATTCTGTAACAATCCAGCCTTTTGTCCTTATCTGTGCTGCAGAAGAAAAATGTGTGCTCTGTGAGAATGAACACCTAACCCCCTACAGGTCTGCATGCATTGGGAACAGTGTCTCACCAGCTGGGACACTGGCTCCCGGGGGAGATTTGAGTCCAGACATTTCTTCCTCAGGGGTAACAGCAGCATCAACAACAGTGCTCAAAATTCACCAAGTGCCAAGTAGTGCCTATTGCATACTTCTGATTCAGGGTGGATAGCAAACTGCATGGGGACACAAAGTGACTTAGTTACCTATGTCAAGGAGTGCAAGTGTGGACATGGAAACCATCTTCATCTCCCCTCTTGCATGGTGCATGCTCTTCAATCCTTCCCTCCTCTGAATTCTTTTCCAAAGCACCTCAGTATTCAGCAGGGTTCTCCAAAGAAACACAGTCAATAGGATATATAAGGATACAAGAGAATGGACAGGAATATGGGAATTGGCTTACACACTACAGAGAACAAGAAGTCCCATGATCCACCAACTGCAAGCTAAGAAAGCTTGTGGCATAACTCAATCTAAGCCACAAAGACTGAGCACTGGGGACCAGTACAGTTAGTCCCAGGCTGAGGCCAAAGGCCTGGTATAGAGGATGGGTGGTAAGGTAAGTACCAGAGCCCAATTGTCCAAGAATCAGAAATTCCAATGCCTAAGGAGATGGAGATGATGGATGTCCCAGCTGAAGAACACAGAGGAAGAATTGCCATTCTTCTGCTTTTCTGCTCTCTTTTGGCCCTCCATAGATTAAGTGATATCCACCTACGTGGGTGAAGATGAGTATCCTTACCCAGTTTTCCAATTCAAATGCTAATATCTCACAGAAACATCCTCATAGACACATCTAGAAATAATATCTTATCAGCTATTTAAACATCCCTTCACCCATTAACCTTGACATACAATAACTATTACACTATAGAATTAATTAGAACTGACTTATTTTATCTTGCTTAAGGCTTCTGTCCCCTCTCTAAAAGACAAGTTCCATGAGGGCAGGGATTTTAACTACTTTTTTTGTTGTAAAGATACAGTACAGAGGGGTTACAATTACATGAGCAGGGTAATAAGTACATTTCCTATTGAGCATTGTTATCCCCTCCTTTGTTTTTCCCCTATTATCCTTTCCCTCCCCACCTCCCCAACTCCTCCCCCCACCCCACACTGAATTTGTAAAATTCCTTTTCAACATAGTGTCTTGTATGTTACAATGGGTCAACCTGTATCCTTGTTTTAGCATTTAGGGATTTTAACTACTTTTTACACTGTAGTTCCTCCATTACCAGCACACTGATTATTCTTAATATTTACTAAAGAATGAATGAATTGATCCCCTACATCTATAACAGCATTGGTGACACAGTGCTAAGTAAAGTAAATTGCTGAATAAATGAGAGTTTACATATTTTATCTCATTCAGTCCCATTATAGGTATTATTACTCTATATTACAAAGCAAAGCAGACTAAAAGGGGTTCGGTAGCTTGCACCTGGTCATGTGAGCACACAACGGTAGAGGCAACAAAGCTAGTTCTATCTAGTACAGAACTCTTACAAACATGCTAGGCCAAACATAATTGTTTAATGTGGAATTTGGAAACAGATCCATTGTGGATGCATAGATTTATTGATATCTACATGAACCTTTAATTACAGCTTGTAAATACTAATGACCTAGAGGGGGAGAAAAATCTAACACCAGATAAATTCTCTAGTCCAGATTGTTTCCTGTATTTTCCTGTTTATCCTCAGATTGTGCCTGCATCATCATAATGTATTAAATGATTATTTATTGAGCAGCAATTACATGTCAATTCAATGCATCAGAAGACATCAGGGAGCAAAAAAGTAGTACTCATAGATTCTGTAGATAGTAGGTAATAAATATAAGAAGTAAGCATATTATGTATTATGTTAGAAATGTATAATAAGAGGTAGGGAGTTAAGCAAGGTAAAGGGGGCCAAGGATGCCAAGAAAAGTAAATACAAAAGGAATTACAAGACCAAAACTTGAAGGATTTGCAAGTTTGAGCTACACAAGGAAGATAGTTGCAGAGAGAGAATGACTAGGGTAAATACCTACTATAGAAATGTAGTCTTCATGTTTAAGAATGGCAAGAGACTTTGTGGCAGGAGGCCTAGACATTAAAGACTTGGTAGAAGTTCCCATTCTCACCACTTTCTGCTCTGACTTCTATTAGCTTTTCTGCTGGAAATGAAGTAGCCAATACTTCAAGAGAAAAGAAAGGATTAACTAGACTCATCTCCCTGTATT